>NC_138028.1:52908157-53106352 GCF_964106645.2 Podarcis pityusensis | reverse complement strand
GACACAGTCGATTCGCCCTGGTCCATCTTCCCCGCGGCCTTAGCCTGGCAGCTGCAGGCCTGTGGAGTCGTTTCTGATCTGCCCTCCTTTATTAAAAACTGCACTGGGGAGTCTCCCCACCCTCTGCTTGGCCCACCCCCTTCTCCCCGGTGCTTTTCTCTTTCGTAGCAATTGGGAGAGTGGAGGAGCCTGTCGTTTTGCTGGGCCGCAGAGAAAGGTCTCTCCGCTTGTTGTCAGGCTTCCTTTATGAAGGTTGCCAGGTGTGTCTGTGTGTGTCCTGGCAGGGCTTTTGTGGCTGGGAAACCACTCGCGACAGGTAGAAATTCAACCGGCTCAGCTCCTGGCCCCGTTTCAGGGCCTGGTAGGAAACGCTCGACTGGTTGAATTTCTGCCCCCTGTTGCATTTCACCTGTGGAACGAGCAAGACTTTGTTTTTGCAACAAAATGAATAGCTGCTAAAAGCGCATAAAGAGGAGGAGGCAAGTTCGATTTCCTAGATATGGTGGTGATGTTGATGATCTTTCTCCCATCATCACCAACCACACCACAACTGAAATCGCTGCTCGTGGTTTTCTTTCAATTCACGCCTCCCCATTCTCCTCCTCGGCAGAACCAGGGCTAGAGCTCTCCATTTGCCAGCCGCGGATCCGAATTGGTCGATTGCGCTTCCAAAGATGTTTACACGGCTTGGCATCCGCCGTTCCAGGCCTTTGAAACGGATCCTGCAAAAGTCAGCTCGACTTCACGACGCTCCTCCTTCCCCATTTTAACTCCTGCTGCCCCTTTACGCTCCATTTTCTCCGTCTCCCTTTGTAATCCCTCATTTTTCCATCGCCACATCTGGTTTCCATTGCTGGCGCTCTCTCCCTTTACCTTGAAGTTTTCAGTAATAAAGATATTAGGCAAAGGGCATCCGCGGCTCCTCAGTCAGAAGGATCCTTAACCCATTCCTTGCGGGGACCATCTTGGCTGCAAAGGCGGAACCCCACTAGGGAACAACAACAACAACAACAACGTCAAGAAAACGACACCCCTATGAAAGAGGTGAATGTGGGCGTCCAAACAGACGTTTTCCTAGAAATAACATTTGCCATTTATAAATTCCCATGGCATTGTGCTGCAATGGGGAAATGCTGCCCCTTGAGAAAGATGGGCAACTCGATCTGCGCAAGACAAAGGCAAAGCGAATTGACATTGTATTTCTGTTTATTAGTTTGTCCCACTGTCCTCTAGGGGACGATTAATTAATTACTTTTTTTTTTTTGCAATTACGCCGCCCCGCAACATAAAACGCTCTCTGGGCGGCTTACAATAAATACAATAAGAAAGCAATTTAAGGGCAAAAGGAGACGCGGAGATATAAAATCAAACGAAACGCAAACGCAACCAAAAAGCCCTCACCACACGTCTGAAAATAAGAACACACTATTTCAGCTCAGGGACGTCGGTGTAGCCAGGGCGTCATGTTGTATCAGACCTAACCTACCTCTCCAAATAGCTACTTAGAGAGGGTTCAAACGTCCGTTCCGAATGCGGACTGCTGGTGCCTAAACCGATTTGCAGCCTGATCCACAACCTAGCCAGGGCGACATAGCTCAACTGATTCAAGCCCCACTGGCTTCGTGGGCCCAGGAATAGGCACCTGTTGGCGGTGTGGACTAGTGCGAAACCAACCTTGAAAGCGTAGCAGGACGACCGTTTTTGGAGACGGACGGTTTGGCCTGATCCAGCCAGAGGTCATTCCTAAACCCTTCTGTGCTAACTTGTTGGTGTATGGGCAGCGCTTATTATTCAGGGGGAAATCCGTATATAATCTATAACCGGATTTAATAATATATTAGCAAGGATCCTTCACACACACGCGCGCGCGCTCCTGAGAAGAGACCTGGACCACCTTCTTTTATGTTAGAGAAATACACCGAGCTGCATCGCGCCAGAAGAAGCTCCAAACCGTTGTGCTGCCTCGATTTCAAAACAACCCCTCAAGTCCTCCCTGGGCAGAGACTTTGGGCAGGTTTCCGATCCAAGAAAGCTTTCGGCGGCTTTCCCTTCCTTATTCTCTTTATTACCTGCTTAATTCTTTCCTCATTTTTTTCGGGGCCTCTCCGCCTCCCCTCCCTCCTCCTTTGATTCCCCTCTCGCTCACCCTCTCATGACTTAATAAAAAGCAAATCAGCACAATGCGTGCGAGTCTTCCTTAAAAAACCGCTTCTTGGACGGGCAGTGGGGAATCGTCAGAGAGAAAAGGCAAGTTGGGGAAACTTGGGGTGTATGTGGTGGTGGGCTGGGGTGGGGGAAAGGAAGCAGCGCGATTACCGCAGCCGAGCAGATTTGTAGCAGCAGAGGGCTTTGGACTGTCCCAATAAAACCCGTTCGCTTTGGGTTGCGCTTTTGACGCAGCAGCGCATGGGAACGCTCTCTTGGCTCAAACCCAGCTGAAGTGAGTCGCGGCTGAGCTCCATTGAAAGCAATGGGACTTGAGAGAGCCCCGACTAACTGCCTCCAATGGTTTGCGGTGAGACGTTCGCCAAAGCCATCTTTAGCTGGCGAGAAAGAGAAAAGGATCTGTAGAATAGATACAAGGCAAAATATTATTGCTGCTTCTATTAATCATCATCATCGCCATCAACTAACGAGTTAGGTAATATTGAAAGCGAAATCTGATTCTTTCCAAAGAAGTACACATGAAATCGAAACGCGTACGACAACAGAAGAGGAGAAGAGATAGGAGAAGCAACAGTATAGCGTCAGGATTTCCTTTCATTAGATCCGACATTTATTTTTAAATGGAGAAATCGAGATCTTAAATAGAAAGCCTAATCCCCCATGCATTAATTTGGTAGTAAATTCTGCTGAAATCAGTCTGAAAGCCCCAGTGAAATCAGTTGCTTTTAGTGCGCTGGGAAATACAGTCGGGATCTGGGGATGTCGGAAACTCGATTCCATAAATAGCTTTGCAGAGTTGAACAGAACGACTTGGATTTTGAAAGCGATTTTCAGTGTCGCTGCAAAGCTCAGCTCCCTCCGAACAGAATTCCGCTGAAAGTAACAGAATTTGCAAGTAAAACGGATTGGGCTGCAAGTCTCTGTAAGAACCTCATTTTTGGGGGGGTGGGACGGCGCCCCTCCTCTGAAACCAATGGGGTTTCTTAACGCAAAGCCAGAGATTTAGGACTGAAAGTGCAAAGCGCCTAACCTCGCTTGCTCCTAAACGACTTTACTTCGAAGTAAGTGTTAGTGAAATCACAGCAGAATTGGTTTATAGAAGCAGAAAATGAGTTCGGCATTATTTTTAAGCAGAACGGGCTACAAGGCAAAATCTAGAGTCTTGTAAATCGGATGCGACCATGAAACAGAACCGCCTTTTCCCTCTCTTTCTCCCAGAAGATTTGTGTTGTTTTTTTCCGGGAGCATCTCAGTGTATACTTTAAAAAAAATCGAAGGAAAGATATTAGTCTCTAAAGTGCCACAGGGCGAGGCAATCCTATGCACCTCTCAGCAGAAGTGCGTCCTACTAAATTCAGTGGGGTTTATTCCAAGTAAAATGTATTACCTCGAGGAGCAATTCCATGGGTTTGGACAGAGAAAAGCGAAATAGGAAGTCTGAGTGCCAAGACGCTTGGAATGAAGATAGCATTATAATTTAATTGGAAGTGCGGCGTTTTCTGCAGGAAGCTTGGCCCAGCGAAACCAGTTTTGCGGCAGAAGTTAAGAAACAGTTTTTAAAAAATAGTTTCAAAAGTAGTATTTTTTAAACCAGGTCTGTAAAGGAGCTATCGGTCTCCAAATTATTATCGCGAACAGCAAATTGAGCTCCCTTCTAGTAGAGAAAATTGGGGAATCAAACTGAACAAGTTTCCCGTACTTGTTGTGAGACGGTCGTGTGGGCGTGAGTGTGTTTAAACTGGGTCTAATTTGCATGAAGTTCTGCAGATCCAGGAAAAAGCTTACAAACGGACCCGAGTGGCACTTATCCTGAGAAGGATGAGAAGGAATCGGAGCTCATGATGATCATGATGACGTTTAAAACCAGACTGATAAAAACAATCTGTTTTTACAGTCAAATTCAGAACTTTTCTACCGTCTTTCTGAAAAATAACAACACAGTCCTTCAAATGAACTTGAGAAAAGTCTGAATTTTTGCCATGACACAGCTAGGAGGGGCAGAGGCTCAAGATTACCCCACTGGCAATCACTATGAATGTGTGTGCGCGCCTGCAAGTTAGATTCAAGTTGAGATGCACAATTCACTCCTACGTAGAGTGTCCACTGCAAGATCTGAGTTCTACTTACACAAGTTCCATTGAAATGGATGAAAGCTACACGGTCTGGAGAATTCTTACTCAGCCCCCATCCATTCCAATGGGTCTTCAGTTCAGCAGTACTCTTTCCCTGTGGACTCTTGCTGCGTACACACCATACATTTAGAGCACATTTAAAGTACCCGATTGAAACGAATCCTGGGAACTGTAGTCTGTTAAGGGTGCTGGGAATTGCAGGCCTGTGAGGGATAAAGTACAGTGCCCACATCTCCCCCCCCCTTGTGTGCTTTAAATGCCCTTTACAAAAGTATTGTGTGTACACAGCAACTATCTCGGGAATCTCTAGCCAATCCACGTATACCTGAAAGTAAATTCCTCATATTTCAATAGGATACACCCCCCCCCCAGTACATTTGCACAGGATCTCAGCCTTAACCAAGTAATCGAGGCTCCTGGGCAGAATTCCACCCCTCTCCGGCATCACTAGCTGCACCGCAATAGGAGCAGCAAGAGTAACAGATGCTATCGCTACTATCTCGAATAGCAGCAGTAATAAGAGTTTCAAAATTGACTAGAAACCATCAACCTGGTCGTGCAACGTCTAGAGGGGTTGTGGTTGTGCTTGCTTAACCCGTTTCCTTTGAAGTAAAACTCATTGTGATCGGTGGACTTACTTTTATGTAAGCTCTGGTAGTTTTGCCCTGTAAGCATACAGTGTCATTCTATATGGTCTCCTCAGGCACCAATCCCATTGAGCTAAATGGGAATCCCTTCCAGATAACTGGGTACAGGATCGCATCCTTAGGCCTTAAGACTATCTCATCTTAATTTAACTCCCCCCCCCCGCTCCCCAGTCTAAGGAAGTCCTTGCTCAGTCGCTTCAGGCTTCTCCCAGCTATTGTGTTTTTAGCTACCTGCAAAAAAGTAGAGTAATATTTTCACTGCAGGCAATGGTCGATGGGAGCAAGGAAGCCGAAGGCCACCCGAAATTTCCACTCGGAATTATTTTAATTCCCAGGAAGACGCCTATAGTGCCGCAATGGTAAGAATGCCTAGTTAGAAATCGTGGACAAATTAGGCGTCGCTGCCTTTGCGAGTCCAAATCTAGGGACCAAAGGATCGCCCGTTGACCGACTGTCCCAACGCGCCAATCCAGAAACCCAGCCCCGAGGAAATAAATGGATGCTGCGCTCGTCGATTTCCATCATATACAATGTGCTCCATCGGCCAGTTTAAGGCTGGGGACCAAAGCGCACTTGCTTAGAGAAGTAAATAATTATAATAATGCAAAAATCATTTGAGATCTGGTGTGGGGCTTAACTCCAGCGCTAACGCAATGCGGCTTGGAGAGCAAATAAGCACAGGGCGGTTTTCTTGTGCATCCTCAGCAGTGCTCGACGTGGCATTTCATCGACGTTCATCAGCCAAACGAATCCAGACAGGTCGCTGTCCCCAAGGACCTCATACGAGATGAGGGAAGGGCTTTTTTTTACATACAGGTTTAGGCGGACGGGGTTACAAGGCGGTTGGACTATGACTATCATATCAGGAGAGGCTCTTGATGCATCTGGAGTGACTGAACCAAAAACCCAACCGCGGCTCCTCAAGCAGCGCGCGTCAACTCCGAAATCCACTGCGCAGCTCAAGGCGCCGAAGATGGATGGAAGGGGGGTGGGTGGGTGGTTGGAAACGGTTCGAGATGTTCCCTTGGGGCAGCACGACCGTCGTAAGATTTCTTCTGTGCAGTGGGTCTCACTCCCCTCTGCTACCAGTTTTAAGGTCGCGCTCAGTCCGATTCTATGCACGTGGTTTACTCAGAGATAAATGCCAGCGAATTCCGTGCCGTTTACTCCCAAGTAAGCGTGTGCAACACGCGATCTGGGTGTGAGAGATGAAGAATCCAATCATGTGCCCACCGAAAATGGAATCCCTTTGAAGTGAATGGGATCTAACAGCACAGGATTGGATTCTGCTATCCAGAAGGATCCTGTTAGTAGGGAGGGGAACGTGGGTGGAACCAGGTGGGCCGCTCGATGTTGTCAGAATCCCAGCATGGCCCATGATCAGGGATGATGGGAGCTGGAATCCAACCATATCCGGAGGGTCACAGGCTCCCCACCCCGGAACTAGGGTCTGATCCTGCATACAAAGCACAAACTCTACTACCGTCGAACCATAGCCTTTCCTTTGTACCCTCCGAGGAAATAGATAAATCCGGCTCCCAGCCTGTGCACACTTGCCAGCTAAGCCTTATTTAGCTCCCTTCCCAGTAAACATGCATAGAATCTATCTGTTAGAGGCTAGAGCACCTTTACACCAGTATTTTCCAAACCTGGGTCTTCAGCTGTTGTTGGACTACAACTCCCATGATCCCTAGCTAGCAGAAACAGTGGTCAGGGATGATGGGAATTGTAGTCCAACAACAGCTGGAGGCCCAAGTTTGGAAAACACTGCTTTACACAATTTTATTTAAAAGCCCCCCCCCAACCCACTCAATATGTTCCTACCACCCCATAACGTCTGTGTCATTTCAGTAAAAATGCTCCATAGACCAGGCCACAGAATCCACAGTGACGTCACAGTAGAACTTTCCACGAAAGCGTGTTCTCAAACAAGTTTTACTTCCCTCTTAATAATGAGTGCTGGGGCATTTGTGCTCATGCACGGCGGAGCGGAGGCAGAATAATGTGGACTGGCTTCTCTCATTATCCCTGTAGACTGTGTGACTCCTGATGCGCTTATGGGCTGCTCTAAGCAGTTACCTGAAGAGCAGAGTATCTGGCAAGGCCTAGGTTTGATTTGCGGGGGTGGGGCCGGGGAAGAGAAAGAAGGACAAAGAACTCAGATACAGGTATCAGTACTGCAGAAGCTGGACGACGTTTAAAAACTAGAAAATCATGTTAGAGAATGAATCAAAGCATTTCCACCAGGAATTGCCTAACTCCCAGGGGATTGCATTTACTTCAAAGTAAGCTCAGGGAAAAGAATGTGTAAACCACTTACAAGGAAGTTCAACTCTTCTTTCCCAATGGGATCCTCTAAGGCCCGGGGTGTAAATTTACACTGAAATGCCAGCATGTGGATGTGACTTTGCTTCGGAGTAAAGATAAGGTCGGGATGCGAAGTTTGCTTCGAACTAAATAGGGGCCAGATCAGGTGTGACTTTGCAATGGCATGAATACAGAGGAGGAATTATTGTCCTCGAAGTAAATATAAGACCGGGTGTGAGAGGGATTTTACTTCGAGGTGATGAACAGATCGGGTGTGACTCCTTATGACAAGTGTGCAAGTAAAGTTCCGCTGAAATCGACGGAGCTTGACCTCCAAGGCCACGTGTAATCAGGATGGGAAGAAGTAACCCATTTAAGAGTCGACGGTTCTTATTTTCTGTTCACCACCCAACCCATCTTTCCAGAGGCTCTCCACCAGAGTCCAGCTTGGTCCGTTTGCTGGTCCTGTGTTCTTCTGGAGCCATTCCAGTCAAGCAGGAGTTAAGCAGGAGCTGCTGAACACCCACCCTTACCACTCATATCTCTCTTCAATTTTCTTTTGCTTGGAGGACAATGATTTTCCAAGCTGGTTTTTTTTATAAAAAAATTAAATTTAAATAAGAATTTTCTTTTCAAGCAAAGAACGTCCTTTCCCCATCATCACACCTCCTTCATAGGCCTCCATGGCGCTTGGGCAGGGGTCTGGAGCGCCCCACACAGCCTCACCCAGGGCTCTCGCCCTCCTCCTTTTCGGTACCTTCTACCTGATACACGAGCTCCGAGGCCTCCTATTTTTATCACGCGGCTGCTGCAGAGCATAAAATCAGGGAACGACATTCGGCGCTAAGCTGCCCCAGGCGAGGCGTTCCTCGTGCATCTCTGTTTGTGCCGAGGCTCGCTTAGCAACGCGAGTCCTTTCTGGAGAGCCAAATGATGCTCTTCGACCCTGTTTTGGGCAAAGAAAGCTTTAAGGTCGGGAGGAATGGAGAGGAAGGGGAGGAGGAAGGGACACAGTGGTGGTAGAAACCCTATCCATTCTTTTCAAAGGGATTTATTTCCCTGTAAGATACGATCGGGGTGTTAATTTATCCACACACACACACACACACACACACACACCTCTCTCTCTCTCTCTCTCTCTCTCTCTCTCTCACACACACACACACACACACACACACACGAGGTAGCGGATTGCTTAGGAATCTCCAGTTACACCGCACCTATCCTGTTATACAGAGTTGACTGCAGCACCCACAGGCCTAACACACCCATACTTCTGAAGTATAACTTTGGAAATTCGTTTCTTCCACCTCGGTCCTAAAAACTTTCTCCAAGAAGGAAGGACTCCTCATTGGGAGGATTTGCTTCCAAACCAAAATGCCCAGTTTATGTGGAAGCAAGTTCCTTTTCAGTCCAGGGGACTTTCCGGTCAACATCCTGGTCTGGGAGGATCTCTCTTTCTGGGAGAGCGGGGGTGTCGGATGCGCGCAAGTCTCCCAGATTATACGCAGTCTTTAGAGAGCTTCATATAATGTGGTTCTACAAACAGAACAAAAGGGGGAGGGGGGAACTAGTTTAACTTCAACCCCCTTCGGAGTCTGCCCTCATTGGAAGCCTCTCTCAATATTAAGGTGAACGTTTACCCATTGATTTCAATGCCTGCCCGCTTCCGACTGTCGTTTGAACGGAAAGGGATTTCTTAATAAGGCTTCTCCAAATTAACAGTCTCTCAAAGGTGCGAGCCTTTGTATGTTTACTCGTAAGCAAGTCCCACAGCGTTCAATGGCAGCTCTAAGAGGCAGAATCTTAAAGAACAGAGGCTCTGGTTATCAGGTGTTGGGGACACGGGATAGTCAATTTAAGACCATTAAGTCCGGAGTCTAATGCGAAGTAATTTCACCTCCGCTGCTCTAGATTCAGGTAGGTAGCCATGTGGGTCTGACGCAGTAGAAATATATATAAAAAATTAAAAAATTGTCCAGTAGTACCTTAGAGACCAACTAAGTTTGTTCTTGGTATGAGCTTTTTTGTGCATGCACACTTCACACGAAAGCTAAAGAATAAACTTAGTTGGTCTCTAAGGTGCTACTGGACAATTTTTAAATTTTTTATATATATTTCTGCTGCTCTGAGAGGGTTTGCTTCCTCTTAACTGGTTTGCGAATATGACTCAATCTGAGCCAGGCACGCGAGGTCCCACAAGCATGTACAGAGTTCCTCACCTCGAAGTAGTTCCCAAGCATTTAAGATTAAGGGTTAGACATTCCGTATCACGTGTTGTTGCAGCACCCAGGCTAAGCTGAGCTCCGTTTCCTGTCTTTTTAGAAAGCAGTGCCGCTCTCCTTATTTCAAAAGGGTGTTACAATGACGGCCACCCTAAGCGGTTTTAAAGTCACAATTGATTTTTATTGGACTTTGTCAAGCCCCCTCCCCCATTCCCGCCTCCTCAGCTCCGTTGGGCCAAACGTCTGGGGGCAGAAGCAGTTATGGAGCCTGTTCAGCTGAGAAACATGAATTTTCCTAACCCTAACCTAGCGTTTCGCAGACCTGGGTCTCCAGCTGTTGTTGGACTACGACTCCCATCACTCCTGACCACTGGTCCTGCTAGCTAGGGATGATGGGAGTTATAGTCCAACAACAACTGGGAACCAGTACCACCAATTTCAGCAGCCTTATATCGGTGCAAGACTGATAGGATGGAGTGTAAAGAGTGAACTCCACGACACAGATATAGACGATTGTACCACCACCACCCATTATTTATTCTTATCAGTATAATTATTCAGTATTAACCATTGTGGTTAACGGGACTCATTGTGGTTAATGGTGTGGCTTATTGTTATATGGCAGGGATGGGTCTTCAGAATTGCTGGACTCCAGCTCCCATCAGCCATGCTAGCTAGAGTCCAACAGCACCATCTGGAGGACCACAGCCTGCCTTCCTTCCTTCCTTCCTTCCTTCCTTCCTTCCTTCCTTCCTTCCTTCCTGATATCAAGAGTCAAAAGACTACCGCATTGTCGAGGTTCGGGGGGGATCGATTCCAAGACGATCTGGCTTGTAACTCGAAATAACTTATCAAAATATTTGATAAGGGCGGGGGGGGGGGAATCCCGACAGCTTCCCTGCCTATCGCTGCCAAATGTAAATGGCGTTAAAAGGGAAACCTCCGAAGAAACAGGGGGAGCCAAGAGGAGACGCTGCCTTATGCAATTGCTACCGAATGAACTGACTGACGCGAATGCAAGACGTCGGGATAAGGGAGAGAGATTGGAAATGGGTAAAATAAGCAGAGAGAACCGTTCCCAAGCAGCAGCGAAGATAGACGGAAGGATGCCCTGAGTGGCCAGAGGAAGCTGATCAGAGATGAGTTTCTACACCGACCAGCAGCCATTCTCCAGACGCGAGTCTTCCCAGCCTGACCTGGAGATGCTGGGGTTGAAGGTGAGGGACCTTTCAAGATGCAAAGCATGATCAGGATTTTTTCATTTTTAAATGCGTTGTTCAGCCAGCCTGAAAGTCAATGCAGTTCCCTACTCGGAGAAACGGAACCTCCATCTTCAGAGAGAACCCGATGTTGGGGACCAGCCAGGACGCGGGTGGTGGCCCTTTTCACTGGGGCTTCATGGTTGGTGGACAGACAGTCACACAAACGCCTTAGGAGGACGCAGAAGGCTGGCCTGGAGGGTCGGATCCAGCAGGCCGTTCTGACAGGGGTGCCTCTCAGTCTTAGAGGGAACAGAGGTGCAGTTAGACGGGTTGAGGCTCTGGATTGATTGATTGATTGATTACATTTCTATACCACCTTTATCTTCCAAGGAGCCCGAGGTGGTGTGCATGGCTCTCCTCCCCATTTCATCTTCGCAACAACCTTGTGAGGTAGATTAGACTAAGAGGTGGTGACTGGTATCGGAATCGGATGGCGCAGGTTATGTGTTCGTTTCCAAGGCAACGTAAAATGGGTAAGATCAGAGCTCCTAGTTCAGTTCCCGCGAAACAATTTGGCCGAATAGATTTTTGTCCCGCTGGCTTCACACGGTGCAAGCAGCTCCTTTGAATCCGGTTTGTCTGACCAGTTTGAGGATTAGTTTAAAAGGACCCTCCTCTTAGGGGGTTCCTCGGCAACGCAAGTCCTAGCAAGTGTCATCCTCAAGTCACCTACTCAAGAAAAAATCACAGGCAAGACAATATAGCTACTCTAGAATTAAAGAGGGGGCAGAGGATCATTTTCTCTGCCATCCCCTGCAATATTGGGAATCTTTCTAAAGGTTTTCTTCTGGTATTGGAAAATATTCATCCCAGCCGAAAATGAATAGTTCATGGCAGGCCAAATGAGTGGCTGGAGCACACAGCTTGTGCTCTTCAGATTGGTTTTAGGCACAGGTGAGACAGGTAATAAGCATTTGCTGGATTTTAACCACCCGCAAATCGTGTGAATCACGAAGCTCCTTGAATTCCATCTTCTCTCCCGCATCACCGAACCCCCGCCCTTTTTACATTAACACCATCCCGGAGACTCCTCTTTCCACACCGTACTGGTTCCTAAGAGCCTGCCCAGATCCCCACTTAATAAATGGCAGAGCTAAGGCGGAAGTCGGAGCGCGCGATGGACGCATTGACTGCCTGATTTCTATCCCACTTAATTGGACGGAATTCTAAGCGCTCTCAAATCGAACTAAATTCGAATGATACGTTGCTGGGATCGATTTGGAGGGAGAAAGCGCAGGGAAGCACCCCAAAATCCTGTGAAGTTTGCATTGTATTGGATAGGACCAGAGGCAACACGCTTCCTGGGCTCCCACGCAATTGAACACTTGGAAGCAGCCCCAAAGTAAACCTCGCTTCGCCTACTAGGCTTATTTTTACTAGGAACTGAAAGCCATGGAAAGGGTTCCACCATGGGAAATGCAAGAGGTGACCTAATTTTAAAAGACCTGCTTAGGTAATGGTACATCAGCATCCCATTGAAAAGAAAGAAAGAAAAGAATACTGGGCAGTTATGCCTTCACAAAAATTAGCATTTCTACAGCCCAGTCATTCTTACACCATTATTAGCCTCCATATGGTACATAGAACCTGTGCCCAACAGTGACTTGACTCAACCTAATACCTTAGTAGCTGAGACCAGGTTTGAATTTAGTATTTCTCATATCACAGCTCAGGTCTTCAGCCACTGTGCTAGGGCATGGTTTACTAAAAAGCATCATAAGCTACTGGACCAAATTCAAGGTGTTACTGTTAGGAAACTGCAACAGCTTGGGGCCAGTTTACTTGTGAGAGTACCTTACTTCATATACGCCCACTTTGACTGCAGGGAGTTGGTCTAGGTGACTCTTGTGGCCCCTTCCAACTCTATGATTCAATGATTCATCTATGATTTGCAGAACTGGCTCTGTTTATGGGTGTTGCATAATACTTATGTGCATTGTAGGAAATCAGTCTTTGGTTTGATGGCAGCTCCTACACTTTGGAACTCCCTGCCTATTGATATCAGGCAGGTGCCTTCACTGTACTGCCTAAAACCATTTCGTTTAGGCAAGCCTACCCAGACATGTCTTTTGTATTTTAATTATGTTTGTGTGTTTTTAAATACCTGTTGCTAGCCGTCTTTTATTGTTTTCGCCATAAACTGCTTAGAGGTTTTATTACAATTAAGTAGTATATTAATTTTGGTGTTTTTTTAAAAAAAGGTTAATGTGCTTCTAAAGAAGCAAGCATCAGGACTTTTCAGGCTCAAAACTCAAGACATACACCTGCTGCAACACTACAGACCTTTCTGGCTAGGTAATGCAGGTACTGTTGATGGGGGGACCCAATGCAGAGAGGGTTGTGCATCCTTATCCAGGAGCTATTGGCTGCAAAACCAACATGTGGGTCTAGGTGGACCCAGACCACAATAGGTCAACTGTTCAGGTTAAATATTGTATCCTCATTCTAACTCCAACTGGAATCAAACAAGCTACCACCTTTCACGCAATGTGTTTATGGTTCAGAATGTTAGAAGGCACAACCCCCTGAAAAGATGTGCTACCTGTTGAAATGAAAGGGAGCTCTGAAGGTTACAGTGGTGCTAAGGAGTTGTGTTGCGCAGCTTTCATTCATTTCAGTGGGGCTTGTTCAGGCCAGTTCCCCCAGAATTGTGTACATATTTTCCGCATCTTACTCCCCGCTCTCTCTGCTGAAGGCAGCTTACAAACAATATAATGCAGACCTTACTGTATAATGATCTTAATGTGACTACAATCAACATCACTGACACGCAGAAATGACTGCATCTTAAGTTTTTTAGATGAAGGCCAATGTCATTATTCATTATTACATTCCCATCTTACCTTTTTCTAAAGAGGTCAAGGTGGCAGACATGGTTCTCTTTCTCACCATTGTATCATCAAAGGCACCCTTTGACATAGCTGTCAACTTTTCCCTTTTCTTGTGAGGAATCCTATTTGGAATAAGGGAATTTCCCTTAAAAAAGGGAAACGTTGACAGCTATGCCCTGTGAAGTAGGTTAGGCTGACAGATTGTGACTGGCCCAAGGTCACCCAGTGAACTTCATGGCTGGGTGGGAATCTGAACCCCAGCATCCCAGGTCTAACACCACACTGGCTTTCTCATTTGGGCAACCAGCTCCACAACTTTGGGACCATGACCATGAAGGCCCTGCTGTCTGGCCTGCCTCCTTGGCTGTTCTCTAACCACCCTGTTTATGCCACGTTGGAGAGGGTTTATCTCAATATGACTTTTGCTCAGTGACTGACAAACCACAGTCTTACTTGCTTCCAAGTAAGGATGTTTAGCATAGCAAATGTCAACCTGCTTAAAATGTGGCATTCCATCTTAATTGGAAATGGCATGTTGTCTGGATTATAGGAGCAGCAAACGTTGATGCCATCTTTATTTTTGTTTTTCTTCTGATGGTTTTCATTTCAACCCCCCCCCCCCGCTCATTCCTGCTAACAAATTGTTGTTTTTTGGATGTTTTTTCCCCAGGAAAAAAATATATATCCACAACCTCTGAATAAGAAAAAAGCACAACTCTCTCTTTTTGTTTTAAAACACAATAGGTGATTTAAATGGGTAGGTTTTCCCCACCAGTTCCCTTCTATGCTAAGGAAAGCTTTGCCATTTAAATTATCTAAGATGTTCAAGGCCAAGCAACCCAGTTCCGTCAGGGGGAGAGAAAGTTACAGTACTATGTATGTGGATCCAAAAGATAAAGTGAACATGGACTTAGGATTTAATGCTAACCCAACTTACCTGGGAGTAAGCCCATTAAATTCAATAGGACTTACTTCTCAGGAGACATAGCCAGGACTTGAGCCTTATTACTTTTATATCTTACATTTCCTCCTAGGAGCACAAAATGGCATACATGGTTCTTCCCTTTTCCCTTTTATTTTTACAACAACCTTGTGAGGTAGGTTAGGCTTTGTGACAATGATTGGCCCAGGATTGGCCCAGGATTTGTGACAAGGATCAGCCCAGTGAGCTTCAAAGCTGAGCAGGAATTCAAACCCTAGTCTCCCAGCTCATACTCCAACAGTCTAACCACTACACCACTCAGTCGATGCTATATTGTTTGCAACTAGAGCAAAGTTGTAGGAAAGTCAACAATCCAAAAAAGCTTGGGGTTACTGTTCAGAAGCTGGTCTGGGAAAGCCATCCCTCCAGAAAATAGGAGCCAACTCCTAGGGGTCAAGGTTCCTTTAGCCCCCCAATTAAAATATTTGAAGGGGGTTTCCCCCCAAATTGATGGACATTGCCATCCAAATAGTGTGCTTGTGCCAGAACCAGCATATGATAAGGCCAGCAAGTTCTGTTTACGCCACTGATTTCCAATATTCAGCATCAGGAACTGGATTTGAGCTGTTGCTCTTGGGAGGATTTCTGCCTTCAACGTACTGTAACAATTCAGACCCTTAAACCGCTAGGGAGAAAACAACTGCTCAGCAGGGCTGCCACACATTTGCTCTCCTACATCTGCCATAGGTCTTGCCTTAAAAGCTTTGAATCCCATGCCCTTTCGAAAACCAGCAGAATAAAATCTGGGAGATGCTGGATCAAGGCCGAACAACGCAGCTCGCCGCCACTGAACTGGACCTAAACCCAACACGTGGACGCAAGGCCTGCCCGAGATGAGGAGGACTGCAGCAGTATAAGGGGATGCTGCTGCTGCCGCCTCCTCATTGGCTAGCCGAGGAGGCGAGGGGCGGTGTCGGCGCGGAGCCCCGTCGCGGCGATTGGCCAGCGGGAAGGCTCAACGTGAGGGGCGCAGGAGATCGTTGCCAAAGCCCGGCTTGGATCGTGACCTTCTCGAAGGTCGCTGCAAGCGCCCAGGCTCTTGGCACCAGCTGCCTCCGCGCTTTGTGGCATCTGCCACCCTGGAGGAGGCGGGGTGTGTGTGTCCTAAAGCCCTGGGAATTTCCTCTTTGACCCTGGCCTGGGAACACAGTGCAGAGGGGGCATGGGAGGGAAGGAGGGAGCGCGTGGCCTCCGCAAGAGAGAGGGAGTTCAGCGCCAAAGGCCTCGGCCGGCCGTCGGGTACACCTGTCGGAGGCCGGAGGATCGCCCCACCCACTACGATCGTTGAAACCCAAAGCCTGAGAACAAGATCCAGGGTGGCAGGGGCCAGGGCTGCGAAAGAAAGGGCCCCGTCCTCGCCGTGATAATGCTTTCTTGTATTCGGACGCACTGTCAAACTCCCCACCTCCCCTTCTCCTCCCCGCTTTCTGTGCTTCCAAATGGAGAGCTGCCCGCTTCTTGGGAGTTCTGGTGCGATCTCAGACGCATGCATTACTCAGAAGGAAGCCGCGTCGAACTTGCTCAGAGCGGGACTTATTCCCACGTAACGGTGCACAGGGTTGCAGGCTGAGTCGTAATTAAAATGGAGCCACGTTGTTTTAAGGCGGGAGAGGGTTTGTTTACACGCTGCCAGAATGGGCCACTCTTGCTAAGATGCTAGAAGCTGAGGTTGCGCCCTCGGCTTTCCTCCAACCGAAGACGCCCCTTGTACACACAACCTTCTCCCGCGTTTTGCTTTCTTATCTCACTCTGAAATCGATGTAGAAAGGAAGGTACCTTTCCCATTTCTATCTGCAAATCAGTTTTTTAAAAATCGTGCGCTCTTGAGGAGAGCGGCTCTTTTCAGTGGCATCGTACCATCGGAAATGCCTCCTGACGAATAATGCGTTCAGGATCCAAGCAGGTAACAGTTACCGTTTTCGAAGAACACATTAGACGGGGATGTGGAAAAGGGAAGGAAAGGAAAATAAATGATAAAGACCCGAACGAACTGTAGCCTTTTTATTTTAGGAAGAGAGCAAAAGATCATAGGAGGAGTCTGCTGAGCACAGCTCTCGTTCTCTCTTTCTAAAACCTACAGCATTCTGTTAATATGTTAGCTAGACATGCACTAATTGTATTACCATGTTGTGAGACGAAACACCTCTCATTAATTTAATTTTTGCCCATTAGGTGACAGGATAAATGCAATAATAGCGTCACTGATTTTCGTTCTCTGGCGTTGGAAGGGGCTGGTCTGGAATCCAGCACCAATTTATTGACTCTAGTGGGAATTTCAGCAGTGTAACTGCATGATAAATGTACGATGAGATGTTATTGTAACGAATAATGACATTCTGCAACGGGCCACATCGTCCTGATAGGTTCATCACCAAGGATACAATTGCTACAAGGTCATATTATTGTTATAAGGTTAATTTACCGGCATCCACTCTATTTATACCACGAGGACGTTACTATCCTTACTATTCCTTCTGTCCTCATCATCTTTCATTGACTGACTGACAGCGCGGACCACTTAATTAACCCTCTCTCTGAATAGTAAAGCCAGAAATAGAGAATGCAATATTATTTACAGTTGCCTTGTCAATATTAATGCTCGGGCTATTTTCGATTCCCCGAGCTCTCTTCGGGATTATGAGGCTCTCACTCAGCGGCAAGATCAAGCCCGTTTCCCGTTCGGGTTAGGGGAAATCGCGTGCATAATTATAACCAGGTAAGCAATAAACGTGCACGCCAAAGACATCTCAACTAGCAAGCGGAGGGAGATAATCCGGAGCATATGCCCGATTTCCATGGCGTTGGGAGGAACAACCTAACGGGCCTGGCAGAAATCCTCCCTTACCCGAGGGGAGGCACCGAAGGCACCTCTCTCCCCTCCCTGCGCCAAGAAGGTCGCTGTCAGGTTGCGAACCACAAACCCCCCCCAAAAACAGTTTTGCGAAGCAGGAGAACAAACGCAGGCAGGGCTGAAAGGAAGGAGCAAAACATAAAACTGGCTGCAGCTTTAGCTCGGCCTGAGAAAGAAATCCGCCGAAGGGGTTAAAAAAAAGTCTTAAAACTTCCCCATAAAGCTTCGTGGGCCCACTTTACCAAGTCTCGCGAGCTTTGGTCAAGCAGCCTTTGGTTACGCGGTAGATTTTGAACTGATATGTTTGGAACGCGTTGCCGTTGCAAAAGATAAAGCAAAGCTCTGCCCGTTGGTCACAAATAGTTATTGCTCCGATGCAATCAAGGCCGCCCTCGCATCTGTCTCGGGAAAGACTCGGAACGTTTGAAACGCCTTTCATGTGAGGCTCACCACCGCAGCGTTGCGCAAGAAAATGAACCTTAAGGCGTCCCGTAGCGATAAATCTCCCCCGCCGATGGAAATATTTGCTTAAAGCACCAGCGACATTATTTCAGCAGGTTGAATCCATCAACGCCCAAAACTTTTCTTGGCTTTAGCATCACATCTCTTAGGTGGAGATATATGCTTCCCCACCCCTCACTGCAAATTCCTTCTATTGTCCTTCTCCATTTTACTGACTTACTCCTTTTATTTAATTCATTAGCGAAGTCAACCTATACATCTATACTCATAAATAAGATAGAGGATTGCAGCCGTACTTGTTTATTTGCTGATTTGTATTATTATTTAGCAATCACTAAAGCAAAAGAAACATAAATCAAAGGCATGTGCCAGATTTTAAAAGAGGGAATGGAAATGAATCCCTTACCTCAAGTACTGGTTGATCCCTACATCCTAAATGATAGTGCTTTCTATCGAGCTCTTAATGAAATCCACATCCCACTTTTGATTTACTAGTTAAACCATGGCTCCCTGTAGCCCTCTAAAAGCAGCAGCTGAGGGAGCCATCTCAAAAGGTAAGGAGGATGGCCTGCAATTGCTCTCCTGATATTTGAGCTCTGGCATTGGATACAGAGATATGGAAAATCTAAGCAGAAATTGCTGCTCAGTCATGAAGCTGAAGTTATCCTTAATGCTTGGGCAAGTTTATATTAGAGGAGGCAGTTTGTAAGATAACCTTGTCACAGAACATACAGGGCTTTAAGTGCTGGTGCCAACACTTTGAAATGAGCTCCAAAACAAACTAGTTGGAATGAAAATGGCTTAATCCAAGGAGTAATATAATCTGACCAGGTTGGCCCATGTAATATCTAGAGGTTGGACTTTGAATCAGTTGGGTTTCCAAGCCATCTTCAAACATAGTCCCATATAGAAATCATTACTGTAATTCAGTCTAGCTCTGATAAGTGAACTAGGCTAGGTCCATTTTCTCTAGGGAGGATTGCCGCTGGCATACCATCCAAAGCTGATAAAGATCCCTCTGGCTATGAGTGACCATCCAAGAGCAGGGCATGATTGAGAAGGTCCCTCAAGTTGTGTGCTTGCTTCTTAAATGAAAGTGCAATCCCCATCCAATACATGCTGAACTCCCAACCATTAGTAACTTTCAGTTTGTTTACTCCCACCCCCACACAACCCCAATTCCAAACACCAGTTCAGGATTTCCGGAGATTAGCCAATGTCAACAAGAGAGAGAACTGGGTTCCATCTGCATATTGATAAGTGTCAAGGCCAAATCTCCAGATGACTTCATCCAATGGTTCGAGTCCACAGCCTACACGGGTTGCAAGCTGCTTCCTAAAGTGATTTCATAGAGTGTTAACTTGAAACATTTTGCTGCCTCAGGCAACTACAAGATCTGAGAAGAACATGCTAGGATCCTTTACAAAGTTGTAGAAGTTGCTGAAGTACAAACACTTGTATTATCTGTTGTATGTTGTGCAAAGTGGTTTGACCATCTGTCCATCTGTTCTCTATAAGTTTGGACACCTCTTGAGACATTGTCACTAAACTCAGCATGAGGGTTCCTGAGGTGGGGTGGAGGTTTTTGTCAAAGTTGGGATGTTGGCTTCCAATTTGAATCAAGATGGCAAACCTGAATGTGACTTCGGTGTGATGGGTCCAAACTGTACTGATTTGGACACCTCTGAAGATATCATTGCTCAAGTTGGTACAAGTATTCCTGAGGTGGAGGTGATGTCTTCATCTATGGTTGGATGCCAGGCACCATGTGGAATCAAGATGGTGGACCAAATAAACCTTAATTAAAGATTAGCGCCCCCACACCTAGTCATGGCCTAGTCAGGTGTTCCCTGGGTCAGGTTGGAATGTGCATGTTTGTGTGTGTGTGTGTGTGTGTGTGTGTGTGTGTGCACAGCCCTAAAACTCACAAATTACACCATTCATATAAAAAACACAGTATTTTTTGGTTTCTTCAAATTCCTGGGCAGCATTTGACTCTTCCTGCTAGTAGCATATCATCTACAAATTGTGCTCCTGCCACCTCTGCAAGGGATTATGCACCTCTCAGATCATGCGGTTTCATTGTTATCCATAATATCATTACTGTCCAAGTGACTGCAGTCTTGCTCGTCCAGTTGGGCCAACCTTGTTTCTGTGCAGGAATTTTGTCACAGCTGAGACAGCTCTTACTTATCAGACTACTATGGAAAGAATGGCTGTAATGTCTAGAGTGTATGAGAACAATATTGAGAAATGGGGTCAATGGGACTTAAGATTTAACAGTGTGCTTAAATCCCTTTAATTACAATGGGATTTAGGTACATCTAACTTTCCCAGGCTTGCGCCCTAAAGCTACAATCCTGAAATCACTTCTTAATTAGTGACCCTGGGATTTCAGTGGATTTCCTCTGGGATAAATGATTTGAGATCTACAAACAAATGCTCCTGTGAAGAAGGAAGAAAGGACCTACATATAATATCAGAAGGTAGGTTTTTGAGCCACTTATCCCTGGTGACTTCAAATGATGGCAGGGAGAATTCTTAACAAACAACCTACCAGCAGGGAGATCTCATTGGGAGAAGTTTGGGGTTTGTGACAAGTGATGGGTTAAATTTATTTGGTGGTGGAATGCAGTGAAAGATCCAGAGGCTGCTCTGAAGTTTGAAATGACAGTCCAGAGAGTGGAGCTGCAAAGCCACCTGTGTCCTCTCTGCCACTCAGATTTATAGAGTGCCACATTTTAATAAAAAACACACACACTTTCCCACTTTGGTGCATTAAGAGATTTCTAGCAAGACACAGTAATGTTGCTATAAATTTCTTTCCCAGCACCCTTGCAAGTAATAACTCAAACTCAGTATTTTGGATTAATGTTTATTTTGATGGCTGCATTCCAGGAAGGAAAGGGAAGGGAAGGGTGCCTCCCCACCCACCCCCAGATTGCTATTAGCCTGATGTTTTCAATAAAGACAAGCACAAACTGGGGAACAAACACTTGAGGAAAGAAGGAGGAAATCTAAAATGTCTACCAATGGGCACCTGAGCAAATAACAATCATATGGAGACTGGTTTAGTAAAATTATTGTTGAAGTCACCTCTCGGTGGATTGGGCTGCCTAGCCCACATCATCAGATCATGGACATTGACAGAAGCAGTACTTATGTCTGCATACCGGAGAATCTACAGACACAATAGCACTCAGGAATCTTTAACCTTAATACAAATATGATCTATAGTAATGCATAAAAACTCTTGAGTGATAGTCTGGAACAACAGGTTTAGACAATCTAGCCATGCAAAGGATGCAGCACTGGTCATCTATTGTAAATTCTGTAATCCTTAAAGAGTTGTCCCTGAACAGCTTCCCTAGACCTTAAATAGTGGACACCTGACCCTTCCCTTACACCGTTTTGAGCCTGTCTTGTGCTAACTTTGTGCTAACTCAGGGACTAGAAGTCAGCAGACTGAATTATTAACACTTGTGCTGATCACTGGAGTAGGGTGCAAGACTGCTCTAAGTGGTGATCTCATCAGTGCTAACAAGAAGTTGTCTCATTAGAAGTATTATGTGTTCAAGAAGTAGTTGGATATCTTGTTCATCACTTTGAGCAGGAATAAGGAATTTATGGTCCCTCAGGGTTCGCTTATAACTCCCATCATCTCTGACCATTGGTCATGCGGGCTGAGGCTGATGGAATTTTGAGTCCAAGCACATAAGGAGGGCCACAAGTTTGTTCCTGATTAAGAGGATATGACAGAATATGAGACTTGGGATAGGTTTGTTTGTCTTAAATTAAGTCATCCATCCATCTGTTTGAATTATCATGCAAATTCAACCAGTAGACCAGGGCAAATAGCCACTGAAAATACACTGCACATTTCACTCCACTAACTTGTGGAGTTCTTCCTATGCTAAAGTCAACTCTGATCATAAACTTTCATCACCAGTGGTATTGAATGTATTGATATAGGGGAATAAAACAATTAAAAACAAACAAACTGTGCTATATTTTCTGGCATCATTGATGATTCATTTGACAATTGATTCCTCACAAGTGAGGTACTGGCGTCAGTGGTGACTGGTGCTCATTGAAAGTGGTGGAGCAGACGCAGGGAGCCCAACAGTAGCTGGAATAAGAGCCAATAACAGCTAACTCTAGTTTAGTCCACATCTTCCAACTGGATAAGACAAAGGGGATTTTAACTGTGGATGAAAACTTTATACATGCTCACACATTCTGAGCCATTAAATAAGTATAGGAAAAGTTTATAGATCAGCCTTCCTGTTGTCACTTCTGTGTAAATTCTCCCCCCGCCCCATGCAGTGCACTCTTCCTAGCCATGTACAATCTCTTTTGGTCATCTTTCATAAGTGCATGTCTTGTCACTGTCTGACACACCCTTAGACTGTCAGTTAAATTTGTGATGCTATAGGAAAGCCAGACTGATGATCTCTCTCTCTCTCTCTCTCTCTCTCTCTCTCTCATACCCTCCCTTATCCCAGTCTTTTTGCTGCTCTGTGTCAGGGTAGTGGTGGTTACACCACAACTGGAAAAAACTGGCTTAAACAAACAATGTTCCAGTTGCTTATCAAATCATCTCTGTGTGTTTCCCTGGCTAAAGAAATGCCACTGACGTAGAATATGTCAGATCGGCCTTCTCATGGACAATATGGATCAACGTGTTGGTATGTGGTACCCGAGGCATTGCTGTAGGAGAGATGAGATACCACCAGCCAGTTGCGCAGCATTAAAGGATAAATGGAGGCAAGTTCACTTGTAGCTTGTATCATGTTCCACAGTATATTTGGCTCTAAATTAATCTACCTTATAAGAGCTTGGCATTGTTAACTATCCTGGTGGAGTATTGAAGTACATATGTTGCTGCAACTAGCAAGCCAAGAGAGCAGGAAAAATCTACCATCAACAATGGTAAAATGAAGCAGAACATAGCACCAATGGCATTTTCCTTACTGCAGCAAATAGCAGGTTCAGAGGCCAATTCTATTGGAACTATGGCATTATGGGAAAGTTTTAACCTGCTCTGCCCCGTGGTCCTGATCAGACTCTCTTCAACAGCGGCTTAATTTTTTTTTTTTAAACAGCTATGTGAAATACAATCAATCAATGCATTTCACAGATTTTTTTTAGTTTGACTCTTAGGTTATTATTCTCATTATCCTCAAATCTCACGTTAATTTTTTTGGAAGCTCAGCATGTCAGCATGTTCTTGGAATCAAGGTCTTAAAGGAAGAGAATACTGCATGTATTAAGTTCTGACAATGGCACTCAGTTTGCTTGGCATGGCCAGGGACATAGCCTATAATCAAACTGCTTAGTAGAGAATGGGCAAAGCTGAAAACCACAGATTCAAGCAGAGATCCATATCTGGCTAGGCTGAAATTACGTACCTGAAATATTGTTTCACAGGAAATTTGGCTGCCAAATTTAGTACATATGGCTCAGAAAGAAGAAAAAGGATTTGGAGGCATCTGAAAGTCAGGTAAAATAAATAAATGCAATAACAGTAGTAGGAAAATGAGCCACAAGGATTGCCATTCATGAAATCTAAAGATAAAATATTTAGGCACAAAGATACATGCTGTGATGGCTGGTATGAATGGATGGATATAGCCGCAGTCATATGAAGCTGTCAAATATTTAACTGCAGCAAAAGTCACCTTCAAATTATTCTAGAAGAGAAAGAAATGGAAGACTTAAGAGTCTAGGTCAGGACTGTCCTCCAGACACTGTTGGACTACCAGTCCTGACCATTGGCCATGCTGGCAGGAGCTGATGGAGAGCACTGTCAGTGTTTGTAAAAAGCAAAAAAAAGAAGGAAAGGGTTCTGACCTCCCTTTGTCTCCTCAGCCTGGTCCTCAGACCCTTGTCGGCATAAAAGAGTCCAGAAGAATATCCTTGCAGAGTTTTATTCTTAAAAGTCTTAGTGCAAAACACACCAGCACTAACCAACCCAAACACCAGCCACAACCAAACTAACATTTCTCACTTATATATACAACTTGCTGTAAGCCGCTGAGTCATGCTGACCCAGCTTTATTCGCATTAAAGAAACAGCGGCCATTTTAGCCGTGACACCCCTTCTGTTTCTTAAATGCGAAAAACCCCAACAGAAACAATACATACATACAATACATATATACACTATATACATAAACCCAGTTTTGTCATCAATTCATTATGACATGTTGCTGGCAAAGGCTTGGTAAACAAATCAGCAATATTATCTTGTATTGACAATACTCCAGTTTGATCACCCCATTCTGTACACAATCTCTCACATTCACATGACGGATAGCAATATGTTTTGATGCGGATTTCATTATTTCCGAGCCCGCTAATGCAATGCACGATTGGCTATCTTCATACACTTGGATAGGCAAATCTACTTTACAATCTAGATCTTTTAGTATCTGTATAAACCACATGATTTCATTGCATGCTAGCGATAGGCTCCCATATTCTGCCTCACAGGATGAGGTCGCAACAAATCCTTGTTTCTTTGACCTCCATCCAATTATGGAATTGGCAAACATCATGACCATTCCACTTGTAGATTTTCTGGTAGCTACACAGCTTCCCCAGTCCGCATCAACAAATACTTCTAGTTTTTCATCTTGTGTACTAGATATCTTCAAACATACATTTAATGTCCCCTTTAGATATCTGATAAGCCTTTTCAAAGCACACCAATCGGCAGTACTGGGTTTAGATACACGTTGACTCAGAACATTTGTAGCACATGCAATGTCTGGCCTTGACCACTGGCTTAAATACAACAGTGATCCTATTTTTGAGTGATACAACTCAGGCTGATCAAATTCATCATCACATACTGTCTTTGGGAAATCTGGTGTCATGGGAGTTTGAACTGGCTTGCAGTTTTCCATGCCAAACTGCTCTATCAAATGAAGAATTTTCTCTTTCTGACTCAATAGGAAGCTTCCATCTGCTTCCTGCCTTACTTCTACTCCCAAGTAATTGCTTACAGGACCCAAGGCTTTAAGCTTAAACCTCTTTTCCAGTTGACTTGTGAGCTTCTGGATCTCATCTGTGGAACTCCCTGCCACAAGCAAATCATCAACAAAGATTAAGAGCATTAGATATTTGTTGCCTGTCCCCTTGGTGTACAGGCATGGATCAGCCACACTCCTTTTAAAACCAATTTTTACAAGGGCTTCATTTAAACACTGGTTCCAACACCTTCCACTTTGTTTGAGACCGTAAACAGCCTTTTTCAAACGCCAGACTGCACCATTCGCCTCTTCAAACCCAGGGGGTTGTCTCATTAACACTTCATGGTCTAAATTTGCATGCAGATATGCAGCATCAACATCAAAATGGTGCACTGCTAATTGTCTTACAGCAGCAATGGAAAGCATTAAACGAAAAGTTTCAGTCTTTACAGTGGGAGAAAACACTTCATCATAACTCTCCCCTTTAATTTGAGTGAACCCTCTGGCTACTAATCTGGCTCGAAAACGTGGTTCCCCAGATGCAAGGGTTTTCCTTTTGTAAACCCACTTGCATGACACCACTCTGCCACCAGGTGGCGGCATTATGACCTCAAACACTTTGTTACATTTAAAAGAGTCCATTTCTTCTTTCATGGCTTGTTCCCACAAAGCATGTTCCCCAGGGGGTAAGTCTAAGACTTCATTATAACTTTGTGGTTCCACACAACTCACATTGCATACTCTCACTCCTCCTAGGGTCAAACGTTGAGGAGGTACACCCTTGTTTGAACGCTGGGAGCGCCTAGGCACAACTACTTCTTCTTCCCCCCTTATCTCTGGCTCTTCTTCCTCTTCCTCTAGAGAAGAAGTATTATCTATTGCCACATCTTTTGGGGAAATCTGTGCCTCTTCCTCATCCTGCTCCTGTGTTGCCAATGGCTGAGAAGAAGCCTCTTCTCTTACTTGCAGGGGCAGTAGGCAATCTGGGTTGGCATGGATCGCAGTCCATCTGTCCTGGTCAGCAAAGTCTGCGCTTCGTGACAGAACCACGCGTCCCGGGCATAAATTGAAACGCCACCCTTTGCCATAGGACTGATATCCCACAAACCGCAGTTTCTGCGCTCTAGCGCCCCCTTTCTGACGCTGAGCTTTGGGGATATTTACATGTGCCCAAGCACCCCAGTTATGGAGCATTGTCCACTCTGGTTCTTTCCCAAACAATACACGATAAGGAATATCTTTTATAGAGCTAGACCAGGTTCTATTAATCAAAAAGTTCGCTGTCAGAAAAGCCTCGCCCCACAGCCTATGGTTGTGGCGCAATCCTGTATCCACTAGCAGGCAGTCCTTTACTGACTGTATTACAGCCCCACGTCTTTCACACAGACCATTTTCAGCAGGGCTATAAGGGTTAGTCAAGCGATGAGTGATCCCCTTATGTCGCAACCATGTCCCAAATTGTTTGTTCAGAAATTCTTCACCCCTATCTGTTTGCAACTGCACAACAGGGCAAGCGAAGAGCTTTTCAGCTTGGGCAACCCATTCTCTGAATGTGGGGAAACACTCAGATTTCTGCTTTAACAAAAACAACCAACTGAAACGTGATGTATCATCTATTACCAGAAAAGCATATCTGGCGCCCCCTTCAGTCTTCTGTGGAAAAGGGCCTATCACGTCACAATGGACAAGTTCTAAAACCTCTTTAGATACTCTGTCACTTTTAGAAGCCACAGGCTTCCTCTTAGATTTGGCCATTTTACATACATTGCAATCTAGGAAACAGTTACAGCTATTTACTTTTAGGTTCTTGCACACCTTTTGCATCTCTGAAAGCACACGGAAATTGGCATGACCCAGTTTTCTGTGCAGTTCATGTACACACCCCTTATGAACTGGCAAATTATCCTGAACCACCTGAGCTGCTTTAACAGGCTTGTCCTGCATTACATATAACCCATTTTCCATCTTTGCATGGCCACATACCTGAGTTCCATTCTTTATCAGACAGCCATCCTGCGTGAACTTAACACTATACCCTGCTTTAATCAAACAGCTTACAGACAGTAAACAATAGTCCAAACTGCTGACAAACAGAGTCTCTGGTAGAGTAGCGTTCAAGCACTGCAGGAAACATGTTCCCTGGCCATCAATCTTGCTTCTACGACCATCTGCAAGATAAATTGAGTCTTTTCCATCAGCTGGCTTCTCCAGGGTCTTAAAGTCCTCCCGACTGTTGCAGATAATCCTGCTACTCCCAGAGTCCAGCAACCATGTTCCTCGAGGTATTTTCCTCTCCTCTCGAGAAAATGCAGACACAAACTGAGCAGAACGCGTGTTCTTCTTCCCTGAAGAGAACCCCTTCTGCTTACGTTTCTGCCTCGATTGCTGTCTCTGCTCCATGTCATCTCCTGGAAGACTAGCCCTGCATTGACGTTGGAGATGCCTGGGTTGGTTGCATCTATAGCACCTCCTCACCGCCATGGCCAAGTCCAAACCTTGCTGTTGCTCCATTGGCAGATTCTGCTGCTGGCCCCCTCGACTGTAACTCCTCCGCTCTTGGAGTTCAGCCTGTCTATCTGACCTTCTTTCTGCTTCTTCGGTCAATCTTCCAACTGCATACTCAAGGGTCAGATCTTGGGGACGCATACTCTCCATGCTGTTAATCACGGGCAACCAGCTTTCAGGCAAACTTGAAAGGATAATGTATGTTTGGTCAGTCTCATCATAACGCTTACCTCTCTGTTGTAGTTGAAGAAACAGAGATTTCAGCGTTTGAAGATGAGTTGCCAAACTCTCACCTTCTTTCATAACAGTCCTGAACAGCCTTCTGGTCAGAGAAATTATAGTTCCAGCAGTTTCTCTGACATGCATTGCCCTTAATAAATTCCAGCACTCAAACGCTGTGCTGGCATTTGCTACATGCAATAACTGAGAGTTGCTCAAACACAGCATAATTTGGGCACGAGCCCTTTCATCCAGCCGTTTTTCTCAGCAGAGTCCCATCTCAGAACCTCAGTTTCAACACAGTCCCATAGTCCATCTCTCCTTAACAACTGCTGCATTTTAATTGACCAACTCAGCCAGTTGTTTTCTGAGAGAAGTTCAAAAGGGATGCCTCCCCCAATATTTACAACTTGGGAAGGCTGGAAATCTGCCATCTCTGCTGGTGCTTGCTGAGCCCCTTCTGTAGGGCCTCCAGCAATCTCTCCTGACTCTCTCTTTAGAGTCCAACTGGATGGTCCTGGCTGGCACTCACTGGCTTCTAGCTGCTGCCTCTGTTGACCCCCAGGTCCCGCTTGGCTCTGCAACTGATGTAGCCGCTCTGTGAGTCGCCTACTGTGGTCCTCTAGCAGTTCAAACTGTTCCAGTAGCCGACGCTGAGTGCTTTGCTGATCCTCAGATCCTAGCCGCTCCAGAGTCACTGCAGACAGTTACAGCTTGCCACCAACTGCTCCAACGCACAGCCACTGGCTCCAGGCACCACCAGGACTCACCAGCTCCCTGCTGAGATGCCGTCAGTCGTTTTGCACTCTGCACATGCTCAGAAACACTGGGCCCATAACCTGTCAGTGTTTGTAAAAAGCAAAAGAAAAGAAGGAAAGGGTTCTGACCTCCCTTTGTCTCCTCAGCCTGGTCCTCAGACCCTTGTCGGCATAAAAGAGTCCAGAAGAATATCCTTGCAGAGTTTTATTCTTAAAAGTCTTTGTGCAAAACACGACTGAATAACTATACACACCAGCACTAACCAATCCAAACACCAGCCACAACCAAACTAACATTTCTCACTTATATATACAACTTGCTGTAAGTCGCTGAGTCATGCTGACCCAGCTTTATTCGCATTAAAGAAACAGCGGCCATTTTAGCCGTGACAAGCACCGCATCGGTTATTTCAGTGAGTCTAGATAATAGTGGAAGTGGAGTTCAAAGCAACATGATCATGATGATGGTGATGATGAACAAGCTTTTTTGAATACTTCAAGTGGTCAGCTCAGTCCAGAATATGTTCTCGATCCAGTTCAGATTCCTGTGCCTGTTTTGTGCTGAAAATCTGCAATTTATTCCCCCCAAAGCAGGGAGAAATAACAGCAAAGCAGGGGTGGAGGGTTGGACGGCATACTGGTGTGGGGCTTTGGTCTGGACTTGAAGCATAATTTCAATCAGTTTTATGTGACAAGCTTTTTTATTTTTATTTTATCATATTGTGTCATTTGGTGCTTAGCCTATAGATCAGCCAGGAAAACAGACTATAACATGAGCTGCTACAAGTTTAACCAGTGCTGAGTCTAAGTGTGTAAATACTATGCATTTCAACTCAGAACTAAGCTCTATGTCCTGATTTATAGAGACCATTCAGACAACAAAAAGATGAATCTATAATTCAGTAATAGTTTTCCCCAGTGGAAAAGGAGATGTTGGGAAAGGGAAGTAGCCCCTTAAGAAGGACATTTTATGTTGTTGTTGCTGCTGCTGTTGATTAAATTTGAATACCACCCTTCATCCACAGATCTTGAGACAGTTACCTCTGGCTACTAGTAGCTGGCAGAGTTATGAAAAAAGACCAGGTTAGTGTCAGAGCAGACTGCGGTGTTCTGCTATGTTGTACTGCCTCCAGCTGAATCACTTTGAGTGAAGCAGAATGCAAGAGTCTCCAGACCAAAAGCAGCAGCAGCAGCAGCAGCAGCAGCAGCAGCAGCAGCAGCACTGAGCAACATGCATATATGCATATATTTAAATTCCTTTGGACCAATTCTTCTGTAATTGGCTAAAAATAAATAAAAAATGCAAAGCCTATTCACAAGGCAGAGAAACAAACAAAACGCTTCCTGGTTCATCAGTACCATTCTACAATGCAATTAGATATCTCCATGAGATTCAAGTTTCAAATGAGGTTAAAAGCTTTATGATTTGTTTAATCAATCCATGTAAACCCAAGGGGCTATTTTTGACCCACAGGGTATTTGTGGCGCACAAAGGGAAGATATCTGTAAACAGACAGTTATATGGTCTCCTCTGTTATATTGGTTGGTAGATGCTAAATGGTTCTGGAATTAACTGGTCGGGGAACATGTTTTCTAATGGATGTCATGTGAAGGGTGTCATCAGCATTGCATTTGGGCAGAGACCAGCACTGAGATGCATTTTGAAGATAAAAATTTCCACAGAACCATGTGCATGCACCGTTCATGGTAATAATGTAATACACCAATTACAATTAACTAAACAGGCACTATTCTTTGTGTAATGATATAACATTATCGTTATGTGGAAAGACTAAAAAAATACCACTTTGTAGAAATGTGTAGGGAAGGAGAACCCAACACAGTGCCCTTCTTGTTGGTATGCCAGCTCCCATCAGCCCCAGACAATATGGCTATGGCCCAAGAACACCAGCAGGCACTAATAGAGGGAGTAGCTGTGCTAACTGTTGCTGGCATCTGTATGCCCATAGCTCAGTCCGAGAGTCCACAGATTACATGCAGAAAGTCCCAGGTTCAGGCAATTTTAGAATAATATTTGCTAGCAAACCTGGAAAATGCCTCTGTCTCAGTTTTTAGAGAGCTATTGCCAGCCAGGGTAAACAATTCAGGGCTAGATGAACCAATAATCTGACTCAGTATAAGGCAGCTTCATTTTCCCACATTTGTTCTTCAGTCTTTGCATTCAGGCTTAAGGCATATGGCAGCAGAGCTGCTCTACAGTTCTATGATTATTCCATATGAAGTGTACCAGTTGCCAGGCATGCACAATTTTGAACTTTGAGATTTAGTTAGTTACGGGTGCTGAGGGTTGTTAGGAGACCACCATACTGAAATTCCCATAGTCCCCTGGGAACTAAACCATTATGGGAACAGACTCCTAAACCCTCTCCACATTTTTAACAACCTACAGCTCCCAGGATTCTCTGAGGGGAAGCCATGGCTGCTTAAAGTGCTATATTACTGCTTTAATTGTACAGTGGTACCTCAGGTTACATATGCTTCAGGTTACATACGCTTCAGGTTACAGACTCCGTTAACCCAGAAATATTGCTTCAGGTTAAGAACTTTGCTTCAGGATGAGAACAGAAATTGTGCTCCGGCAGCAGCAGGAGGCCCCATTAGCTAAAGTGGTGCTTCAGGTTAAGAACAGTTTCAGGTTAAGTACAGACCTCTGGAACGAATTAAGTACTTAACCCGAGGTACCACTGTATAGTGCATATAGCAGAGCTTTCCAAGCATTTCATGTTGGTGACACACTTTTTAGACACGCATCATTTCGTGACACAGTAATTCAGTTTTACTAGTTAAACTAACCCCTTTCCAGAAGCAGGGGGAGCTTTCGCGCAACACACCTACACACTGCAGCCGACACACTAATGTGTTGCGACACACAGTTTGGAAAGGTCTGACATATACAGTCATCGTTGCTGTGGGTGGGGCTTGTTGAAGCTTAGCACACATTTACCATAACTCTTGTGGTATGTCCTATTTTTTTAATCCATTTTTTAATTAGCACTAAAACATTTTCCTGGCTTTTTAAAAAAAAATTAAAGAGATATAGCCCTATAATACAACAATGCTATAATGTTATATTTTTAAATACTGACAAAAATACATTTTTTCCCAGTCACTATTTTTAGCAACATGTTTAACAATGGTGACCAGAAAAGCTTTTTTTTTAAGCAAACCATTTCCAAAAGATTACCGTATTTTTCTGTCTATAAGATGACTCCATGTATAAGACAACCCCTATTTTTGGGGACTCTGATTTAAGAAAATGGGAGGATATGGCCCCCATGTATAAGCTGCCCCCAAATTTGGGACATTATTTTTTAGGAAGAAAACCTAGTCTTATACACAGAAAAATACGGTAATATTGTAGCATTATATATTATGGCACAAGACCTCTCTTTTCCTTAAGTGGGAGCTTAATACAGATGGGAGCTTAGTACTGTAAACGGGCCATTCAGGTATCACAAATGGATTATTGGCAACAGTCTTAACAAGAAAACAACTTTCTTGGCTTTTTCTCTGGAAATGGTAAATCTGGATTCCATGGGGGAAAAACATGGGCTGGCATTTTAATGCTCTTGATGCCATATGGAGCCTGCGAAAAACTTGTATGCATGAGTAGCACCCATCTTAAAATAAACACCCATCTAGAAGCACCTGGCACCTTTCCTTTTTTTTTTTTAAAAAAAAGATATTTATTGAAAGTTTTAAGATTACAAAGACAAACAAGGAAGAAAAGAAGAAAAAAAGAAAACAGATAACAATTAAACAATACAAATCGATAAAAGTCAAAATCAAAAAGCAAAGGCAAAACACATAATACATCAAAATCAAAAAGCAGAATTAAACAAAAATTTTTTTAAAAACAAATCCAGTATTCTCAAATCCTTAACTGTCATTACCTTATTTCATCGACCTCCTCACACCTCCCTTTTTTGTGTTCTAGTTGTTAATTGTCTCAGCAAATCCTTTCCATTTTTCATAATATTCTGTCATTAAATTACCTTAATCTATTTTAACCTTATCTTACCATAAAAACCCCTAGAACTTAAAACTTAAATCTTATTTATACCAATTTCTCATAGCCATAGCATGTTCTTACATAGTTCTTTTTAACATTTCTGCTAAAGACAAATAATTTCGTTCCAACATTTTTCTAATACTCATTAATTTTACAAAACATTCCTAAATAAAATTTTTAAAACTTTCTTCCAATCTTCATCCAGCGTCTCTTCCTCCTGGTCTCAGGTTTTGTTAGTCCTTTCTATCCCATCCATCTAGTTCATTAACCTGGTAACCTTATGTCCGAGGCCCTTAAGTCTCTTCCATGTCCCTTCCGCAGATCTTCTTCATATTTATACCTGTACTTTACTTTGTCTTCTGCTCCTTTCACTCGTGGAGACTCCAGCTTGACAATATTTTTGTCCCTTCTCGACAGATCAGCCCCTTTTCTGTAGTCCACACTGAGCTCCATGTGGTGTTTAAAAGCATGTTTCAAAGTCCCTCCAAGGTTGAGGACCCCCACAAGTCCAAACTCCTTCCGGCCCAACGCCAGATTTGAAAATTCAAAACATCCCTGCATAGGGGGGTCTATCCAGCCCCCCATCTCCAAACCGAACAAGACTCTATCTCTCCAAATCTGGCTTTTTCCAGGTTCATTCATCAGATCCAACAACTCATGTTCCTGCTGGGCCACAGTTCCCTCCATCTCTGCCTCCCGAGGTCCAGCCACAACCTCCTCCCTCATCTGATCTGTCAGAGCACACTCCTGAATTAATTCCTGAGTGGGTTCTATATAGATACCCACTACCTGTCCAAAATTTCTGCTCGCATCAGTCATCAAATCCATCTTCTCATGTAACTGTTCCAATAAAGCACTTGTTTTGCAGAAAGCACGCACCAGAGCCTCCGAGTACATTGTTGTGCAAGGTCAAAGTGTAATCCCACGATCCTAGTCTATTGCAGCTGCAAAACTCCCCAGTTCGAATTAATAACAGTTTCACAAGCTCCCTCTAGGGGAAGAACTTCTATTTGTATCCATCTCTCTCTCTTTTTTTTTAGCAGATCTAACAACAAAGTTTCCCTTGATATTTTGTCAATATTTTGTTCCTTTTAGCTGCGAAGGAGAACAATGGAATCACTATGTTTCTCTTCTTTTAACTATCTGTCAAAAACGTTTGTCTATAGTCAATGAACTTCCCAAAAGCGTCTGTCCTGACACCCCGCTTCCAGGTTCAAGACGGTGGAAAATTACTTTTCTTTAAATTCTCTTCTGCAGGTTTAAACGGTCCAGAAAAAATCCCCCCTCTCCTCCTGCTTCCAAAGGGGGTTCAGTAATTTTAAATGATGAAAGTTGATCCTTTACAAACGATTTTCTAAACTCTAGCTTGCCATGTCTTTGCTTTGATCTTTCTACAAAAAGCAGAAGGCTGACTTCCTGTTTAGACCTTCCCATTTCAGTGCCAAATTAAAAGGAATTTCTTAGTCCAATTTTCCATTCTACTCACGGGTGGTTGTTTAGAGTCCAATTGTCCAAATTTAACCTACTCACGGGTAGTTGTTTTTGCCAGATTGTCACAGGAAAAAGGTAGCGCTCTCCGGTAACGGCTGTGCGGCTTCGCTCCACGGAAGAAGCAGTTGACTCTCAGCACCGCGCCGCTTGCCCCGCTTCGCTCCGGAGCCCGTAATTGGGTTCCTTTACAAATTGGGGGGGCGCTAAAGGTGCCCGCCGAGTCCCACGGTCACAGGCTTCATCCGCCTGTGATTTTTTAAAGGGTCCCCGCTTCGCCGTAGCGGAACAGACCCGATTTCCGTAGAGCTAGTCCCTCCGGATCAGAGGGAGTCTGCCATTACCGATGGCTCCACCCCGGAAGTCCCTGGCACCTTTCCTGTTGCATGGCAGATGGGGATGAAACTCATTCGAATTTGTCGCTGGAGCATAAGTAGCAGGAGAAGTGACTGCACAGACATGTCCTTCATCTGCTGTGGGATGAACCGGTAGAAAAAGCTGTGGGACAGACTGTATAGGAACAACCTGGCAACCCTCCTCTGATAGAACTGTGACCAACCTTGTGATTGCCCTCTCCTGACCACAGATGGATGCATGGCATAGGGAGCTTCACCAAGGCCAGATGGACATCTGGGCACACCTGAAGCTCAAGCAACGTCAACCCATGGGTTTTGTCTCATGCAGATGAAGTCATGAACCTGTGAAGATGTAGCTCTAATCTGCTCATAAATGTTAGGAACCATACTAGCAGGGCCTTCTTAAGCATACCCGGCGCCGTGGTGAAAAGATCCCTCCGGCGCCCCCCCCCCCCGTTTCCCAGAGTTGTTGACCTTTTCCCAAGCCTCTGCAGGGATCACTCTCCTCCTGTGGAGGCTTGGGAGGCAAGCTGCACGCCCACCAGCCATATGGTTGACAGGGCACAGCTGGTGGGTGTGCAGGGAAAGGGGAGGCCACCGGCAAAGCCGCGCAGCTCCCCCACTCGCTGGGGTGCTCCTGAGAGGCCAGGGCCCTGGCGCAATGCACCAGTAAGCCCAATAGGAAAGACGGCTCTGTATACTAGTGTATCAATGCTGGGCTTTAAACAGAAAACAACAGGGACCTGGACTACTGATTCTGCACAGGATAGCAGAAGTGGCTGATTTGCTGTTGTCAGTTCAGTGTTGTCAAGACTTGAGTGATTTTTGTGGGGCTTGGTTCCTCAAGGAATCCTTTGTTCTATCCTGTCAACAAAAAGCCTGGTATAAGTTGTGACTCCCTATCAACTGGCTGCCTCTCCACTGATTGCTATCATGAACATTACAAACCTAGGTCTTTGAGGTAGAAACTAAACATTATTCTGATCAGTGGCAAAATTAACATCAATCCAATGTATGTTATTTATTGCATTTATATACCAAGGAACTCAAGGCACCCCACTTTTTATCCTCACCACAACCCTGTGAGGTAGGTTAAGCTGAGAGATCATGGCTGACCCAGGGTTTGTGGGTGAGGTTTGTGGCTGAGTGGAGATTTAAACTCTGGTCCTAGTTCAGTATGCTAACCACTATCCCACACTGGCTGCAACATTTAAGTACTAATAAAGGAGGTGATGTCTCATGGCACTCTCTCAAAATTTACCACTGTGTTGGCCAGTAAAAATACTACTAATAAAAGACACCACTGTACAATAAACATAATCATAATAAAAAGTGATAACTGACAAACAACAACAATAACAACAACAGTATCGCAGGGCATACTCCAAACTAGATAATTAATAACCTCATAAGAAATTACCAAATGTGTGAAATGCTCTCTAGATTTTTGAAAAAAACAAACTTGGAGAAACAAGGAGAACTAGCTTGGTCCTAAGAAGAAAAGACTTTGCCTTGGTATATAGGTGCCATGCTCCTGAAGCTCACTGGTCATTTGGGAGTTTTTGTTTTATAGTTAGGGGGATAATGACTTTAATACTCATTTTTTCTTTTCCACCAGTCCTGACTGCAGTTGCAAAGCTGTGGTTAGGATAAAAGTGAGCCAGGAGGCCATAAATCAGCCAGATTCAAGTTCCTTAACCTTTCATATTAACCTTTCGCATTGATTTGCATGACTGTGCTATGCTTTGCAGCTGTGAATCGTTCTGCAATAAATTTATCAGCTTCTGCTCTGTGAAGTGTGCACCCTTTATTGGCACTCTTTTTCTTGGTGACTCAGGGGGAAAAAATCATTCAGGAGAAACTTACTGATTGGGATATGTGAAGATGAACCAAATGATCAGTCACTCTCCAAAGGGATCTGGCAGGAAAGCTGTATGTTTGTGAGTGGGGATACCTGAAGAAGTGTGCATGCACATGAAAGCTCATACCAGTAACAAACTTAGTTGGTCTCTAAGATGCTACTGGAAGGATTTTTTTTATTTTGTTTCGACTACGGCAGACCAACACGGCTACCTACCTGTAACTAGAAGTGGGGAAAGGAGTTCAGTTAATGCTAACATACAAAGGAAAACCTAATTCAATTAGTTCTTTCCTGGAGGGAAAAGGGAGCCAGGAGTTAAATCCACCTGAGGGTTTAAAATAACATACCCACTTATACATGTACAATCAGAACCTTATTCCAGCAACACTCTGACAAGCATCTCTCTTGCTCTCTTTAAAAATTGGTTTGTTTAATGGGAACCGTTATATGAACATAAGAAAAGTCCTGCTTGATAAGACCAAAGGTCCAATGAATCCAAAATCTTGTTCTTCATAGCAGCCAGTCAGATTCCACCAGGAAGCCTACAAGCAGCACATTGAAGGCAGTAACCCTTCCTGCTTTTGCTTCCCAGCAACTAGCTATCAGAGAGATATAATGTCTCTGATGATCTTTCCTTTTGTTTAGCCAGATGGTATGAAACTATGAACGGTACTCTGATCTCTCTTACACAGCAGTAATTCCACTGGTGAAGGAAGTCATGCCCATGTCAAAAGGGCACGAGGGATGGATGCTATATTCAGGCCCTAAGAGTCATTTGAATGGCCAATTCCTTCTCACTTACTAAGCAACTCTAGTAATTTGTCCTTAAGTGCTTAGAGACACTGTTGTGTTGTCCTGTTCTCCACCCTGGGGATTGCCAAGGGAATATTTAAATAGATTTTGGGGTCAATGCAAGGTGATTCACACTCCCCACTCCTGTTTAACTTGGCATTTGAAGAAAGTCATCAGAACCAGATTAGAACTTTTGATGTTGGTGTTCATCTGAATGGCAGCCACAAGCCTCTTGCAGATGCTGATATAAATTTAACAGCAGAACATTTGAACACATTTGAGGAACTGCTTCAAAGATGGACTTGCACAACAACAAAAATAGGTTTGAAAAATATTGGGAGCACATCCCATTTCTCAGTAATTAATGGAATCTGGACGCTAAGAAGCAACACAACACAACACAACACAACACAACACAACACAACACATGGTCAGTGCTAGCTTCGTACTTTGCATCTTTACAGTGACTGCTAGGGATGGAAGGATCTGTCACTTTTGGTTCTTTCAGTTTCTCACTTTTCCAATCTTAAATTCAATTCTCTGCATTTCTACAGCAATTTGTATTGTGCCCCCCCCCAACCATCAGGAAAACCCATTATTTTCATGTGCATTTCTCCTAATGCACACATTTTTGCAAGCATTTTCTCCTAATCTTTGTATGCAGTTTTCACTTATTTGTTTTTATTCATGCTTCCCCCTAATATATGCATTATTGGAAACATTGGTTAGAGAGGTGCATCACAAACTTTGGATAAGTGCACATTTCAAAGGATGGCTGTTTTTCAGTTCTCATGTTGTTTCAGAAAGTGCGAATTTGAGAAATTTGGCCTTAAATGTGAACTGAATTTCTTCCTTATTCCTAGTGCAACATTCTATCCCAAAGAGAGCAAGACCAATCCGTTTTACCCACTAAGAGGTACTCATTCTCTCCTCTGCCCAGCTTCTTACTTTGACCTGGGGCTGATTCAGACTCCACAGACAATAAGAGGTGCTGGACTTCGTGGAGAATCACACCAGAACTTAATAGTATTTTTAAAATTAAAACCAAGCTGCTTAGGAATCTAAATCCTATACAGTGGTACCTCGGGTTAAGTACTTAATTCGTTCTGGAGGTCCGTTCTTAACCTGAAGCACCACTTTATCTAATGGGGCTTCCTGCTGCTACCGCGCCACCGGAGCACAATTTCTGTTCTCATCCTGAAGCAAAGTTCTTAACCTGAAGCACTATTTCTGGATTAGCGGAGTCTGTAACCTGAAGCGTATGTAACCTGAAGTGTATGTAACCCGAGGTACCACTGTATACAAAAGTGGAGTCACAGACACCTAATGTGATGCTTGCTTATGTGAGGATGGTGAAAATGAGGCAGGGCAAAAATAGTGACAGATATTTGGTAAAGGAACTATTCAAGGCATCAATAACACAACAGTCTTCGTTCATAGTAGTCCTGGTGTGCAAATTGGTCATCCAACATGAGTATGGGGTGGAATAATAATCAAACCATTCAATAGATGGTTTCCTTTGAAGTTTCCCTCAGTGTAGCTGGCACTTGTTAACCAAAACCTCCTACAGTTTTATCTAGCAAAGCAAACGATGAGAGGTCTTAGCGCTGAAACAATCTCAATCTATTTTCAAATGGATTGAAATGAACAAGAAGCCCTGCTTGCTGGTGAAGGGGCTGGCCAGGCCTTCATAGCAGATCCTGCTTGTGTCTCATACTTTCATCATGTGTAAAAGCAAATTCATACTAGGCCTCTGTAGTGGTTTGTAGTGGAATGTAACATCTCACCACTCTGTGCAGGAAACACAAATCATGCACATGGTGGTGCCCAGATATGAGCAACTTGTTATGGGCAGCGAGCCAATGCAACATAAAAAAGGCAATGCTCAACTCAGTGACAAATGCAAATGCAATCTGCAATTCAGGGATGGAATCCTCTGCAGCTAATTTTCTTGCGTTATAGCAGGCATCCTCAAACTCGGCCCTCCAGATGTTTTGGGACTACAACTCCCATCATCCCTAGCTAACAGGACCAGTGGTCAGGGATGATGGGAATTATAGTCCCAAAACAGCTGGAGGGCTGAGTTTGGGGATTCCTGTGTTATAGCTTTTGATCCAGTGGAGGCATCTCCTAACAGAAGAGAAGAGGCTACAGTGGAAGATTGGGAGGGGTGTGTGTGTGTGTGTGAGTGCCTCTTATGTCAGTGCCTCCTTTCCTGACCCGAAACCCTCCAGATATTTTAGACTTTGACTCCTATCAGACCCAGCCACACAACATGGCTGGAGGCTGAGGCTGATGGGAGTTGTAGTCCAAAACATCTGGAGGGCCCCAGGCTGACGTAGGCTGCTGTAGATCAAAAGCCATTCCACATGTGGAACAGCAGCATTGGATTTCAGCCATACTCTTATTCTTGATCCTGCTTTTTAGAGCATTACAATAAATTATACACTTTGTATCTTATTTTAAAAAGTTTAATATGCCATAGCTTTTGTTGTTGTTGTTGCATCTGGAAGCCAGCATAAACACAGTGGTTTCAAGGAGACAGCAGCAGCTGCCATAGAGTCAGGGGTTGTGAAAATGGGTCCCGGAGGCGTGGGCGCGATTTCACTGATGTCAGCAGTTCCACTGGAAACTGTGAGATTGCCCATGGCTAAAGCTGAGTGGGCTCATAAATGCTTGTGGAACGCTAAAGAATAACTTCCACAGCGCATTTAAATAGTGCTCTTAAAAGTTCCCAATGAGAAACCAAAGCCTGGTCCACATTTGTTCAGCAAAACTATGACATAAGAATTTAATTCCACCGAAGTAGCACTGGCACTTGGCAACATCAGCCCACCACCATATACCTGCTGCACTATATTGTTACCAGAGCAATGAGACAAGTGTGAAGCAACTTACAGGGCTTTACAGAATAATGGGACCATAGGCATGTTGTTCAACTTTTGACAGAACCGGAAGCTTCTCTGGTCCCCCAAGGTTGCATGAAGTAAGCAATGTTTACAGAGCGCAGCTTCGCCATTCATTTGAATGGCAGGTATAGTTGGCAAAGGGCATGGAGAGATTTTCTGGGGCAAACGCTAACTATAAGAAGTAGTTTAATAGCAACTATGAACAGGGTACTTGAGGCCGGTGTGAGTAGCAACTCGTAAATCTGGAACTGATTCTCTGAGGTGCTGTTGAATACTTTCAGCTCCCACTGAAGCCATTGGAATCTAGCATTTGGCATTTCATGAGTTTGGTTCAGCAACCTCACCAGAATCATTTCATATATTGTAGTAGATGGAACTGATTTGGCTAGGACTAATTAAATTTGATTCCAAAATGGTCATTGTCATCTGACTTAATATGGAATGCAAACATGACTGAACGGTACAAATTAAAAAAGGGAGCAATAAGAAGATTCATTTGTCTACAACTCCAGCAAAAAATAAATAAATCTAAATTTAAGAATCTTAAGGCAATGATTATTTCTTTGTTGGCGCTAATGTTCGCACGATCACATTCACTTAAAATATGTCATCTGGGAAGGGTTGAAGCTCACTGGCAGAGCATCTGATTTGTATGCAGAAGGTCCCAGGAGCAGTTTCAGACATCTACAGGTAGGCCTGGGAATGTCCCCTGTCTGAAACCCCAAAGAGATGTAGCCATTCAGTGTCAACAATAGATGGACCAAACTGTATAAAGCAGTTTCCTATGGGAGGAATTCAGTGCCACTCTACAGTGATCGCAAGCGCAAGCATTTTGGTTTCTTCCCCACACTGTTCTGGGGGTTGTCCCAACTCTCCAACTCAATTCTGTGTGTGGGGTGGTGGGGTGGGAGAGGAGAGCTCAGAAAGCCCCATTTTGTAAGCAGAAATCCTTGTGCAGTGCCTCTGCTAATGAGTCTCCCTGCTTGAACCTTCCCCTGTTTTCCTATGTTCTTCCTTACAAGATATGAAAGCTCTTTTTGTTTTGGAGCAGTGAAATAACAAACACATCTTAAATCTGTAGGCCAGCCATTTTAATTCTGGATACCATGGAGACAAAATTGGGGAATGGAAATTTTTATTCTTATCACTGATCCTGAAACAAGAACCAGGGTGTCGTATTTGTTCCAGTTACAGGTAGGTAGCTGTGTTGGTCTGCCGTAGTCGAAACAAAAATAAAAAAAAATCCTTCCAGTAGCACCTTAGAGACCAACTAAGTTTGTTATTGGTATGAGCTTTCGTGTGTATTCTGAAGAAGTGTGCACGCACACGAAAGCTCATACCAATAACAAACTTAGTTGGTCTCTAAGGTGCTACTGGAAGGAATTTGTTTATTTTGTATTAGTTCCAGGTTAACCTATTGTGTAGTGTTTGATCCAGAGAAGTTGTGATGCACCTTAGTTCTGTGGATTTGGGATGCAGCAAACATACATTTTTATATTTCTTATCTGAGCACTACAGTTATATCAGTAACAATAACTACTTAATGGATGACTGGTGAAAATTCTTAAGTCAGTTGTACACTTGGTGCAACTGATGATCTATGTAATTTTTTCTGTTAAAAGCAACTGAGATTCTTTCTGCTATCACAGACTTCATGCTTGTACTCTGGAATCTCCTATACTGATGCTTGCTTTTCCTGGGTGAATCTGCCTATTTCAGTTTCTCCCAGTGTTTCTCCTTATGACAATCTTAACTTCAGTTCTCTACTGTCCCATATCAGTTTGGATTTTTTTAAATGTCCTAATGAAAATTCATCTGTGAATTTCCTCTAATATGCACAGGCTTGCACATGATTTTGCCTTGCACACACATTTCTGCAAAGCAACTCACCCAGATAGAATGCATTTTAAAGGTTGTTCGATCCAATAAAAGCATTTTAATGCACACCTGATCCTAGTACACACATTTTTGTGCTCATAACTTTGATGGGAAAGGGCACTGCAAAATTCAGAGAAGTGTGAAGGATGGTTGTGTTTTGGTCTGTGTTTGATTCGCCTTTAAGTGAGAACCAAATCAACTTTCTCCCCCATCCGTATATGATGCTAAACCCCAAATGTAGGAAATGAATGAAACTATACCTTTTTTTAAAAAAAGGTACCTTTTTTGCAGGTTCATTGTATGACTCTTCTAATACCCGTTGCATGATCTAGGATGGTCCCAGAAAGAGTGGACTAGCATGAGGTGTGTGTGTGTGGATGTCTGTGAATGGCAGAGATTTGATTACATTGGGTGCCTGTTCATTTCCCTTTAAAACTACTCTGCTCCATAATCTAGCCTTGTGCTTTTATCTACAGGACGTATAACCAGCTTTATGCCAAGGATTTGTTAAATGTGTTAAAACCAGTAAAATAAATTAATAACCCTGACAAATGTTAAAACCCTAGCCCTTAATACCACTGTATCTCTGGTTATCAAAAGCCAGCAAAACGATGGGGAAAGTTAACTTTCATTAGCAAATTAGAATTCTTGAGGTCAGTTTTGCATAATCACATCTAGGTTTCTTTTGACTCTCCATGGTGAAAGGAGCTGCTATGCCTTTCTTTATTAAGAACCACACTTTCTGCGTGCACACGCGCGCGCACACACACACAGCTTTGCACATTTACCTCTCTACAGGAGGGGAATTGCCACACAAAGACAGAAGACGACGCAGTGAGTGCTAGCATCCTTGATTTCCTGCTACTTACATGAATAAGGAGTAGCTAATGAGTGACAATAAGTAAAACAGTAGCTTTGTGTTCCACCTAAGCTAAAATTAATCAATGTAGTATTTGCAAATACGAAAAGACTTATTTGGCTTATATCACTGTTCAGCCCCTCAGATCTTGTTTCTTCACCAGTTGAGTCAAGCTGCAGTGACTATTTTTCAAGTGGAAGCAGCCGAAACACCAAATTAGGCCTGGCCAGTTTGAATAAATGCTCTGTGCTCTGTAGGAGAAGGCACACAGCTTTGCTTCCCATGATTCCTCAATGCAAGCAAATGGCTGTTCCTGACTCAGTAGATTTGATACTTAGTAAAGCTCAGCTAGGGTATTCCCAGTAAGAGGCTTGCATGGGATCTTTGTTCTTCTGATTAAGACTGCGGTGCAGCTGTTTCATGCACGCTATGGCAAAGGGCACTGAAGCAGCATTTGAAAGCAGATATCCAGAAAAAAGGAGAGGTTCATGAGATTTATAAAGGAAATTGGGATTTAAGTAATACTTTTGTTCTTGAGACATTTAATTTGGGATTTAGGATGTGTAATGAAGACCGAACATATTTATGACATTTCTCCATCATCATCATCATTGTTATTACATTATCTTCACCATTACCACCGAGTTTTCTTATTTTGTCGCTGAAGCTTCGAGGCCAATTTATGGACAGGGATATTCATGAACAGCAAGATTTTTGTAAGAATCAAGCCTGTATTCATATTCATCCTCGTCGTGTGAATAAAAACAGGTTCCCCCCTGAGGATGTGGGGAATGTCATCCTTGTGAAATCCATATTGCCATTTAGAAGTCAGCTGGGGGAACAACTGAGCTTGTAAGCTCTATTTGGTGTTGTGTTTGCTGCTGGAGAATCAAACCACATGTTTGGAAATTGCACTGAGTAAACCAGTCTGTGTTGACCCATTCAACCATGTTCTATCACCATAGCGGTGAAGCAATGTCATTTCTACCATGCAGATATCATGGAACCTTTGGGTGCATCCAGAGGGAGGTTTTGAATAGGGACAGATGTATATTTGGAGCACACCCATCTCTCACAGTTTGTACACTTTTGTGCCTTCGACCATAGTAGTCCCTGGCCTATCCCATCTGCCCTGTGAGGCATGGCGAGCATACAGTGAGTGGCGCCCACCTAGTCATCACGCATGTAGTGCCATTGTAACAAAGAGAAAGGGGAAGTACATACATTGTCCAAGTATCTACTTTCCTAGATGTTTGTGCTTGTGCTTTAGTGCACAGTTGTCAAATGCACTACCAGCAAGCACTGCACTCCTAACCACATTTATTTGAAACCAAATGCCACTTATTTCAATGGCATTTACTTCGATTGAAGAGTGCTTAGGCTCGCACTCATAGGACACGAAATTGAATTTACAGTACCTGGTATCCATTACACTCCTGTTTTGGCTTTGAACTGTTGAGAATGGAAGCACAATAAAGAATGGGTGGAATCCAACGTAGGGTATGTGTGCACCTATGCATGAGGTATGTGTGCATAGAATGAGGTCTGATTGAGCAACTAGACTTCCCCCCTCTCACCTTCCCCTGTGTGCCCCCTCTGCTCACCCCCTAAACATGCATACCCTCCAACATTTCTCCGATGAAAATAGGGACGTCCCATTCCATAATGATAATTTTACTATTTATACCCCACACATCCTACTGGGTTGTCCCAGCCACTCTGGGCAGCTTCCTACAAAAATAAAAACATAATTAAACATTAAATATTTAAAAAACTTCCCTCTACAGGATTGCCTTCAGGCAGCTTGGGGTGTGTGTGTCAGATAACTGCATACCTTCCAACATTTCTCCAATGAAAATAGGGACATCTTAAGGAAAAGTGGGACATTCCGGGATCAAATCACAAACCAGGATGGCTTCTCTAAATCAGGGGCATCCCTGGAAAATAGGGACACTTGGAGGGTCTGAACCTGTTCTGGGTATTCACTAAACCCCCCAGAGAAGATTTAGGTGGTATTGGGGGGGGGGTGCGTCCAGAGGGAGGAGAGAGAGGAAAAGTGGAATCTCGCCTAATGCCTTCAAAGCAAAGAATATGATGGGGGAAAACTCTATTTTGGTAATGCTCCTGTCAAAGAGAAGACCTCAGGAGGGTAATGCTGAGAGCAGCACAATCATGGGGATTAAATATAATATAACTGGAGCACCCTCAATGCGGTTTTGACCTCTAATTTGTCAGTGGCATTATTTGGCAATTGAAATGCTCAAAATATACCACAAAGGTCTGTATGTGTATGTGAAGCTTTCTTGAACTTTGATCTGCTTTAGGTCAAACAATATTAGGTCAAACATTACAACGCAGGTGGCAATGTGAAGTAAATGTGAATATTCTGTGAAGCTTTGCAGAGCATCACGGACTTCTTCAGAAATGCAATTCTCTGAAATGGGGAGCCATGCTTAGGAAGCAACAATGTCTCCCGATATATGGGAAGCCCAAATATGGCTTCTGGGTGAGGATTGAAATACTATGATGCTGAGAATCAGCATTTTCATAACTGAGAAAACACTTTCTGGATCTCCAGATATTTTAATTAAAGAAATGCAAGCTGCCCACACCCAGGCTATTTTAGCAGTCTGCAGGAAAATCATGCCCCACCCCAATTAAACAGGCCTCTACAGCTGTCCTCTAGTGACTGAACAAGACTTGTGTCCCTAGTTGAAAAGGGTACCCCATCTATCAGAAAGGAGAAGATGATTTTAAAATACATTTGATAGGCAGATTTAAGGAACAAACTATGTAGAGTCCAGAACCATCATTTTAATAAAACACTTTACTTTTAAACTTATTTAATTCCATTCTAAATTCCAGCAGTTCATTTTAGGACTAGACTGAAAGATAGCATAAGCTGCTATTATCCAATTTTATAGTTAAGGCAGGAGGATCTTGCAAACTAAAGTTTGGGGCATTAGAAAATCCGAAACTCTAATTGGGGAAAGCCAGTGGATCATCATCCCCCCAATTTTTTTTGAGGGTTCACAACTTGCATCTCAGTTCTGCTTCAGCTTCACTGGCTTTTCCATAAAGCTATAAATCCAGATTCACTTGTAATTCCTGGTGTCCTAGATTAAATATTAACTTCTATTCAATGGAAATTCTTCTATTCTTGAAATTAAGTCATGAAGTTATGATTTCAATTTTCAGTTCTTCCAATATACCTGAAGGAGAGTCTCCACCCCCATCATTCTACCCGGACACTGAGGTCCAGCTCCGAGGGCCTTCTGGCAGTTCCTTCACTGCGAGAAGCCAAGTTACAGGGAACCAGGCAGAGGGCCTTCTTGGTAGTGGCGCCCGCCCTGTGGAATGACCTCCCACCAGATGTCAAAGAGAACAACAACTACCAGACTTTTAGAAGACATCTGAAGGCAGCCCTGTTTAGGGAAGCTTTTAATGTTTGATGGACTACTGTATTTTACTATTTTGTTGGAAGCTGCCCAGAGCGGCTGGGGAAACCCAGCCAGATGGGCAGGGTACACATAATATATATATATATATATATATATATATATATATACACACACACACACACATATATATATATATATATATTTACTACATTTACAAAATGAATCACACCACTCACAAACCAATTCAATGCTTTGGATTTAAGTAATGCTCCGGGGGAAGGTAAATGGCATTTCTGTGTGCTGCTCTGGTTCGCCAGAAGCAGCTTAGTCATGCTGGCCACATGACCTGGAAGCTGTACACAGGCTCCCTCAGCCAATAAAGCGAGATGAGCGCCACAACCCAGAGTCGTCCGCGACTGGACCTAACGGTCAGGGGTCCCTTTACCTTTACCTTTGATGCTTTGGTATTGAAATAATTGAAACCCACTTGGAGCTGGACATTCTCCCCCCTCAAATTTCTATGTTTTTGAGCCAGGAACTGAGATCAAAAGATTTGCTTTCAGGTGCACCAGGCTGCTCAGTGGTTGTTTTAAAAACAGTAGATCCCCATCCCATGTCACAAAGTTGTTTTGGGGAGTCTTTTCCATTTTAAATGCAGTTTGCCCTGTGGCATGATGACTACTGCTTTTAAAAATACAAGCCTAAAGTCCCCATAGAGGTGCAGAGAATTAGACAGTTATTTGAATCCTGCCCTTAGACATTTTGCTGCCTGAGGTAGAGCAGAAAATAGCCCTCCCTGTGCTGCCAAGTCAAGGTGCATAATAGCCAAGGCCAGTCAACTTTTTTTTGGCACACAAAATGGGCAATCCTACATGCACGTTCCCCCTCCCCGGCAGCAAAAATACCGTAATAGCAGACTAAAAGCACAAGCCTAACCATGTCTACCCAGACAAAAGTCCTATTGAATTAAATTGGACTAACTTCCAGGTAAATTGGGTTAGGATTACAACCTAAGTAACGAATAATTTGCTGCTGAAAGCCTGAATCTGCAGCCTGATGTGGTTGCCTCATTTTGCTTAATGGTAGGATTGGTCCTGCCTGATCCCAGCATTAATTTTATTCAGGATTTTATCAGGGACCTAGGAAGTTGCTATACATTGAGCCAGGCCGGTGGTCTCTCAAGCTCAATTCACTGACTTGCAGCAGCTCTTCTGGGTTTCAGAAAGGCACCCCACCCAAGCCCTATTTGAAAATGTCACAGGCTGCACCTGAAATCTTATGTGCGCAACATCTGAACTCTACCACTGAACTATGAGATAGGAAAATGGGAGTGGTTTTTGTTTTGTTTTGTTTAACTTCAGAACCATAACTACATACCGTGCACAGATTATGTGTAATAAAATCCCAAAGGGCTGATTTTCTCTAGGGTAAGCAACGTCAGGATTTGAAGCGGGGGGGGGGGGGGAGAGTAAAGGGAAGGGAATGCTTAACCTGTTTCCTTGCCTGTTGCTTCATCACTCTGGGTAACCTGTCAAAGTCATTCCAGCCACTCACCATCTCCCAGTCAGAGCACGAAATGTGCACTTCTCTCAAAAGACTCATATGAAACTCTACTGGGGAGGAAATGGCTGGGTGTGAAGCATCAACTTGGACTGGAGAAACAGCAAGTGGGGAAGGGTTAAGTCTCTTCCCCCCTGACACAGTGTCACCATTCCAAATCTCCCTCTGAAGCTGCAAGTAGCCATTGGCTTTTGACACATGCATATGCATAGAGAACGTACTTCTGTCCTCAGAAAGATACAGAGAACATGGAGGTGATTCACACAGTTCCCATCAGCTGTTGTTTCATGGCTAAACCCATGACTGCCTCTCATTTTTGTGAAGGTTTGAAAGTCTTTGGAAGAATAAGGGCTTCGAATCCTAGGACGGCCCACACAATCTGCACACTGAATCATCCATGGAACCAGGAAACATATGTGTAGCTGATGTGAAACTACTGAAAATGTGGAATGGTATTGGGGAGAATTATACAGTAAGCCCACAATTTATTCAGAAGTTACATTCCAGGAATCTCGCCTAAAGCCAAAACCGTGTATAGTCAAAACCCATTGGGTTCAACGGCAGGCGGGATTGCCCAAGTCATTTTCCCCAGACCCCCTCCTCCTGCCCCCTTTATTTATTTATTTACAATTTTTGCCGCGCACCTAAGGCTGAATGCACACAAGTTAAATGTGCGCAAGTTTCAGGCTTACTGTGTTCAATTCCAGCCCATCCTCCAGCTTTCCTTCTTTGGATGACTTTTAGTTGGCTAGAAAGAATACAGAGAACTGCTGCTTGACTCCCCCTTCTTCATCAAAAAACCCCAAAGCAAACCACCAAGTTGTTCAGCACCTGGGGTTCATAGAGAAGTCCCTTATCTCATCTGCCCTCCCCATCATCTGCATCTGAAGATCCAACTTTCCCACACTCCCTGTTGCACATTTCTATCCTAAAGAGACTCGACTTAAAGTTGATTTAGGAGAACAAATCCATCTTAAGAGAACAATACTCTATTAATATTCCAAATGGTTTCAGCTTAGCAGTTTTGCAGCTATTGCATCTAAATATTCCATTGGGATTAAGCAGCCACAACCTGGAATAGAGCTCACCTCTCATGTCCCCCCTCAACAGAAAAAAGAAAAGAGAAAAGCAAGCAAGCAAGCAAGAAAAAAAGGGTTTCCTTCTTTTTTCCTGCACAATATGGAAAATGTCTACGATATAAAAAAGCAAAAGACACAACACACAGAGGCCCTGACTCTACTGCCCTGATAATTCAGGAGGATATTTCAAGTTACAAGTTTGTTTACCTTCTAGAAAAGTTAATTAGATTCTTTTGATCTCACAAGGGAAACCACAAAGTAAATTTTCTTAGAGTCGTAGTGAAGCCAAAGCTGAAGTTACTCTCCTGACTTTGGATATTCATTAAAACAATTCAATTTGATTTTTAATTTAAAGAAAACATTTTACAATTTTCCCTTTGCTTATTATTCAGAACCCCCTTTGTCCTTAGGCCTGGATATAAAAGCTTTTTTTTCCTTCCTAGAAGCCAACACTAAGCAGTTTAATAACCTGTCTTAAGGCTGTGTTAACTGCACGTACAAACAAGCTTGTGCAATGACAACAAATTTATACTCTTAAAAATATTATGACGAATTAAACTTCTTTGTGTTCTATGTACTAATGATGCCTGAATCAAGCTTACACTTGCTTCTTCAAAACATATATTACAACTTCCAAAGAAATCCACCATTTCAAACTCAAAATCATTAAATTATATTTTTAAAGCGGGGAAAGTGGCAAAAGTTATTCTCCTTAATAGGAAGAGCAAATAATTACTTTTTTAAAAAACATGTGGAATTCACACTGTTCAGAGACTAATTTTGATCATACTTGCTACAAGATTTTGGTCACCAAGACACGAATGCTTTGTATACATAGAGAAAAGACATGATAAAGGCTCTTTCATTGTTAAAAATGGATAAAACATAAAAAATAGACAGCAGAGAAACAAAAATAGGAATACCAAATAAAGTGAGAGGAATGATAACAACAGAAAAACATTGGCTTTAATATAAGGTGTAAATTACTCTGACCTACATAAAAATCAAAAGAGGAAAAAGATGAACAATAAATGCAAAACAGTATGTGAATTTTCACAATTATTTATGTAGACTTCAATGCAAAGCAATAGATATGCATGCACGTATTTATATCCAAACCATAAGTAAAATATACAACTACTCAGATGCTCCCACATAAAACTGGCAAACAAGAATGAATGATTAATAAGTGATAATACATAAGCACCAGCATAAATTTATGTTGATGGATAATATCTTAGTGTATATACTTAGAAGGTTATTATTTTTAATTATATCAAGTGTGAGGTTTTTTGTGTGCCTGTGCAGAGGGTTAATTAGATGACGAGTAACACGTATTCTCCATTGTTGCCAATTTTTAATCAGCAAAATGGGCCACACGAAAGAAAGCCAAATATTTGTCTTGGTGGTTAAACACTAACTATTTGAATCTTGAACCCTTGCTCCTATTAGCAATGAGACTGGGAAACCACTCTGTGCCTTGTAAACCATTCTATTTACATATTTTTTCATACATTGCATTTTTAATTCCACAATCTCATTTAAAGATAAGTGGCTCTGAAAATACCCAGATTTTAGTCAGCTTTTAAAGAATTGTACTCTATCCCCAAATTAAAAATTAAAAATGCTTTGAATTGCATTTAATTATTATTTCAATTGCACCGATGTCTTGATCGGTTCAGATCAAAAGGCAAGCAAAACAGATGGTGTATTAGACTCCCTTGTCTTCCCTGCAAATATTATTTTGAATAGGGATCTTCCCTCACATGATTATTCACTAGTCAGAGAAAAAGCTGTCAAATTATTAAGTTAGCTTTAAAAGGCGGGGGAGAGAAAACCATAAACACCACCATAAAAACAAAATCACTGTCACTTGATCTTTTTAACAAATGAAAGAAATCAGAGAGAAAGTTACATACAACCTACAGTGCGGAAAAGATGACCAAAATGAACAGTATGCCTCGTCCCCCTTGCAGCTCCATCTTAAAAGACAATGAACTTACCCAGGAAAGAAAGCAAAGTATCAGACCCTACCTTTGGTAGATGAAAAGGAACGGGGGGACTGTGTTCCAAAAGTGTATATGACTTAGACTGCCAATATGGTTTGCCTTACCTTAAAATCTATACATTTCTAACCAAAACAGCTTGGAGCAATTCACATAAAACAGACCCAAATGTTGCCCATTCATGTACAAAGATCAGGTTTCTGTCTCAGCTCAGCCTGTGATATCAGGGTGGGTTTTTTCTTTTTTTGGGGGGTAATATATATATATATATATATATATATATATATATATGTATTCTTATGTTTCCAGTCCTTCCAACATACTTTTTTCATCTTAGGAAAAAGGTCTCTTTTTCTGGTGTGTGGAAAAGGTTTCAGACTTGTCAGGACGCTGGTCTTTTCAGTACAATTTAGCTTTCACTTGATCATTTGCAAGGCTCGAACGATTTGCTGTGGTCACCGGCTCTTGATTATGAATATTGTTGCAGATACATAAAGTTTACTACAAGCAGTAAATATGTCAGGTTTTGCCATGAGGTTTACTAATAAGGAACGGTTACATGGGGATTATTAATGGCAAAGATAATCTTTTCAATAAGGGCTCTTGCTCTCTCGTTCTCTCTCCCTCTCTCTCTCTCTCCCCAGGAAAAGCTTAGTTCAGGGGCATTCCTTAACAAGGAAAATGCAAGCATTTGACTCTTGGAAAAGTTTGCTTCAGGCGATGCAAGGAATGTTGGGCATAGGACTTCTGTTCTTGGCTCCCTTCTGACTTAATGTGACTCTGTCTTTCAGCACTATTTGAAATGCCTTTTTAGTTTTATTAATACGTTTGGTTTAATACAGCTTTTTTCTAAGAGTCTTTGACTGTACAAAATTGATGGATTGCCAGGGGACACTTCCCAGTTATTTGCTTAGGTGTTTCCTTGGGTCAAAGTAATGGATAATGTGGATGTTGTTAACTGGTACGCTTTCCCTTTTCATCCGAAGGATTTTGTGTTTTGTTTTGTTTTTTAAAAAGGGACTGTGCACAATCCATCCAAAGTCAGGCACTTTTAAGTCCCATTAATTTCAGTGGGGAGGGATTTAAGCAGGTTGAAATAAATGGGGCTTAAGACGGCTGCATGTTGGCAGGATCCTACCCTCAGTTAGGAAGTAAGTGAGCAGATTTTTCGCCCTTGTTTTAGTTAGGATGCTGCACTATAGTATGCAATCACTTTCTTGTGACAACTCAACAATTTTTATTTGCTTTGGTATTCATTACAGTGACAATAAACATGTTGACCTCATCTGGTGTTAATGTGGTTATCATATGGTTGGTTGCCCGGAGAATTCTATGCACATTTAACATTAATTAAATGCATCATTATACACTGGGTATGCATGGAAGGGGAGGAAAGACTCATGGAAAAAGCCTTTCCTGGACTTAAATCCTCGTTTAAATTTATTTCCAGAAACTTACCGAAGGTGTTCAGGAGGATAGACAGGCTTGAGTCACTTGAGCCATTTCTCGGAAACCAATATTGAAAATTCAGTTCTTTAAAAAAGAAAGAAAGAATGGGAAATTATTATTTAAATAGTTTAGAGTGGCCAGGAGGTAGCTCTCAGTGATTTGATGTAGATCAGCAAAGATTTCTGAGACTCAGTTTTTTAAGAATGGCAGCAACAAAATAAATTTCCATTAAATTATACTTCTGAAATAAAGGAAGATCTCTCTGTGTGGTATCTGGAACAGATTTGTGTGTGGAAGGACAGTGAGCTTGGTTCAGTTTTTGTATGCTCAAAACAAATTCCTGGGCTAACGATTTTTAATGGGAAGTGTGTATCTCTGGTTGGTAGATCCACAAGATTCAAGTCTGTGCACCTCTGCTGTTATGCATGAATTGACTAGCCAGTGGAGCGCTGCTGAATCAGTTCATCATGGCTCTGAAGGCTATTAATACTCTAATAATATTTTAATTAGGCATTGTTCTCATGCACTGTCTTGTTAACTGAATGGTTCTTAAAAAACCCCAGCCAACTGCAGAATCACAGGAAATCCATACCTTTGCTATATTTGATTTTGCTGTGGTTCTGTGCCTTTTTGACAGAGGTGCAATAGGCAGAACAGAGGTGTCTTCCAGCTATCACATTCATATAAGTCTTCTTTCACAGGACTTGGCTGGAGAGTGGTCTGTCCATTGCTTTTTAGGGTATTGTATGGGTCGTTCTGATACCTACAATTCACATGGGTGGCTGTTCATTATTGTTATTATTTATTACCTTTATATACCACCTTTACCTTCCAAGGATCTCTAGGGGATGTACATGGTTCTCTTCCTCATTTCATTCTCACAACATCCTCACAACCTACCTCCTGTGAGGTAGGTTAAGCTAAGTGATGGTGACTGGCCAGCGAGGTTCATGGCTGAGTGGGGATTTTTTTTTTTGTATTTTTATTAAAGATTTTCTTGATTTAATGTCTCTCTCTTCTATTTTTTCCATGTAACATTTTTACAAATCAGTTTCATTTGTTGAGACATTAGGAAGAAAAGGGGGAGAGGGGTGGAGGGTGGGGTCGGGTGGCGATGTTTCTATTTTGCTTAACGTATGTAGGGTTCGGTGTCAGCGTTGCTTGTGCAGGTTCTCTGCTGTTCACTTGGGTTCCTTTGGTGGTGAGAGGGATTGGGGTTGGCCTTATTTGTTTGTGATTGGCTGTGGTGATCTTTGTTTTCATGTGTGAGTGGGGTGTGTGTGTGTGTTTTGGGCTGAGTGGGGATTTGAGCCTTGCTCTCCCAGGTCCTGGTCCAGCACTCTAACCATTACACCACACTGGCTCATGCCAACCATGCCCCAAATGAGGAACATCCTGTTTATCTGTGGCAGACATCTTAACCCTAACCAAATTCTCTAGACAAATGGGTTACAATTCCTGCACAGGTCTGTCATAATGCAGACATAGACCAGATTGGTTCCCCCCCACTGAGAGATTCTGTGATTTTTGAAGGCTGGTTCTCAGCACACACACATGTCCGTTATTTGATTTCGCATCACTTGCTTTCACAGTACAGTGGTACCTCAGGTTAAGAACTTAATTTGTTCTGGAGGTCTGTTCTTAACCTGAAACTGTTCTTAACCTGAGGTACCACTTTAGCTAATGAGGCCTCCCGCTGCCACTGTGCGCCGGAGCACAATTACTGTTCTCATCCTGAAGCAAAGTTCTTAACCTGAGGTGCTATTTTTGGGTTAGCGGAGTCTGTAACCTGAAGCATCTGTAACCTGAAGCGTCTGTAACCCGAGGTACCACTGTACTTGAAGACTGACAATGTCAATTGTCAACAAAACTGAAGGTTAGAAGATTCAGCACAGACAAAAGAAAGTATTTCTTTACAAAGCACGTAGTTAAACTATGGAACTCAATTCCTCATGGCCACCAATTTGAATGGCTTCAAAAGAGGGTTAGACAAATTCATGGAGGATAAGGCTTCCAATGGTTACTAGCCATGGTGACTATATTTTGCCACCACTGTTGGAGGTAGTACTGCTTCTGAATACTGGTTGTTGGAAACTGCATGAGAGGAGAGTGCTGTTGTGCTCAGTCCTCCTTATGGGCTTCTGATAGGCATCTGGTCAGCTACTGTAAGAACAGGATGCTGGACCAGATGGACTCTGTTTCCTTAAAAAAATTCAATTCCTCTCAATCATCCTCACACTTCAGCCAGTGTTATGTAGGGGTGTGTGTGCATATGGAAATCCAAATTCAAATCTTTCCTTAGTTAACACAGTGTCCTGTGGCACAAGTCACTTGCAATCAGACTTATTTCAGTAGCAAGGATCCTGTACGTGGAGGAGTTATGGTACCCTCTTGGAAGTTAACTGTCTTCCTGCACAACAAGGGCAGGTTTAATTTGTGCCAGAGGTAACCAGGGCTCCATCCTGGCAACTGCTTCAGTGCCAGTACAAGAAGAAGAAGAAGAAGAGTTTGGATTTGATATCCCGCTTTATCACTACCCGAAGGAGTCTCAAAGCGGCTAACAATCTCCTTTTCCCTTCCTCCCCTACAACAAACATTCTGTGAGGTGAGTTGGGCTGAGAGACTTCAAAGAAGTGTGACTAGCCCAAGGTCACCCAGCAGCTGCATGTGGAGGAGCAGGGAAGCGAACCCGGTTCACCAGATTACGAGACTACAGCTCTTAACCACTACACCACACTGGCTCTCTGCAACATGCTGGGACAAATGAAGGAAGGAAAGTCAAAATCTGAAAAGGTGCAAAACGTGCTACAGAGAATCCACACACATCATGGATTAGGAATCCACCAAGCAGGGGGAAGTGTCCTAAGGAATGTGGCATGTGCCAGAGAGATTTTAAAAAGAAAACACAGAAACTAGATAGAAATTAAGCATTGCCTTCCAGATAAAGTCTATGAGGGTGTTAGTCTTGAATGTAAAGATCCAGATATCTCTAGAAGCAGGAAAGGTTTTTCAGCCTGAGGGACACAATTCCCCTCAGGAGCCACATGTCAGTGGTGGGTGGGGCCAGAGGCAAAAGTGAGCAGTACAATGGAATGGGCAACAGGCTATATTCCAGCCACACAGAAATAAAGGGTCTGTACACACAATCCCATGCGCACACATCTTTCCACACATCTCTGTCCATGTAAGCATGAGGCATGATCACACTTCCAGCAAGGCAAGAGGACTATTCACAGTCATGGATTCCCACAGAAATAGTCCTGGGAACTGTAGCTTGTTAAAGCCACTGGCAGTTGTTAAGAGACCCCCTATTACCTTCAAAGTGCTACAATTCCCAGAGTTCCCTGGGAAGAGGATGGGAATAGGGATTCTTGCAGCATCTCTCAGCACCCTTAACTAACTGCAGTTCAGGATGCTTTCAGAAAAGCAACAGCTGTTAATGTGTTATAATAGTGCTTTAAATTTATAGTGTGGATGCAGCTTTAGTTTTTAAGGTATCATAAGGCATTTTGTTGGATTTGTTACAACAGATTAAGGTGTCTAGAAACTATAAAGGGGGAGGGGAATTCACCTGCATCAATGTGGATCTGAAGGTGAGTACTGGCTGGAGTTTTCATTTAAACCATCTTATCCAAAAGAGCTTTCCTACCCATGGTGTCAAAGGCAGCCCTCAGAGCTAAATATAGTGAATGCACAAGGAGAATGCAGAGTCCCCTGAGGGAGAGGCCTGACATCATGACATGAGATAAACAGATCTGAATGATACCAATTAATTTCAGAGGAAAGAGTTTTCTTAAGGACACTGCTCCTCTATGTCCCAATTGATGTCTTTATATATATATATATATATATATATATATATATATATATCTAAAAGAGAATTAGGCACGGCGAGTCTTTCCTGTGTCCCTTCCTCTTCAGCTTCCGCCCTTCCTTCCTTTCTGCCCGTCTTTCATTCAGTCGCTTTCTCTGCTGGGCTCTTTCTAACCTTCCGAACTTTATAAAAAAAACTTCAATCATGGGGTAAAGGCAGCCCCACATCCTGAGCATTGGCTTCATAAAGAGTCCTCACACAGGTCATGCCCTATCCCCTCCAGCGTTCCTTGTGGCCCCAAAGCTTTGTTTTCCAAAGGGGTGGGGGAGAGTGAGGGAAGGCAAGAGGTAAAGAGGGAGCAAAAGAGAAAAAAGAGCTTACAGCATGGTTAAACAATGCCAAATTTTGCCAGTAACAAATACAACATGTTCACTGTTTTGACTCTGCAGATTTATCCTGCAGGGGATAGTGGGTGTGGAAGTGATAGAAGGGGGGAATGGAATGATAAATTCACTTTGAAAGTAGGCTAAGCCTACTTTCTTTCTTTTTCTAGAGAGGGAAAGAAGGCTTGCTGAACAGCCCCCCCGCCCAATAAATGCTGGGGGCAGGATTCATAGTTACGAGGAGTAGGACACAAGGAATTATACTGTTGCAGAACTCAAGATCTGTAAATTGAGAAAGCTACATCAGGAGGATGTCCTTCACAATAGGTTGAGCAAACTTTTGCAAGAGAGATAGAGAGAAGACTGTAGAGGCCAGCTCTGTAGTGCCCCACAATATAAGAATTCCCCCCAAAATCTGTTTTTTAATACCCAAGGCCCCCTTGCCCCTTTCTCCTCATCAGGTGCAGTGCCTCCTTTAATGGGAGAACCACAGAAGAGTATCTCTTTTACCTGAGAGGTAAGCACAGGTGAAGGTGACTAATCTCTACTACCCCCACATAAAGCCTAGGTTTAAATTTCCAAACTTCAAAGAAGAGCAAACAAGGTGTAGAAAGCATTCAGAGGTGTGTTGCTAGAGGTAGAACACAGCTATCATGGCTAGCCTTCTTCCCAAAACCATGAAGTCTAGGTAGTAGACAGTATTAAGCTAGATCTCTAGGAACATATGCCTGAGATTAGTTTAATTCAGGCCCTGGACTGCTACAAGTCCTTCTCCTGGACTTGATGGGCATTATCTCAAGGAATCTAGAACTTGGCATTTCCACCACACCAATCCAAGTGAGAGAGCACAGCAGCAAATTGAAGTCGGAACATAGGAATGTAGGAACCTGCCTTATACTGAGTCAGACCATTGGGCTATCTAGTTCAGTCTATACCAGGGGTCTGCAACCCGCGGCTCCGGAGCCGCATGTGGCTCTTTTACACCTTTGCCGTGGCTCCAGGGCGGATACTAGCAAGGGGAGGAGGCGCATTGTGCGCCCCGACACTCCCCACTGTGACGGGCGCTGTACTGGCTGTGATGTCGCATGGGGCGGTGCATGCGTTAGTCACGCACCGTCCCGACGTCACCTTCCCGCCCGCCCGCTACATTGTAAGGGGCATGTACGCTGGTCACTGCATTGAAAGGGGGCATGTACGCTGGTCACTGTTTTGAAGGGGAGTGAAGAACACACACACACAAAAAGGTAACTTGTTAATTTAACGTTTATTTCTATGAGGAGGAGTAATTCTGAGGGGTCAAACAAAGAAATAATAAAAAAGTGACAAAAAAGTTATTTTTATAATGACGAGTTTTGCGGCTCCCAGTTTTTTTCTTTTCTTTGGAAACGGGTCCAAGTGGCTCTTTTTGTCTTAAAGGTTGCAGACCCCTGGTCTATACTGACTGGCAGTAGTTCTCCAGGATGTTAGTCTCTCCCAACCCCACCTGGAGATGCTGGGGATTGAACCTGAGACCTTCTGCTTTGCAAGGCAAACACTCTGCCACTGTGCTATGGCCCTTCCTGCAGCTTTGTACTACAAGACACATCCATTGTAATCAGTGTAAAACCTTATCCATGAAAGGCAATTGCTTTGAACAGCGAGGAACTCAGGGTGAACTGTATGTAAGTGTCCTCAGTTCTCCTCCACCACCTTCTTCTTCTTCTTCTTCTTCAATAAAAGCCAGCTAGTGAATTCACAAGGTCTTAACATCTCTACAGAACAACAGCTCAGTGACAAAGTTCCCAAAGTCACCTTCCAGTAGCTGAGCAGGGCAGAGAGAAACAGCGTGTAATACATATGACAGCAAGCAGAGCATGTGCTGGGCACTTTCCTTCTATTGTTACACTCCTGGAAACTCTTGAAACACATTGTAAAGGAAGAAAGCCTCCTGGGCTTGGACTCACCATTAGTCTCATCAAACAAGCCAAGCTTTGATGAAAACAACTCATTACCCAAAGTAGGGAAGAAACTTGTCTGATGTTGTTTACCATTGAGATCGCTCCATTGCTCCTTCCAAGCCGCCTGCGGATATCAGCAAAGAGGGGGAATAAAAGCCACCATTATAAACTTTCTGTCCTTAAGGTGAGGAGTTTTTTTCTCTCTCTCCTTTATTTGGTTTTGGTTGTGGAAAACAAGTTTTTCCCAAACACTGACTAATTCAGCACTCTGGGTCAGCTCCAAAGTATGAAGTGGCTTGTGAACCGAATGCCTCCAATGCTCAGCCTTGCGCCCCCACAACCTTTTTTTAATATATATACATGACATTTGTTTTCCTGTGTCTCTTGGCTCATGGACTGGTGGTGGAGCCTGTAAAACAAATAAGTGGCTACATAATGACTCTCATGCCACAACGGCATCTCATTTCCCCCAACACCATCAGCACGGTTTAGCTGCGACATTGACGCCTCCTGAGTTATAGATGTTGTGTTGTATTGTTCAATGACCCTCTTCAAATCTTTGAAAGTACGGAGTTGAAATGTTCCCAAAAAGTTGCTGGGCCTAATTAGAATGTAATGTAATCAGTGGCATGAGTTACACAAGGCATGTGAGCTGATTTGAAACAAGGGAGTGTAAAGGCTGCTGTCTTAAGCACATCTACTTGAGATTATGTTCTGCTAAAATCATTTGGCTACACTTCCAAAAACTGTGTTTAGGACTTGCACAAATTGTATAATAAGATACATGAGTTTCACTGAGTACATCCACTGAAAGCAATTCATCCCTAGGATCAGGTTTTGACAAGATTCATCACTTGGCAAGATGAATCACTTATGACAAGATTCATATGGAGGAGGAACTCCTTTGTGAGAAGTAAATAGCTTGCATTTGTGCCTTGTATATTACTGAGGTTGAGTGCCTTTGTGAAATTCCCAAGAAGGTATGTTCTAGGTTGTCCTTGAAAACTCTGAATGACTGGGGGGGGGGGGGACTTTAATGTCCATAGGCAGTGTATGTTGGATCAATCCATCAACTACCGATGGATGATTTAGAAGGATTGGGTCCGGCATCACATTTGCTGTGTGTGTGTCAGTATCCATACTCAGCAGGGTTACATCTTAATGCAGTTCCTTTCTTGGAAGCATCTTTGGGGTTGAAGGTACACACAGTAGGCAATAAACACTCATGGACACCATAAAGATTCAGTCAGGTGTAGAGGTTTACTTAACAGGTATAAAAGCATATTGGTAGCAAATATATACAGACATTCACTACCACCAAGGCATGCTTAGAGTCCAACAAGAGCTGAATACTCTTTCTCTGCTTCTCTCACCGCAACACACAAGCAAGAGACTCACAACAAGTTACACAGAACCATTGTTAGCAGCACTTCCTGTCACACGGCACATGTCCAAAGAACAGTTCCCACCGAAAATGTCCTTGCATAGACAAAACAACCTCAGCCTTCTGCTGCTTCTTGAATCTTCTTCTCTGTTCTCTGTTTCTGGAACAAATGATTCTCTCACAAACAGAGAGAATACCCAACACCCCCTCTCATTTTTACAGAAACAGTAGGAACCATGTACATGACCATGTACAGAGTGCTTACACATCATGCACTGCAAACCCCAACATTTTAACCAGTGATGGTGATAGCTATACCCAGCTCCTGGTAGTCAGAAGTATTAATTTCAACAGTGTACTCATGCTTCTGACTACCAGGAGCTGGGCATAGCTATCACCTGTGGCTGGCCAGCTCTGGACTAGAGGGATCTTGGATCATCACTATCACTCCATAGAAGAAGAAGAAGAAGAAGAAGAAGAAGAAGAAGAAGAAGAAGAAGAAGAAGAATTTGGATTTGATATCCCGCTTTATCACTACCCAAAGGAGTCTCAAAGTGGCTAACATTCTCCTTTCCCTTCCTCCCCCACAACAAACACTCTGTGAGATGAGTGGGGCTGAGAGATTTCAGAGAAGTGTGACTAGCCCAAGGTCACCCAGCAGCTGCATGTGGAGGAGCGGGGAAGCGAACCCGGTTCACCAGATTACGAGACTATAGCTCTTAACCACTACACCACACTGGCTCTCATACCCTACTAATAACTTTTATGGAGTTGCCTCTGGATCTGTGCCTTCCATATAGCAAGGCATGGCAAAGGCTTGCAGAGATACATTCTCTGTCCATCATACTACCAGAACCCAGAGTCCTAAAATGATGCCCACCTGACAGGTGCCAGAGCTGAGTTCCAGATGAAAAAAAGCCCTGATATTAATTTTGATCAAATCATACCCCTGGATCTGTGACCTTGGAACTGGCATTCTGTCTTTAACAGACGATCAGTTTTTGTTTTTTTTTAAGTTTTTTATTTAATCCCATCCTAGGGCATGGGATACTGACTGCTTCAGGCTGCTTCATGGGAACTGACGAAAATACAATACATTTTGGTTTGCGTAAGTGTGGTGGCGCCTATTTAGCCTTATGCTGTCAACCAAGATTGGTGAACCTCTGTCATTCTGAAAGGTCTGAGAGTCCTATGTCATGAGGGTGGACGAGTACAGTGGCCCATCATTTCCCCATTCCTAACCCAACTGTGCCAGTCACTCTGTATCTATACTTTTGTGGTTAAAATAAATGTATTATTTGAGCTGCTATCTGTCCTCCAAACAGCACTCTCAGTGAGTTTTACTCTAGCTGGCCAATAATGAGGTGCAGGATATTTTAAAAAACAAAACCCTCCTTGCCTGCAATAACTACTGTATATTTGCTCGTAAGGCAGAATGGATCTTGATGAACAATGTGGTTCTAATATCTGCCCCAATGAAATCAAAGGGGGATATTTTCCCTTTCTTTTTCTTCATCTTCTGCTTCTCTCTCTCTCTTTTTAAAGTTTTATAAAAGGAGTTAACTTAATTTCAAGAGCCGGTGTGTTTTTCATTAGCAACGCAGCCTTTTGAAATCTGTCTGAAGAATGCCCAGCAGAAAAACAGAAATTGATATACAGTAAAAGGGTTTGCCTGGAGATGTCCCCTGTACCATGTTACCTTTTGCAGTGCAATGGCTTGGAGGGAAGAGGGATACAAGGGGAGAGGCAAGCCAGATCGCTTCTCTGCAGCCTCAGTGCCTTCTAGGGAGGAGGAGCTCAAGCATGATCAGGCCTTAGGACTGAAAAATCTGCAAATCCTCTTGTTTGTCTTTTTTTTTTTTTTTTTTTTTGATGGAGAGAGAAGGGATGGGCAAATCTGTCAATTCTGATTTCTCATTTTCCTGATTGCAAGTTCAGTTTTTCCACATTTCTGCATCAGATGGCGATATTTAAAAAAATGTTCTCATGAAAATAATTTGAATTTCTTCCAATATGCACAATTCTGCCTCTCGTGCATCTTTTTGCAAGATACTAATGTTTGCATAATTTACCTTAGTAAATGCATTGCATGGCTGGAGAACTGCATTGCAAAATGCAGAGAAGTGTGAATTTCAAAGGATGGTTGTGTTTTGGTTTGAATATTGTTTCAAAAAGTGTGAATTAAGTCGGTTCACTTTTTAATGCGAGCTGAATCAAAATTCTCCCCCATCCCTAGGAGACAGCAAATCCAGTGGGGGCTCTGCAGACTTTGCTTGTTGTTACTCAACTGTAAGAGAAATGTAATAGTTGAGCTTTGATGGAAACAAAATGATGTTCTTTCAGAAGGCTTTAGCTCCTGCCTTCAACAAGTCATCTATTTGGATTAGAGCTTTTTTGGAGGTGGGAGAGGGATTAGGCGGAAGGAAAGACACGACAGGGCTATCATAATATACATCTAGCAAAGCACATGCTTCACAAAGAGAGGGCAGAATTCAATGAATGAGAGTCCCATCAGTAGCAGCCCTGCACAAGGACTCCTGCTTGTGCAGTGGGGCTGTCCCCATCTCCTTCCCTTATGCTCCCCAAATTGTTTTTTTTGGGGGGGTTCAGGAAAATCCCTTGAACAGCACATGGTGGGAGGTGGGAGGAGAATGGGGTGGGGGGTTGTTGTGATGGAAAATATATTTGTGTGAGGCTTCCTGTGATAGATCAGAGCATTAACTGCTAGTGGATGAACAAATACCGGTAGTCAGATTTGGTGCAATAAGGCAGTTTCCTTTGTTTTCAGTGAATGCATGACCTGATATGATGTGTGTGATCCCTCTGCTAGTGTACATATCTTCCCCAGCACTGGCTTAAGAACTGATGGAAAGTGACACTAATCTGAGACTGAGCTGCAAACACATATGAAAGGCAACAAACAGATGGGCCTTTCAGATGTTGGACCTTCATCCACCCAAACAACAAGGAAGTGTGTGTGTGTGAACGGAGAAAAATCTTGGTATTTTCCTCTCCTACTTTCCCCTCCCTAGCCTTTTGCTTCACCTTACAAAGCACACTGAGGATCTGATGGATGCTTTGATATAACACACATTTTTGTGCTGCAAATACCATCATGCTCTAAATTATTTAATGCCTGTATGAAGCTGCTGGAAGGAGTCAGATGGAGATTTGGAGCACAGTGTTATCAGTATGCTGAAATAACTAAATAAATCATCAGCAACAGAAGCAACCCCATGACGCACAGCAAGGGTGATGGAAGTGATAGTTCAACAACATCTGGGTGGCACTAGGTTGGGGAACAATGCTATGGAGACACTAATAGTTGGCTGGACAAACCTAAGTCAATAGTTTGCAGTAGGGTTGATGTAAACTGATAGGGATGGGTGACAAGAAGTTCTGAAATTCACACATCCAAAAGTCCTAGCAGTATGTAGTAATGATCCACAGGTAACTTCTGTTACCTCTTCCTCTTTAGGTTCACTCCTACAATCATTCACAAAAACTGAATCTTTGATACAATGCAGTTGATTGCTTTCTGAAGTATTCCGGTGGAGCCAAAAGGAAAATCTGAGTTTATCTCAGCTTCCTTTGGTGGTCACATGAAGCCAATTAATGACTCCATTAATTCAGTATGGGAATAATGCCATGGTTTGTAGAGTTAAGGAGATGTCAGTGGTTTTGATTATTATTGAACTTCCTCTCACATAATTGATAATTACACAGTGGAAGTGTCCCTTTTTGTTGTGAATTACAGTGAACTAGAAAGAAAATAAATAAAATAGTTCTGTGGTCTTCTTAAATTCTATGGGCATCCCGAGGCTCATGGAAGGGAGAAAGAGGGAGAAGAGACCAGAATAGCTGTCATGGAATAGTTGACCTTTCTGGCCTTCTGATCCTCCACTAACTTAGCTACTGCAAAACCAGCTGTGGAACTAGAAACTACTTTGACGTCATGCCTGTAAGTTCCTAATTAGTTAATTTCCCAAACAATATGGGCCCCAAGTGGCTTAGCTTCACCTTTTGCCCTGGGCCAACTCACCCAATTTAGTGGTTCAAGGTTCAATCTCATGTCAAGGAAAGACACTTCTTTTCACCTTGTTGTATCCTTATGAATCGGCTACATTATGTCATTTCTTCCTGTCCTGTGTTAACTTTAAACTGGTGTGCTACCTGGAGTCAACCACATGCTCAATGACCCTAATTACCAAGGACTTACAGGTAGCCACATATTTAGCAGTTTACTTTAATATTCCTGGTTAGGGCAAGCAGATCTGCATACTCTTTAAGAGGCTACAACAGGTGTAGGACTTAGTGTAAATGCAGAGATGCCTTTTCTTCCATTTTTTCATTGGTGCACTGTAGAACAACAGGGTGATGCAGAAATTGTAGGATTCTGGACATACAATTCAATACAATGTTTCTAATGCTCTGTTCACATGTCACGCTAATTGTTTCCTTTAGATCAGTCTGTTAGCTCAGTTGTTGAAGCCAATGTCTATTTATGAAATATTAAACCTTGATTATCAAAAATATTCTTTATTTGCTCTGCCTTTTTTCCTGCTTTTATGAATAAAAAGTAATGAACAAGAGAGAAACTTTACTTGCAGTGTTGCTAATTTTCAATTTTATCTTTCACTTTTCTATGACAATAGAGATTATTTGATCATGTTTTATGCTTTGGTGTAGAAAGACAGCATAGAAATGCTTAAAATAAAGATGACATTTTTAAAGGAAAAAATAAATAAATTAATGAAATTAGTTATTTATGAACCATAATGAAACTTTGCGGCATTCTTGATGCAAGATGTGATTTGTTCATGGACCCTGGTATTGTTTAGGTAAGAAAATAAGCACACCAGATAGTTCTACTTCAACAGTAGTAATTTGCCAATGGACATTTGCTGCTGATATTTTTAATAGCACTTGAATTGCCAAATATAAACCTTGAAAATATTCTTCATCTTCTTTTTAGTGACAGAAATGCAGTATTTAAGAGCACTGGAACTATCATACTGGATAGGCCAATATCTAACAGTGGGCAGGGCCAGTGAGATGTCACTAGGAGGCACTGTGTGATGGTGACTGTCACCCCTCCGTAGCTGGCTCAGAATGCGTTAATCGGAGGGGTGCAACTCTGCTACTTCTCTTTATAATAAGTTGGTAGATCTATCTTCCTCAGTGCTGCTTGGCCTTCCCCAATACGCCAGTTAAAAATGTCCTGTACAGACATCTTTATTTTATAAACAGCAGTGGGGTTCCACAATAATTCAAGTGCAGCCCACATGTTCCTTTTGTCCTCCCATGGTTCCAGCAATTACTACAGCTGTACCAGTTACCCCAGCACTGCTTTGGTAATCTAGACTCTGTAACATTTCCTGTTGAGTTGAACCAAACAAGTGGACGATATATCAGTTCTGAAAATGCTACCTTGGAAGCCTCAAGGACCTAAATTTGAGGGCAAAGTTGGTGCCTTGGAAGACACTGAACTGCAGTCATAGATGGCAGTCCTCCTCTTCCTCCTCTTCCCTGTAATGCCGTGAGGCATCACCAGGCTACAAGTTATCTCACCCCTGCTTCACACCCTCTGCTTCCATTGGTGGGAGTAGGGAAAGTCATGAAGTCATAAAGGTCACATCATGTGGGGAGATATGGCGAGAGCAACATAATACCAGACTACACCCTGATTTGGGCACAGATGGGCATGTTTTGGATGACTTATGTATTGTCTGCAGCAGCTTGGAAGTCTGGAAATAAGGTATGAAACAAAGTGGCCATATGCTTGGAAGAAATAAAAAAAGAAACAGAAACAGAAACATTTCAATACTTTGTAGACAGACTGGTGGGAAAGAATATCAATGTTCAAACATCACATTAACCCTATGGTTGTATGGCAAGATAATATGACAAGGTTAGCATGCACTTGTGGGTCATCAGACAACAAGTATATCCTGGTACCATCAGCACTGTCCATGTCATATTTTTCTAGAAACATCTTTATGTCTTGCCTTAGCTCAAACAATCCTCCAAAGAGGGTTTGAAAAGACACCATTCCAACCTTCCTCAGATGATTTTTCTTGGAATGTCCACACAGGACTCATTCTTTTCATGGTATTTTTCTGCCATGCAAACTCAGCCAGCTATAGACAAGAGTTACTTTGTTATGCTCATTAGAGTCCTTTAATTGGATGAAGAAGAAAAAAAACGGACTCTTCTTTAAGAAGTTTCTAATTTAATAAGTGAAATGTCAAGAAAAAATCAATGAAAGTCTGTTTCCATCTTGCGCTATTATGTACAACATTAGACAGCTTTTATGTTCTGTTTATTGGTTTGCTTTCTCCTTTCTTTGTTTCCGAAGCATTTTAAAATGCGTAAATTTCAAGAGAGCCAAGTTGAGAGGCAACATTACAAGAGATTCATTTGGCTTCACTGGCAAAGGAAAAGTATCAGAAGACTGCTAACAAGACATTCATAGCTACAGACTACATGGGGGTATGGAGCTGAGGTGAAGGGGGAGCTGAACCCCTGACGTTTACTGTTTGTGATATTTTTTTTCCTGAGGTATGAAATGTTCGTAAATTGCTGCAGAACCCCTGCAGTGTTGAGAGGGACTTGATCAGCCAACCTGGAAGGAGAAAACCGCAAGCAACTTGTTAACATTATTCCCCCTACAGAGAGGGAGAAAGAATGCCTTTTCCAGTTCATAAACGCAATCTGGTTCACTGGAGAAATGCTTTCACCCGGATGTGGCAGTTTTTATAGGCGTGCGAATATGAAACAGAATACGCAAAGGAAAGTATTACGGTTTAGAGCCTGATAAAATATGGTGCCACCCTGTTCTGATCTCCCTTAACCTCTGTGCATTATGCTCAGAATCAAAACAGGACCAGCAAAACGAGAAAGTTATGCTTGAAACAAGAAACTCTGAACATGCATGCTGACACTGGAGCCCAGCATTTCAGGAGTGTGAATATCAGTGTACAGCTCAGGGGTTGAACAGCTGCTTTTCATGCAGGTTCAATCTCCAGCATCTCCAGGATGGGTAGAGACCCCTGCCTGAAATCCTGGGAAGCTGGATAACTTGTAGACTTCCAGATGTTGCTGGACCTCAGCAACATCTGCCCCAGCAAGGATGGTCAATGGTCGGGAATGCTTTGTAGTTCAACAGCATCTGGAGGGCCACATATTAGCCATCCGAGTTGTAGACAGTGCTGAGCTAGATGGACCAGTTGTCCGATTTGGCCTAAGGCAGCTTTCTTATTTCTTATTTCTTTATTAAATTTGTTAGTCACTTTATCTTGCCCAGGGCAACCCAAAGCAATTTACAAGCAAGCAAGCAAGCAAGCAAGCAAACAAACAAACAAACAAACAAAAACAACCCACATAGATACATTAAAGCCAAGGGGGAAAAGCAAACCTCACAGGTCTCAGACAAAACAAGCCTCAGTCTAAAATTGCCAGCTCCATTTCTAATGGAGGCTTTGTGCCACATATCTGGTATTCATTCAGCTGATTTGGCTGGAGTTGCATGCACTACAACAACCAAATGCACACCTACTACAGGTAATTTTTGAGCATATTTGTTAAAGTCAGTAGGGAAAGTGGGCAGGAGTGACCAGGCAAAAGTTTATCCAATGGAAAGCAGTGGAAATGGGGCCTAGTCAGAACTAACCACACCCATTGATTTCAGTGGGATTAACTTGTCAAGATTAACTGTGGCTGGGTTTTGCTCTGGACATGTGCATGCAGGAGCAACAATTTCTCTCACATTAACCTGCCAGATGATCTGGGAATATTTTGCTCCATGCCCCACCCTTTCTGAAGCAGAATCTGTCAGGGCACAGACTAGGGCCTTGCAACAAATCCTACATTAGGCAATAGTCTCTTTGGAGAAATCTATCGGGCTTCTTGGGTTTTCTTTTCCAAGGTTCAGTTAGCTTTCTGTTTGCCAAGGCCTTCAGTTGATTAAGCAGTTGATCACAATCTGACATTATTTTTATGTTATTTAAATGTTTGCTACTTTCATGTTACTTTCATGTTTATATCTTACTCTTTGTTTACCTGAACTTTAGTAAGAGTGCAGGGAGGGGACTGAGTGGGAAACTGGCAGGTCTGTGTTTTGTGGGAGTTTTTGGTTACTCTGGTGCTATTATTGCAGTTGACTCTAATCCTGAACTGAGTTTTGTTTAGTGTTGTGGGAGCTTTTATATTGTAATCTTATCTGCTTTGTATTGGCTGTCTGAGTTCTGAGAGAGGTTTTCAAAGGACAGGGAGCTGTGGGGCTGGGTTGGTTGCCGCCATTCAGACACAAATGGGCAAAGGGGTATTTGGGGGCAGAGGTCTGAGGTGACATTAAAGGACAAAGGCTAAGCATCTGGGACTATTCCTCCTCATAATGTTTACAACCCCCTGAAGCTGAATTGGTTAATAAAATCAGAAATCTGCCTAGATGAGTTGGCTGTGTGTGTTATCTCATCCCAGCTTTATCCTCCAGGTTTCAGAGTGAATACTTAAAGGGAAATGAAGCAGGGTCATGTTGGTCTATTATGAGTTTCTTTCCCTGATCAGGTGCCCTGTCCAGCAGTTTCCAGGTTCTGAGTGGCAGGATTGGGATTCTGTTGATGATCTGCCAACTCTACTGCCTGTGCTTCCTGAGGTGCTTTCTGCTGTGAAAATGGATAGCTCCAGAGAAGTGAATCTGGGGGGGACTTCTGTCTTCACACTAAGGCCTTCTTAGTGTCAACTGACAGCTTTTGGTCGACCAAAAATGAGGGCATCCTTTTGGATTTTCTATCTCAAGCACTAAAATATCTCGAATGATCTTTACCAAGAACTGGGGCACTTGCAGACTACCTGTTTACTGAACATTATTCCTGATCTGTTTGCACAAAGTCTTCAGGGAAGTTGCCAGCTGTTTAACGAGTATTCGTTCGGAACTGTTTGCCAGGAGGTTATACAACACTGTGTCAAACAACTGTTCCAGTGCAAATTCCCCATCACTTTCCTTACCACAAACACTCCTTAAAAAAATGCTGGTTTGTTGTGCAAGAGCACCAAATCCAATTGCAGAGTTTGAAATTGCAGCAGAATCCCACCCACAAAATAGTGACAGTCTGGCTAGCTCCTTGTGCAAACGGAGAGTACACCACAGAGAGGTGGAAGCCAACACGATGCCCTGCAGATATTGTGGGTTACAATTCCTGTCATCTTCCTTCATCATGGCCAATAAACAGGAATGATGGGAGTTATAATTTACAGCATCTGGAGGGCCCTGCATTGGCCACCTTTGCTTCACAGAATGTGCTCCAGAAATGAATTCTGGCCTGGTCTCCTTGTGCTCCATGCAAACGGGAAATGCACCACAGAACTCTCCCCTGTCCATCTTCCTGTCTATAGTCCTACCATAGCGGTCAACGTTTCCCTTTTTTTAAAAGGGAAATTCCCTTATTCCGAATAGGATTCCTCACAAGAAAAGGGAAAAGTTGACAGCTATGAGTCCTACCCCTTGGCCCCACAGTGCCAACAGTGGCCCCAGGACATCCTGTCAGCAGATATCAATATCCAGAGCACCATTAATTGAAATGTCAAAGGGAACAACAAGACAGCTACATAAAACCCTAAAACTTACCAAACCACCCTGGGGGTGGTTGGGTGGGGGGAGATTTAGTTGGACAGTTTTGGAAACCATGAAAGGAAGTGAATTGAATGATCCTCTTCTTTCTCCCTTCAGTCCCATCTCATAAGGAAAACTGTTATTCGACTGGAAATTGAATTCACATGAAGGTAATTAGAGAAGCCAGCAAACTTCTGATTACATTTTCTCAGGAAAAATGAATTAACAAATGAATAAATACAAACAAAACAAACATATAGGACATCCTGAGAAAGGAAGGGTTCGTTGTGCAACTGTTATCTGTGGTTTGTGGTGGGGGGTGGAGATAGGCATTGCATTCTGTTCCAGAACAGATTTTGCTCTTGTAATAAGGAAACATAGCCATCAGGATTAGCAGCAATTCATAGCCTTGTCCTCCATGAATTTGTTTAATCCTCTTTTAAAGCCATCCAAGATATTGGCCATCACTGACTCTGGTGGGAGTTAATTCCAGAGTTTAATTAACTATGGAATAAGTTAAGTATGAATAAGTACTTTCTTTTGTCTAGTCCTGAATATTCCAATGTTCAGTTTCACTGAGTGTGCTTGAGTTCTAGTTTTATAAGAGAGGGAAGGGAAGGGAACCCCCCCCTACTTTCATGCCATGCATAATTTTATACACCTCTATGAAGCCATCTCTTACATGTCTTTCCTCTAAATCAAAAAGGCCCAAATGTTATAAGCGTCCCTCACAGCTTACATCTGAGTAGCCAAGCATAGGCTTGTCACATTATTGTGGCACAAGCTTTCATAGGCTAAAGCCCATTTCATCTGATGCAGAGGAGTATCATTTGCTATCTCTTTTGATATTTTGCTCAATAGCTCGTTGAGCAACGGGCCTTACCTGCTTCCATTCTATTTTTTTTTTATTAAGAATTTCAACATAACAATTTATCAAAAACATATCATCCTCATTCCCCCCCTTATTTTCGTCTCCCCAAACCAGAACCCCCCCTGCTTCCATTCTAGTCTATTTTTGCTGTTTCCAGGGCACCATACTTTTCTCTCCGCACAAACAAGATTTTGTTTGTGCAACAATCTGGCTAACTTTAGAAACCAGCCCCCCATTTGCAAAACTAATTTTAAAGGGATTATAGTGAACCACTTGTAAACTATGTCCAATAATAAGAGGACTTAGAACAGGGGCTGTAAGAGGGTCTAAGTGACTGTCCTGGGGACTCAGATCATTTCCTGATGGTTAACAGCTCCTTCCCCCAACAATCAAAATGCAGTGATTGGACCTTTAGGATTCAAGCAGAGATGTGTGAAAAATTGAGAGAGGTTGATGCATACCAGGTGGTATATTTCCTACTATTGAATGCTTTTGTTGGCTACACAGGCACAATGCATCTATGTGGCCACTTGAGTTTGCACAGTGCCATATGTGTAGTTCAAACCTGTATATTTGCTGATACTCACACCTATGGGAAATCAAATGCTACCAATAAATAGCCGAAGTCTCTGTATTTCCCAAAAACTACAAGGAGTCTGGTGCTATCACCAGTTCACTGTAGCTTCAATGACTGTAACTAACTGCACAGCAAAACGCAGCTTCTGGAAATCCTCTAGAAGCAGCAGAGCAGAAAACATCCTGTTATTAATATCATCTGGATAGCTGTGCTTGGAAAAGGGATCTCCGTGGCACAGACTGAAAATGTTCAGAAGTGAGTGAGGCAGAGAGGTACAATGAAAATTAAACACAAAGAATTCCAAGGGATATTTCACATTTTATGGCCACCTCATAGAGGCCTTGGGGTGTCACTCTGCTTGGTGGCTCATAATGAGCTAATTCATGTGCTACATGGACTGAGAACACAAATTGCTCCCCAACCTACAGTGAACAGATTGAACCACACACCGCAGAAATGAAAGGTGGACATCCTTCAACTGAGTTCATTGAAGTTGGTTGAGGGCACTTTTGGAAGATATACTAGGTGTGGAAGCTTCAATCTCTGTGCCTTGAAGGCCACAGAAAAAGTATGAAGCAGGAAAATAATCTTATACAACACCTACGTTCCATCTTTTCTGTTTTTGCTCCCAGGATACGTTTTTGTTTTTTTAAAAAAAAGCAGGGTGAGCTTTTCATATTCTTCCTCTCATTGGTCCCAAAGTGTGGCCATGGACTTTTAACCATTTGAATCTGAGACATGAGATCCTAGTAAAATCAGAATTTGATGTAAGTTGCAGGGGTTTTGTACATCTTGCTTCAGGAAATGGGATGCAAAAGGTCATGCCAGAAATGGGACAAGCTACAGTTTTGAGAATTATGAGTGTAGGAAAGAACACAGGTAAGAGCAGCAGTCAACTACTCCATCTAAAAAACTTCTTTCACGTCAAAATAGCAGGCTCAACCCAGCCTCCCTGTAACATTCTTTCCCCCCTATGCGTATGGAGATAGTTGCTTTGCTTATTTTAATAAGAGAGCATTCAAACATGACATTCCCCCCAACTGAAATGGGACAGTACAGGGAAATGAGGTGCCCTCACCATTGCCTCAGGCGGCAAATGTCATGGGAGTAGGAAGTGGTGAAAATCCAGCCTTGTGCTCCCTAAGCTCGTCTCTTATCCTCAGATATGGCAGAAGCAGTCACAGTTAAAGCAAGATTCAGCCGTCAGCCTGGTTGGCTTCTGTGGTTTGAATTGGCTGGGGTGCAGAGGGTGCCATTTTGTCCTTTGCCTCAGGCAGCAAAACACCTTCTTCCAGCCCTATCAAGGAAGGCATTATCAACAGATTCTGCTGCATGTATAAACTGACCCTGATCCTATGATTCAACTTTTGTGCAGTAAGAGCCAAATCTCTGACTAGCATACGCTTCTAATGGCTGCCGGCCAAACCCATACATGTCGCCATCTTCTTTCCTGGTTCAAACGAAACTAATAAAAAGTAGCTGATAAAATAAGCAGGGTCGGATTTTAGTACATTGCACGTCATCAGTATTTTCACTGGCAGCTCATTACTAAAGGTGCGGAAAGCACAGAAAGTAGAAAGTGATAAATAACCCATATCAAAAAGTTGCTTGCTTGTGGATTGTGGGTTGCATGATTTGTGCCTGGAGAGCAGCAGTGTAAATGGCACTCGTTTGAGCCTGTTTTAGTACCATTTTAACAGTATTTCCAGTACTTTCCAGTGACGTATTGGCTAGTCTTTGTAGGATTTGGACAGTACTCCCAGGGGTATTTTTGAATAGGTCCTTTCCTTTCCTTGATCCCCAAGGCCTCAACAAGAAAGGCTCCCTTTGCCCCTACTCATGGACTATGTGCTGAGCACTGGAACGCTGTATCCATTTCTTTCAGATTTAGATCTAGCAGTCAAATTGTATGGATTCATAGGCAAATTTTTGGTGCTGTTGCTGTTTTCTTTTACTTAGCCCAATAACACTTGTGCCCCTCCACATGAAATATTGCCTCCTCTAGAGTAGCTGGACTTTGCACAGCAGAAACAATTTGGAGGAGAAATCTGATGTTCAGAGTAAGATGTCTTTGGATGCAATTCTCTGTGCACTTACACGGGGGTAATCTTAAGTGAACACACTGGGGCATACTTCTGAGTGTTATTATCAGTAGTAGCACTGTACTACTACTATTATTTCCCAAAGGAGCCCAGGAAGGCAAGCACATTAATTTTTTAAAAATACATTTTAAAAGCAGTTAAAGAAATTCTCTTAAACAGTGATTTCAAAGTTGCCAGAAACAGTATCTTTTAGCCATCAAATGACTAGGCAAACAGGAATGGTTTTAAATCCTCCTGAAAGTCACTAATGAGGGAGGAAGATGCATCTCACCAGGTGGAGGATTCCAGAAATGGGAAACCACCACTGAAAAGGCCCTGTCATGGGTCAATGCCAACCAGGCAGCCCCCTCTCCACACTGTGTTGTTAATATCTTGACTCCTGACTCAAAGTTGTAGCTGCTTTAACTACTTTTAACTACTGACTTTTTATGTTTCTGCATTACTGTGATAACTTTTGCACAGCTGTGATAACCAGGATATAAATATATATTTTTAATTATTGCCACCAATAAATAGGGTTGTGGAGGTTGCCAGAAAGTTTTATGTGTGTGTCTGAAAGAGAGAGAGAAAGAGAGAACTAGCAGGGGCAGAACAGTAATGCACACAGGTCATTTATTTAAGCCCTGGGGCCAGTCCAGCACAAGTGCAGCTGAGTACCAATGAGATGGCATGGGCGTTTGCCAAACATACAGAAGTCATGTGGAAGGAAGTTTGACTCATGGAAACCAAACTCAAATCTCATTCAGAGAGTTCCAAACAGAGCTTGTTGCATATTTGGCAACACACACAATGCAAATCTTTCCCATGTTGTGGTATCAATTTGAGCCATATAAAATACAAACTGGTTTTCCTGAATGACCATTGAGCCTCCCCAAAGGGGGACTTGTATGATGCTGTACTTTTCTGCCCTTATAATTTATCAGGCATTATCTGTTAAGCCTCACGTGATATATGTTCCATATATATGTGATGTGATGTGTGTATGTATGTATGTATGTGTGTGTGGGAGGGTACACACACACACACACACACACACACACACACACACACTCATCAAAGGTCAACATCAATGTGGTTTCTGAGTAATTTTGCCCCATTAAAATGTTACCAAAGGCAGATGTTCCAGCAGGGCCCACAGGATTTATAGAGTCACTCTCCAAAGAACATATTAGCAAATATGACTGTTCTCCTGCTGAATTGTTTGCACTCTGCTTTTTCAAAAGCCTCAGTGCCCACCCCAGATTAAAGCAGCATGTTGAGCCTCCAATGAAGATGCCTTTCAACGATGCAAAACCACTAATGAGAAAACATAGACAAAAGGACAGCCAGCTTCCTAAGGCCCCATTCCTCAGTTCTGAAATACCACCCGGAGTCTTTGGTCGCATTGACCTGATAGACTGGGAGGTTTCTAGACCTGGAAGTTGTGTTTTCCATAGCCCCGATATCTCCTACATTTATAGCAGAGAGACAACAGGAAGAAAGAGAGAGGAACTGGAGAGCAAATTGCTCATTTTTTTGTGTGTCAAGCTAGGGAGACCTCATCTTCCAAATGTTCCAGTAATTAGCCTCACTTTCTTGGCTGGTGTTAATTTGTTCCAAGTATTTGGGCTTTAGATCTAACCATGGGAACCTTGCTTCCCTGCAAAAGCCTTGCCAACTGTTACTAGACGTTTTACCACACACATGCAGGCCAAAAAAAGCACAGCTAATGACAGTGTTTGCTTTGCAATGTGAAATGTATTTGTTATGAGTTCAGTGTCTCCTAATGAAGGAGGGGGAGGAGAAAGTGAAGGAACTTGTGCATGTGCGTGATGTGTGCGACCCTGCACAGTAGGGCTATTACTAAACCCAATTCACAAAATCAAACCTACCTAAAACGAACCAACTTCTTTGATATTTGATTCCAAATACTCTTGATCCGTCAGCTGTGGACATGCCTCAATTCCTCTGTTTTCAAAACATGTCTAAATAGGAAGGATAATCAAGATTTTGCCTGCTGTGACTGTTGGGTCAGACTCTCTTCCAAGGTTGAAGTCAGGGATTCACAGTGGGAGAGAGAATTGCTCTCATGGCCAGCCTCAGAAGAACCTTGCCAACTCAAAGAAGGTTCTTATTTAAGCTCTTATTTAAGGCTCAGCTTGAAGATGACTGCTGCTGTAGCAACCTCTAACTCGGGTCTCATGAAGTCTCCAGCCTGAGCCCTGCATGGAGCTGTCCAGGGTAGTCTTGCCTCTGCTGAGGTCAGTGCTCACAGCAGATCAATGTCCCTCATAGTATTTTGTTGTTGTTGTTGATTTTTTTAAACAAATCTTCGAGGGCTACTTGCTGCTGTTAACATTCATTTCATGAGAACAATTTGCTCACTAGAGTGTTTCTAATGATAAGAGTCTCCAGTCACAAGGTTTACCAAGAACATTCAGATCGGCACATTGACAATACACTTGAGAATATAAAGAGGATGAAAAGTAGTGGTATTATCCAATCAAGGCTTCTGCAGGACTCAACTCCCAGACAGCCCACTTTCATATTGACCGTAGCTGGCTAGAAAATGAAATACTTCAAGTCATGTCTGAATCTCTGGTAGGGCAACAGTTAGTCTTGGTTTTGATTTTTTGACTTGTCACTGTTTTCGTGCATCCATCTTCTTCCCTTTTTTATTGATTACACAAAAAAATTAATAATACATAAAACTCCTATTTTGCTTTTGAATATATGATGTGCTTCACACACATTTTCTTGTAATTCTTACAACATCAATATTGCAGATAGGAAGCTGATGCTAAGACAGGTTGCTAGGGAGGAGGCAGGGAAGAGGTACAATGACAACAGAGAGGATTATCAAAAGGGCTTTCTTTAAATTCCCGACTCTTTACAAGCTACTGAGCATGCTTGGGCATACCACCGCTGATGAGAACTCTGAAAACTGTAGTTTTGTACTCCTCCTCCTCAATATCACTAGAATATCACAAAAGTTGTAAGAATTACCCTGCTGGATCACACCAGAGACTTGTGTAATCCAGCATTTTGACCAACAGTGGTGAGCCAGTAAATGAAAATGAAGGTCCCTTTGGCATTCAGAGGTTTATTGTTTTAATTCATGGTTGAGGTATCATGGTTAAGAGCTGTTCATGGGTATCCTCCCCCTTCAATTGATTAAAAAGCAATCACATGGCGCAGAGATGGTGAATTTTATGAGCCAAGGATGTTTTGTTAAAGCAAGCTTTCCCCGTCTCAGCCCTTAAGGTATTATATATTTCTATTCCATCTATTTCAGATCCGTACATAACAGTAGAGATTAAATATGGCAATGACACAGAGACTGTGTATTTTGTCTTATGTGAAATAGTAGCTTTCAATGTCTTTTGCCCAAGACTATTTGACAAGGTTCCCATGTTGTTGCTTCTAGCCTTTCAACTTGGTATAGTATGAACTTGACAGCGAATCTGAGCCATAGGTGTTGCTGTCCTTTACCTTGTTTCCAGCTTATTTTGTAAGCAGGATGCATACCAGTCTTACTTAATCTTACTGGCTGAGAACGGATTTTCTGAAAATGTCTATTTATGGTGTCTTTTTCATATTTTCTGTAGCCTTGTAATGGCATTTAAAGCTAAGTGTGGTTATAGTCCCGGCACGGTGCCCTACCACAGAAACCACCTCTTGCAACTTTGCTCTTGGTCTGAAAGGGTTTACTTGTAAGCCGGCAGCATTCTGGTGAAATTATCTTGCGGTGTCTTGGAAGCAAAAGGAGAGATGAGGCAGACCATGGAAAAGTGGATTGAGGGTGACCTTTCTATGTAAGGCTCCATCACAGGGAAATATTTGACTGTTACCTGGCCACAGAATTATAATTACCTGCCCTCTGAAATACATAAACAGCAGACGACATGGCCCAAAGAGATGATGAGCAGTCAGGATAGAGGGATTTTGCATATTCCTTAAACATAAAAGAGATCTCATCTTAGCAACAGAAGATTGCTTTTGACAAGCAGCATTTGGACAGCCTTTCTTCTCGCATTCAAATGAAAAGAATCTCTGCCCCCACCACATGCCCAAGAAGGACAGGAAACAGTTCTCTATTCTATTTAGGCCCAAGGATTTTCTATTTTGTTTTCAAAATTTAGTATGTGCCAGGCGCTGAGAACAAGATGGCATTTTACACAGGCACAACGAAGGACAGCACTTCTGTGATAAATGGGACATGCAGCAAAATACTGTAGTGTGAACCAAATGCTCCTGTTCAGGGTGCATGCCAGCCAGACCCTTTCCAGGACACTCCATTCTGTTCTTTCTCTTCAACAGTTTTCTGTTCCCCACCTCAGCAAATAATAAGTACTCGGTGGCTGAGGTTTTTTTGGCCTGAGTTTTTTTTTTTGGGGGGGGGTCCTTCCTTAACCCCCCCTTAAAACAATACATGTTTGCAAGCGGGGCGGTGGGAGGCTGATACCTTCCTCTTTTGCATGGATAGTGGTGTTTTGGCAACATAAGTAGTATATTAAATGTGGGAAAGGGCCATAGCCCAGTGAGAGAGCATTTGCTTTGCATGCAGAAGGCCCCAGATTTAATCCCTAGCCTCTCCCGGTAGGGCTGAAAGAGCACTTTCTTTGCAATCCTGCAAAGTCATTGACAGTCAGTGTAGACAGTAGTGAGCTAAATGCACCAATGGTCTGGCTCAGTATAAGGCAGCTTCCTGTCTTCCTATGATTCCACCACTTTCTGGTTTTTCAAAATTAATTTCACAATTTGGACATTGACATATTTGGGTTGATGGTCAGCAACCTCCCCTTTCTTCCAACTAGAAGTCATAGAGAGCCAAAGGTCCATCTCCAAATGTAAAGATCTAATATTGGTCACTGTGTTGTTATTTTTTAATAAATAAAAAAATAAATTGCATGGATTCCTGGGAGATCTCATTTCCCCCTCTGATGAGCTCCTGTTGCAAGTTGCATGAACAGATCTCACATACAGTGCGGACATGATGTACCGCCTTCCCTTTGGCGCCAACATCCAGCAGAAGAAAAGGCAGGAAAAGATCAAACATGGAAAGAACAGAAGACAGCCGAGTTGCTGCTGCTGTCTGTGCCTAGGAGAGACAAATGAGCATGAGGGAAGGAACGAGGTAGAGGATAATTACTTTCATCCCAGTTTTATTTTTATTCCCACAAATCCCAACCGCTTTTGAAGCCAATTTTCCTTTAATAAAATACACTATTAATGACTCGGAGTGGAAGCCCTTTGTTCAAAACAATACCCAATTCTCCAGATGGAATTGTTTTGCATTCTGGGCAATATACATATATGTATATTTATGAGCATGGCCCCCATTACTCTATTTTGTAAATCAAGTGAGTTATTTAAAAATATGTTGAACATGCTTTCTTCCTTTGAAATTAATTCTTCCTTGGTTCTCTCCCCCCCCCACAGCCTCCCCTCTCTTTTAAAGAGAAACTGATGCCAAGGAGAAACAAGAGTGATGGCTTTCCCCATTGTTTCTGGAAGCCATTCATTTGGTATTTCTGTTCATCAGCACTTCGTAGTGAAAGACTATAAAGAGCTACTTGATGCCTCCTGCCACTTAGCACAGATATATACGCACATTTGAAACACTTGGCAAAGGGTTCGCTTTGGTTTAACAGCTTGTGAGAAACGTTGGCTACACATCTCATCCTGTGAACAGATACACTGTAGAACTCACTGAGGGGAGGCAGAGTCAAGCTACCTGCAGGAGAGCTCTCATCCACAGCACTGCAATTTCCCCCAACGCTTCTAGGTTACAGCCCTGCTGTGTCTGGAGAGCAGGGTGTATAGCAGCTCCCAGAAGGGGCGCCATCTTGTCCTCAGGATTGTGGGTGCCCTTCCACAATGTGGACGTGTGACACCACACACACCTGCACATAGTGTATGTGAAGTCACATGCACAATGTGCAGGCGTGTGCATGTGACGTTGCATGCCCATGTTGCGGCAGATGGCAGCAGTGACTCCTCTTCCTTCTCCTCTCTGCAGCCGGTGAGGCACCCTTTTCCATGGGGAAGGGCTCAGAGTGACTGTCTCCATGTCTGAGTCCCTCACCGAGCCCCTCACTCGCTGGCTGGTTGTGGATGGTGGAGCTGAACTACTTCTCTCTCAGAGGCAGCCCAGCTGCTGCCTGCTGGCTTTTTTCATTGACTTTGTGGGTGCTTGGCTCCCACAATTATATTATTGTGCATGCCCAAACACCCATGGCCCCCTGGAGTTGGCTCCTATGGCTCCCAGAGAGGTCCATTATTATCAAATCATGTCCTGCTCTCTTAAGCCGCTCCTGTTGTGACAAATGTACTGCAATGTGTTAGGCTGTGGGTTCTTAACCTTTCTAACTCCAAGGCACAGTTGGGAAAGCTGAAAATTATTTGGGCCCAACAGCCACAAAAGGGTAGTGCAACCTAAAAACGTCCTTTGCATTCCCCATTTGTTGTATATCTTCTTCTTCTTCTTCTTCTTCTTCTTCTTCTTCTTCTTCTTCTTCTTCTTCTTCTTCTTCTTCTTCTCTAATTTCCTTCAGCACCTTCTCCAGAGGAGGGAAGATTCTCTTTCCTTGCTTTCTCCTCCATAGTACAGTGGTACCTTGGGTTAAGAACTTAATTCGTTCCGGAGGTCCGTTCTTAACCTGAAACTGTTCTTAACCTGAAGCACCACTTTAGCTAAAGGGGCCTCCTGCTGCTGCCGCACGATTTCTGTTCACATCCTGAAGCAAAGTTCTTAACCTGAAGTACTATTTCTGGGTTAGCAGAGTCTATAACCTGAAGCATCTGTAACCTGAAGCATCTGTAACCCGAGGTACCACTGTAAACTCTTGTCTCTCATTTTCAGCATGTAGGGGCTGCTGGGCTGCTACTGGTCCAATGAAAAGGCTATGTCATAGCTGAGTGAGGTTAGTGAGGAGGCCCTGAGGGAGATATGGCACTAAGGCCTCACTGAAATTGGACAAAGGCCCCAGCCCACCGTTGGAGCAGCACTGTGCTAGGCTGTTCATGTCAAGTGAAATTTATCCCATCCTTTACCTAGGTCGTAGGAGCACCCAAAAGGTCATTCTTTCTCAACCCCTCACCTGTCCTGTTGCGGTTCTAGTCCTGAAGAAGGACAAGCTTTCCAAGGGAGAGACATAAGGGAGAGTCCCTGCATGCCTTGAATTGCTCGCCCCTTTTCTTTGAATAACAAATACCCCTAGATACGAAGGATGGCCATGTGTCAGGCTTCACATTCCACCATTTGAAGGTGTCCTCCTTTTGAAGGGCTGCCTGGTCCAATTGCAGTTTAATGATAAAGAACCATAAGAAGGGAGAGCATCAGTTTTGAAGCTGCCCATCAACGGTCAGCATATGGACAGCAGATTGAGGAGGCACACTGGTGACCTGGTCACAGCCTTCCCCAGTGTAGTAAGGCATGCTATATTTCTATTTAAATTCCAGCAATAATTTCTCTGTGTGCATCTATACATATAAATAAACACGCACACATTTTGTTGGTGGCATTTCCACTTCTTCAGATGATATATAAGTAGCCACCCCATCTGCAAGGGTGCATTTGAAACTGTTTAAGAAGCAGAAGCCCAAAGGCCATTAAAAAAAAAATCTGGTCCGTATCTTTTGAAAACAAAGGACCATCTATGAATAATGGGAAGGTGATGGGTAATATTAAAAACAGCTATTATTGTAGCAGTTATGATTAGGCAATTATAATTAGAAAATAATGCTGAAAATTCACAGTACAATATAGTTATTTTTAGGGAAGAGGAAGGAAGGAGAGAAGCAATGAAGACACAAGAGACAGTAGTTCTCTTGCAGAAAATGCTCCAGTTGAGAAGAAAATGAGAAAAATAATTCTTCTCCCTGTTAAAATAAAGTTATCCGATCAATTCATAATAGTTCAGGTCAACATGCTAGGTTTCCTCTCATGATGAAATATTTGTACTTGGAACACAGTATTATAGCCCAGGAGAAAGTAATGCAACCAGTTACAGCAAAACAAAACATATGAACAATAAACAGGGCATGCCTTGATGTGAGCAAAAATGCACAAAGGGTTAGAAGGAGGGCATGACTCTAGGTAGAATACTGTTAACACTACTGGAACCTGGCATCGATCCCACTTTGTGAAACTTCATGCCAAGTTTGGTGATGATATCTTGAGAGGCATCCAAAACTATGGAGAAAAAATGGAACAAGCCACTTCCCAAAATATATAATAGATAGAGAGACTGAGCCTAGATGGGGGTCTATAGCTTAACACTCTAAAGTCCATTGCTCCAATATCAGATCTGCTAAGTGAGCAGCTTGTACCCAAGCTTGGTTCTGTTCTCCCACTGTCCCCCCATCCAGTGACTATGTCTACACACCCACCCCATGATAATACAATTCCCAGTCCAAAGAGGGGGGAATAAGGACAAACCCCTTTCTCCAAATTGATCCTCTTCTCCCAGAAGAATTTTTGTCTATTCCTTTAGCCATTGTTAAGGGCAGCTGCTGAAAAAAAAAATCTGCTTACCACCTTTACCAAAGGATAATTAAACCACATGAAGTTTACCTTTACATTACTCAGATGTATTTTCAGTATTGCAGCCTGGTATTAAATGTAGAATTTCAGGTTGCTTAAAAAGCAACACAGAGGCATGTTAAAAATGTAAAATGACAAAGTGGTCTCTACCCTTTGAAATCCTAGGTTACAATAAATATGCAAGTCTTTTGAGTGCCTGAGGACTCTGCCATTTTTACCATAAAATTTATTTACCTATTATGTTCCCTTATTACAGCATGCTTATTAAAGCTAAATTAAAATATGTTTTCAAGCAAAAATGATTGAGTTTGTTTTATGTTAAGAGTAAGACTTCAGCCTTTCAGTGGAAAAATCTTATTATTTTCAGGTGGGATCTAATCACATATCAGGAAATTCAGATTGCACAATTAAAGCTGAGCAGTGCTCTGGCAGAATGAACCCACTCCTCCTCAGAATAGGACTTTCTGCATAAGGTAAGTGATGGTCAAATGCACTGGAAAGTGTGGGATAACAGTGGCTCAACTCAACATCATATAACCTCACTGCAAACAAATCAGAATTTGTTTAACTTCCCCACAAACTCAGCGCAAGTGAATCAGGATGAATGTTCAATAAGCAGGATGTATTCCAAATAAACATGGTTAGGTTTACTGGGATATAAGAATCGAAACATTGAGACATTGGGATATAAGAATCGCAACCATTAGTCACTTCAACAGCTCACCTAAGAAGAACAGGTAACTGACAAACATAAAACCTAGGACAAACTAATGGAATTGCATTACACCCACAATGAAGGTCTCATGGGTTTGAGTCTGTCAGGAATGAAATCTAGTATCTGCTTATGAGCACTGAAATGCTATCGTCTTTTATACACTTTTAAGAATGGAAATGCTTTTCTGGAGATCTGAACAACCTTCACAAACCTAAGGAGGGGGTGGGGGAAGCAACACCCTAAATGAGAAATATTTCAGCTTCATCCCATTGAAATTAAGAGTTTTCCTTTGAGGCTGCCTGAAGGACCCAGCCTTAGCTTCACTAGATGTGCCCTCAGAGAGGTTATCTTGGAATCAAAAATCCTCTGTTGCGTGACTATCCATTGTTTATAGATTCGTCTAACTGACTTCATATGTATCTGGTCTGGGGAAACTGATGTTATTAAAACACAACACTGAGACATTGAGCTCTGATAGCAGTTCAACGTGAACAAATAAAGCAAGAGTTTTCCCTAAAGTAAAGCCAAGCAAGGATCCCGGCCTTCGCATGAACTGCTGGGATGAAAGGAGGATGTGATACCATCATCTGAACATTGACCTTTGCAATGTTGTTTCTTTTTCCAACCCGGAGCCCATTCCTCTCTCTCTCTCTCTCTCTCTCTCTCTCTCTCTCTGTGTGTGTGTGTGTGTGTGCTTGCTTCTCTTTCTCTCTCCCCCTTTCATCCCCTCTGGCCAACTTTCACAAATACACAGAGCAGGTAGACTACAAGCAGTTTAGCTTTTCTGAAATGTTTTGGCTCGATTTGTTGCCCTTATGTCCCAATAAGAGAGGAATGTGGATTGTTAACCTGACCTCTGTCCAAAACAAAAATCAATTGTGTTTTCTGGAAACATACCTCCTCCCAATTTCCCCCCTAATAAACTGCATTAAAGATCACTTGCAAGCCAGAGGTGGAAATTGTAACTGCAAGCTAACGTATCACCAGTAGCTTATGTATAAGGATTTTCTGTCTGTTTTGCACAAAATCAAGTTGAAAGTGCAATCCTCACCACGTCTGCTCAGAAGTGAGTCAACAGAACTTTCTCCCAAGTAAGTGTGCTTAGGATTGCAGCCTAAAGAATTTGATCCTCTTAATTAAGTGTAAAATTTCTACAAGTTACGAATTCTAGTATGTTGTGCAATTCCACACATGCACCACTGGGGTTTCCCTAGAGACATTAAAGCACTCATTTTTATTTTAAATTTTGATCACCCCTTCAATGAATTCAATCCCAGGTGGAGTACAAGAACAATAATATAATGCACTTAAAACAAAAAATTCCTATGGGCCCTTTTGTCTTGGGGATGGTGAGAGAGGGAACCTGCTTGCCGCACTCATTCCTATCACCAGGTGGTACCTTGGTCAACCTTTGCCAACCTGCTGTTCCTCTGAATGTCTTTGACTACAACTCCCATCAGTCCTGGCCAGCCCAGCGTGATTGTTGTTGCTCCATTTGACCTTTTTATATGGCTTTTTAATGTACTGTGGCATTTTATGTATTGTGATGTGGCTGTTATTGTAGAGTTGGAAAGACTCCAAGGGTCATCTAGATTCTAGGCCAACCCCTGCAGGAATCTCAACCAAAGGATCCATGATTGATGACCACGCAGCCTTTGCTTAAAAACCTCCAATGAAGAAGGGTCCACCACCTTCCAAGGAAGTCTGTTCCAATGTCAAATAGCTCTTAGCATCAAAAAGTTCTTCTTAATGCTTAGTTGGAATCTTCTTTCTTGTAACAGCTGTGTGTAGCAGCTTTGTGGAATGATCATAGAGTTCTGGTCCTTCCCAGTTCCTAGTCTTGTAGCAGGAAGAACCTAACAAAGGACAGACTTCCTCCGGGTTGGAGGTCAACTTAGATTCTCCTTTGGATGATGGAAGTGTGTGCCTCTTTCAGTGATTACCTTGTGTTTTACTTGTGACATGACCCAATATTTCCCAGAGATCCTGTGGGTTAAAGGTAGTCTGTCAGGGTGACTCAGATCAGGCTAGACAGATATTTGCACCAAACTGTATTAATTCCAGAGCTTTCCAATGCCTACAAATATTAGATACCTGCTCTAGGCGATCCCATCTGGGCAGAACAGTGGGTGGTAAACGAAAACCAGCAATTTTAACATTAAAATAGTATAGCAAGCACTTTTCTATAAACCAGGCATCCCTTCTCTCTTTTTTCAATTGCTTTTGTCAGTCAAACCATTTTTCTTTCTTTCCCCCTTAATATTTGTGCTCTTGGCCCATTAGCCTAGTTACTTTGGCACTCTTGTCAAAGTTACTTGCCAAGGTAACCAAGTCAAATCCACGAATCAATGCACCCTTCCGAATAGAAGTGTCAAGCTGCAGAAAGGAAGAAAGAAAAACTGAGAAGGATATTTACTGAATATTGACTTAAAATATACTTTTGAAAACAGTATTTAATTAAAGCAAACAAACCCTAAGAAGAACGCAGGCCTTGAGGCAGCAGCTATTTTCTGATAGACACACACATGGACACAGATGCTAGACTACTCAACTAGGATCTCTCTGTGGCGTCATTCTACTAAGAGGGAATGCCGCTGAAACAGTGCCTGCAATTTTCCAAACATTACCGCTGTGTAACATCCATTCATTTACTTTGGTTTCTGCAGCAGGCCTTCTGATGTTTTACTGGAATGAATGAAGGCTGTACAGCAACATGCTTAGGATGAGGGTATTCGCCATCCACCAGGGTGCCTGAATGCTGTACAGAACTATTCAGGGTTTATAACAGTCTGAGCTCCTCATAAAGAATGGACATTAGGAAGAACATTTATCCATAGGATTTTCATAATCAGGATTCAGTATTGTATTGTGAAAACTTAGTTCATGTGCACACATAAAAGATAAAAGAAAGTACTTTTACACCCAGTGCTCAGTAAAGTTATGGAATCCACTGCCAACGGTGGAAGTGATGTTTGCAGTTTTGCCTAGTGTACACATTTTCCTAATGCAATTTCCCCATATACAATGCATTCTTGTATGTTATTTTCTCGAATATATGCATTTATATTCACACTTTACCTTGGCACTATATTTGCATTTTTGCTCACATTACTTGGCTGCAGAAACGCACTGCAAGATTAGGAGATGTGTGGGTTCCAAAGGCTGACTGTGCCTCAGTCTGCATATTGCAAATTAGATAGGTTCACTTTTACATGCAAACTTAATCAAATCTCTCCCCCATCCCTAGGTCTGACAAGGCCACCACTGACTACATACATTTCTCCAGAGTCCCCACCCCCCATCTTTGCTACCTCATTCAAGTTCTTAGATTGGAGTTGCTGGGAACTGAACCTGGGATCTTAGGCATGCAAAGAATGAGATCAACTGCTAAACTACAGCCCATTCTACAGCAAAGCCTCAGCTAATTCTGCCTTGGGCTAGCATTGCCTTTGCTAACTTTCCTTTCCCATCCTATCTGTCTCTCATCTTCTACATGTGTAAATAAACAGATTTTCACAAAGGACTTCAGGACTGTCTTTTCTACAGGAGGCTGACCGAAACCTCCCACAACTCACAAAGGAGCAGGGGGGGGGGGGGAGAACAATGGTGACTGAGGAAATAAAATCTAAAAATTGTTACAAGGAAGACAGAAGTGTTTACTCTGCTCAGTATTATTCTAAGGGGGAAAGCCTAGTGAATTTACTTGAGTGAATATTTCAGCATCAATGATAATAATAACAATAACAATAATTTATTATTTATACCCCACCCATAACTCTGCGTGGCTCCCAACAGAATTAAAAGCACAATAAAACATCAAACATTAGAAACCTCCCTAAACAGGGCTGCCTTCAGATGTCTTCTAAAAGTCAGATAGTTGCTTATTTCCTTGACATCTGATGGGAGGGCATTTCACAGGGCAGACACAGTGAGGGAACCGCTAGAAGGCCCTCGGAGGAGGACCTCAGTGTCCTGGCTGAACGATGTGGGTGGAGATGCTCCTTCAGGTATACTGGGCCAAGGCTGTTTAGGGTTTAAAAAGGTCAGTACCAACTTTGTGCTTGGAAACATACTGGGAGCCAATGTAGGCCTTTCAGGACCGGTTTGAACGCTTGCTTGATCCAATCAAAATACAGAAACGAGATATTCCTGAGTTCAACATGTGGGATGTGGATCTCAGCAAATCACATTTCTAAACAGAAAAGTTCAGTGCATTTTTCCAAGATTTGGAGCATTTTTAAATGCACATGCTACATGCAGTGATCCATTTGCATACAGCATCCCTGAGCATTGGCCACATTGGCTGGTGCTGATGGGAGTTGGAGCCCATCATCATTTGGAGGGGCATAGGCTCTTCATCCCAGTACCTAGCACTGCATGTCCAACAGCATGTATTTCCAGACTACCAGAACATGATTAGGGCTTTTAAAAAGTTGTGCATGGAATGCATACATGGGTTGGTGTTTTACTTGTAGCCCATGCCAGCCCCTTTCAGTCTAAAGAGAGAAAGAGAAAGACAAACACAGAGAAAATAAACCTTAAGCAGAAGGACAGGAGAAGAGAAAGAAAGATTATTAAACTAAATGTTACACTTTTGAGAAAATGAGTATGTTTTTATTAGTGCAAATAAGCACAAGAAAACATGGAAATTCTTCCAGATATACAGAGTTTGTCAAGAATGCAATTTTTAAAACTAGAAATAAACACAAAAGTGTGGAGCAAATGGAAATAGAAATAAACTGAAGACACCCCTGCTTCCAGACTTGCATGTTAATAAGCTAGCTATTACGTGGAGACTCTGTGGTGATGGCTAAATTGTCAAAGTTTTTTTTTGTTTTTTTAAAAATCTTGTAAATCTTTAACCAGTGTGACTTGAAATGATTATGTGGGTTTTAAAATAGCAACTTGGCAGTAAATTTTTATAGCATATATAAATAGTATTCCATTTAATTTCTATATGAAGTTGCATTAAAGGCCCAATACATGATCTGCCAAAAAGGCAGTCTCCAAGAAGTATGCAGGCTGGCAACAACATCAATGGAGAAGCCACCAAGGAGTCCTAAAATGAGAGGTGGACCTTGACACGGATGGCAGTCATCATTCTTGTTTTCCTGTGTTGTGTTATATAGCTTTAGTAAATGGTAATATCCTACTTCTGTTCCCTACCTAAAGCTTCCATACCCAGTTAGCAGGTTGCTTTAGGCTGGGAAAGGGAACCTTTTTTCAGCCTGAGGGCTACAATCCCTCTCGAGGAACCTTCCAGATCCTGCATGTCAGCTGTGGGTGGAGCCAAAGACAAAAGTGAACAGAGCAGTACTATGTTCCACCTACTGTCAACTGCCTGGGAAAAAACAGGACATCCTGTTTTTTACCTGCAAAAACATGGCAGCCATTTTGGGTGCCATGTTCTTGTGTGATTTCGGGCTGAGATCTTGCCCCCCCCCGTGTTTTGGGGCGCTGTGCACGAAAAAGTGCTTTTACCGGGTCTTGCGCATGTCATGTGACTCGCACAGGATTTCAGACCTGGAAGATGGTGTCCCAGATTTAGGCAAACCAGGGTATGTTTTCAAACCACACAAAAGCCACAGGCTTTTACTCAGGCACACACACCCTCTCTCCATCTTTCATGCAGGCAAGAAAGAGGCATCATCGTAGCTCAGAGACAGATTCCAGCCACCTGAAAGTTCTTGAGGGCATGGAGCATGGCCAATGAGGAGCATGCACTGGGGAGAGGCACCCAAGGTTGGGGGGGTTCACATGCACATGACATTATATGCACATTGCATGTGCGTGACTCCTGGTGCACACAATGTCACATCGTTGGGAGGACGGCACAGCATGACTTTCTCTCTCACCCTCAGGAGGAGCCAGCCATCGAACGATGCCATGCTCAGCCTCCTCTGCCCCTCAACATTGCGGGGGGGGGGCCCTGCCAGCAAATATTGAGGGGTCCGAGGACCCCCACCCCACCCCTGGGAGTTGGTGCACCTGGGGAGAGGAGTATGGTCTGAGGAAACAGGAAGTTCCAGAGGCCTGCTAGCTCTCACTCTGGAGGACCACTTTCAGCCCCCAGGCCTGAGACAGCCTACCTCTGTCTTAGGCCATTGGTCCACATAGCTCAGTGTTTTCTGTAGTTGGTTTCTACAGTGTTGTATGAAGTGGCACAAACCCTACCATGGACAGCACAACCCACATTATGGCCCAAGTAGGCCTGTGGCTCTTCTTGGACAAAAAAACTCTATGATTTAGTAGAGCTATGTGCACAAGCAGCAGGGAGTCTGCCTCAGCACTTCCTCCAAAGATTGGAAAAATCCTTGTCTGAAAGCTGGTTAGTTTAAGCTATGGTTTGTTCAAACAAGTCCAAATCAAGCTGTAGTTATGATCCTGGCTTGTTAAGAAATCATAGTTTAACTATTCACTGTTCTCCTGAGTTCGGCTGTAAGAAGAAAGTTTGGGTAGTTTAATCGTGGATGTTTATGTGCTGTTAGCTTTCTGCTGTGTCAGAGGAGGAGAGAGTAGGAGGCTGCTGTTCATGCTGTCAACATTAAACCATGGTTAAGTGTTACATGTGAACTGAGCTTGCATGGACTGTAAACCGAGGCTGCAACATATATAACTCAATATAACAATACAAAGGTTGCAATGAATTGCACTGGTGCAACAGAATATTAAAAGCTCTTTGCTTTTGTGTTCCTTAAAATTACACATACGCCAGTTTCTATGATCAGCACCCTGTAGGTCCGCAGTGCTCTTCAGCCTCCAGTCTGTGCACAGCATTGCTATATCTTTCTCTATTTGTTCAGCAGAGGCAGAAATGTTCCCACACACTGCCTTTCCTCCTGTCCTTGAAATATAAAGCTCACACTTGTCATGTTCAGAGGAATGGATTTATGGCTGAAGCTGTCTCTCTTTCCCGCACAGACCTCAGTGGAACTGGCATCCAGATGGGCCCATATTATGTAGGAAGCTCTGCGTAGGCCTTCCACCAAAACACAATTTGTTCCCAAGAATATTCTGTCTCAAGTGACTATAGGAGTTGGTGGGCTGGTTTGCAAATATATCTCTTTTTATTCCTTCAGCATGTTTATGATTTATATACTACAAAAAGCATAGTATATCTTTCTTGTCCCTGGGCTAAGCAGTATGTGCACGTCTGTGAGAAAAATCAAAGTTTATTGTTTGCTGTCAAATGTGTGGCTGAGAAGCATCCTTTTCCGTAATAATACAGAACCTTTAGACTTGAATTTTGGAGCTGTTGGGGTGGGAAAGGGGAAACAATCCCCTCAGCAAATTTCAGGTGTGGACCAGTGTAGCCACATCAGCTAAAGGCCTGATGAGGGAGCAAAGTTCTTCATTTAAAAAGAAACCTTCTTCTCTGGGTGCAGTGGTGCACCTACATTTTGGGGGCCCCAAAACTTGATTTATCATGGGGGGCCCTTTGCAACTAGCAATGAAGTCTGGGCAACCAATGTCTAGGGAGGCCTCAGAATAGAAACTAGAAAACACACAAACAAACACTGTTCTTTCTCAGAGCATGCCCTATTCATCCCTTTCCCATAGATTTAAACAAAATGCCAAACATTTAAGGGCTGCTTAGGGGTTTCATAGTTACCTGGGAATGTGAAAGTCTCTTCACAAAATCTTCATCCCCCCCTCAAAATATTGCCTTTTCTGAGCACCACCTCCCATCAGATGAGCACAGACAATTCCTTTTAAGGACCCCCTCACAAAATGTAAAGCAGAGTGGTGGTTCTGTGTGTTTAAGGACCAAGAGACTGAAACAAAGAACAATAGTATATAGAGGTGCCTGTTATAAGGTCTGCACACTAGAGGCCCTGATTCCCTCCCTCACAAGGTGGGCGGAAGGCCAACCGGTGCTGCTTTTTTTTTTTTGCCTTCGGGGTATAAGACACAGCGTGTCCATCACAGTTTGTGTGAGTCAACAATCTTGCAGAGTAGGTCTCCAGAGAGTGCCTGGCCATTCCACTTTTAATAGACAGCCGCGTCCTGCTGCTGAGGGATCAGTCCCCAAATAAATGTTTCTTATTTATCCAGCTTTCTCTGTGCCCTGAACTTTGTCTGTATCTTTGGCTAAAAGGGCAGCTACCCCAGGTCAGAGCACTGCCTTGGGCTACTAGAGGGAGTCAGCTTTCAGTTTCTGCAGTGACTTTCTTTCCCTTTCTCCCTCCGCCCTCATTCTCTTATCCCTCCAGCCATCGCAAAATAATTCCCATCCCTATTAGCTTACGCTTCTCCTCCCCCCCCTTCCCCCCTTCCCTTCTCCTTTGAAATCCTCCCTCCATTCCCTGGGACTGGGTGGGGAGAAAATGTCTGCAGAATTCCTGCTGATATTACACAAAAGCCTCATGTATCCCAATGTCAACCCCAGAGGGCAGCTGAATAATTCAATTAAAACAAGGGGGGATTGCCCCCCTCCTCATTTTATTATTTCTTTTTTTTAAAAAAAAACCTTTTAAAAAAATATGAGTGAAATAAATTAAATAGCAACTCAGAAGAGGATGAAGGCTGCACACACACCATACATTTACAGTACAGTGGTACCTCGGGTTAAGTACTTAATTCGTTCCGGAGGTCCGTTCTTAACCTGAAACTGTTCTTAACCTGAGGTACCACTTTAGCTAATGGGGCCTCCTGCTGCTGCCGCGCTGCTGGAGCACAATTTCTGTTCTCATCCTGAAGCAAAGTTCTTAACCCGAGGTACTATTTCTGGGTTAGCAGAGTCTGTAACCTGAAGCGCCTGTAACCTGAAGCTTATGTAACCTGAAGTACCACTGTACTGCTTTGCCCCCCGAATCCTGGGAACTGAAGTTTCTTAAAGGTGCTAGGAAGTGAAGCCCCACCATGAGTAGCAAACTACAGTTCCCAGAATTCTTTTTGGTGTGTGTGTGTGTGGTTTAAATGTTCTTTGTATGTATGTTGTACATGCAGCTAAAGTTTATTTCTGTGTTCAGACTGTTGCTAAAGGAACACCAGTGGGAGGAGACAGGTTTCTCTTGTCTCTCCTTTGCCCCAGGCCTGCTGGAAGGTCATCCTGGTTTCTTAGAATTAAAAGTAAACCCCCATGTGGCGAAACATTCTTTCCATTCCTCCCTGTCCCCCCCTTACCTCCCCTTTCCTCTCAGGTCTACTTCCTTCTGCCAGCGGTGGCATCAGAGGAGGACTTTGGGGCAGATGTCTAGGGCCCCTCTTAGCAGACTGGCCAGACACACCTCACCAGTAAGAAAAGTAATGCACATTACCACCCAAAGAGGGTCCTTGCATAGCAGATGGGGCCCTAAATGCAGCAGGGCTGCTTTACCACATTTTGAAGGTGATAAGGGCCCCCCTCTTCTACCATCTAAAGAGCCCTCCCCCCACATAAGACCATTAAATCCAGAATCTAAAGTGACCTCACTGTATCATTGCCTCCTGTATTTATAAAGGGGCACAGTCCAACTTAATTCAGTGGTGATCAAGGAGTGCAATAGTACTAGTGACTGACTTGTTCCATGGGTTTTTCATGCTACTTAATCACAATTCACTTGGGCTGGATTCTGATGTTTGATTGTTTTCTTGCTTGCTTATTACCTGCCTTTCACTATAAGGCCCCAGGGTAGGTTACAGCATGAAAAAAACAACAACTCACAGTCATAAAAACGTTTCTTTGACTCTGTGTGAATGTCTGTATAATTATTATTATTATTATTATTATTATTATTATTATTATTATTATTTTTCCTTTTCAGAATGTTGAAGATGGCACGAGGTGGTGACCTGTAGTATAGACATAAAACTCATCTCTCCATTGTGGTTTATATGCAGGTTTTGCAGGCTTTGTGGTGTTGCAGAAATAAATAAAAAATGTTCGCCCAGAGACAATAGTGGGACATTAAGAGTGGATATGCCTCTATGATGTCGGGACGCGGGTGGCGCTGTGGGTAAAACCTCAGCGCCTAGGACTTGCCGATCGTCAGGTCGGCAGTTCAAATCCCCGCGGCGGGGTGCGCTCCCGTTGCTCGGTCCCAGCGCCTGCCAACCTAGCAGTTCGAAAGCACCCCCGGGTGCAAGTAGATAAATAGGGACCGCTTACTAGCGGGAAGGTAAACGGCATCTCCGTGTGCTGCGCTGGCTCGCCAGATGCAGCTTGTCACGCTGGCCACGTGACCCGGAAGTGTCTTCGGACAGTGCTGGCCCCCGGCTTCTTAAGCGAGATGGGCGTGCAACCCCAGAGTCGGACACGACTGGCCCGTATGGGCAGGGGTACCTTTACCTTTACCTTGATGCCTCTATGATACTACATTCAACACCCCCCAGCAAAACACTATTGTTTCCAGCATTATTATCCCCCAGTCACTATCTCAAGTTTTCCTTCCCTAAGTTTATTTCAATTTTATTTTTCTTGCCTATTTTGTCCCCTTTTCTTATCCCCTTTCCCCCCAAATTACACTTTTTCAGATTCCTGACTCCCACCTTTCATTTTCTAAATTTTAACACAAATGCATTCTTTCAGCCTGGATGGGCTGAATCTAATAATTAACATCTTTGTTCTTCAACATGAAGTAAACACTCTTCCTTATGAGTATTCACTGAGAAGCACATAAAAATCACTTGATGATTACCTCAAGAACATCAATATCTCCTTTTTACAATAACATTGTAGTGATCCATGGCCATCTGCTATCACATGCTTTTGGAGGGGGATCTCTGGTCTTAAAGCTAAGGAGTGAGATTCACTCTGCCCTCTTAAAGGGCCTGGGGAGGAGAAGAACCACTCCACTCGACAGAGTACCTTCATATGCTTAGGCTCCTAAGCTGGGTTCCATTAGTTGCTCTGTACAAATCTATTGCCTCTTAGGTACATCCAGACCTTCAGTTCTGCTTATGATGCCTTTCAGCTTTATGTACACTTTAGCACATCATAGATTACGTCTATAGGGCTACACTGGCAAATTTGTAGGCATAGCTGAATTATATTATTATATGTTCAGAAGACTAGGAATTCTGGGATGGTATGCTTCCAGGCTTCAGACAGCTGCACCACAGCAGACTGTATGCCAAAGCTGAAAGTGATGCTTAGATAAAATAAAAACCACCTTCAGTGGAATTTCTTGCAGAGATAGCAGCTCTTGCCCAATAAATTCCAGACAGCATCAGGATCCAAAGGCCGCGGGGGCTTTTTAGATCATTTACTAACACAGACCCCAGCACCATACTCTGAAAGTTGTGGAGTCCCAAGAGCAGCATTCCAATTGCAGAAGTATTTCAGGAAGGAAAAGCTGGCAAGACCCCCACCAAAGTTCTCTCTGGAGCCCAACCAATATCAGGGTTAAATGATACACCTTGTCACCTACTGACAGTGCAATCCTAACCACATCTACTAAGAAGCAATTGTCCTATTGGCTACATTGGGACTTCTCCCAGGTAAGTGGGTTAGGATTGTAACCTTTCTTAGTACTCTCTTGCTTTGACATCACCAAGCCTAATTCATTTCTGTGTGTGGGGGGGGGGGGGGTGTAGAGAAGAAGGGGATTTGGTGAGGGAAGACTAATTCTGACCTCCTCAGGTGCAGATCACCTCCCCCCCCCCGGAATTAGGTATGGGGAAAAAGCAAAAACACTTCTCTCAAGCCCAATTGCTTGAAAAGGAGAGTGAACGTGTGTGTAGGTCAGATTGTGGTGTGTACACAGGTGAGACAGCTGTGCATGTGTGCGTGGTTCTGGTCAGTAGTGGTCTGCATGGCAGGACAGTGGTGCCTACATGACCTCCCATTAATGGCATCGCCACTGCTCACTGGGAGGGAGGGGCAAGGCAGCAGTGAGGTTGGTGTGGTGCAAACACACCAGCAGAACAAATCCATCAGCCCCGCTGCTGAACTTACCCTGTGCCAAACTTGCCCCTGCATTGCTTCTTTCCCATCTCCCTCTTGGTAGGCTGCAGCAATACTGGTGGTGATGGGAAGTCAGGAAAGCCCTGCCTCTCCATCCCACTGACCGTTACACACTGCTGACCTCTAGAGCGTGTGTTGCTACTCACAGCATCTACAGTTGGGAGCCTCTGGTCTAGGAAAGTGAATGGAGTGATTTTTGTGGAGGCTGCAATTCCACTGACTCAGTGAGGTTTGAAGCTGCCATGTGGAGGGTGGGGTAGTGGCCATAGAAGGTGGAACTAGGGTGGTGTTTCTGGTGGAACCAGCAAAGGGCTTGTCATCACCACCTGACAACATCTGACTCTGGGCCCTAACCAATCAGCTAGAAGCACTAGTGCTGTAACATGATGATGTTCCTGAGCCTACTAATCCTATAGTGATGTTTTGCACATATCCTTGGTCCAGGATACAGACTGCAGAGCCTGAGGCTCTTTCTTGAAGGGCATTAAACCTCCTCATTAAGTTCTGATTTTGGTGAGTAGCTGCCACTGACTCAAATTTCCTTCTTGTAGCTGCAACTTGACTCCTCACTTGTAATTTCTAGTATTCAAAATTCCACGCTTTTACACCAGCCAGCCTACCAATAATGGATCAAATTTTCATAGGGCATACATGAAGTTATTAACCCTTAAAAAAAACCCAATTGTGTGTATCACATGCTCATTTCTAAAAGGCACAACAATCATTTTACGAATTTTGGGCAAGATCTGCAAAGGGACTATACTACATGTTACTTGGACAATTGCTTCTTTGTTCCTCCCTTTTGCATTTAAAAAAGTGAATTGTGGTCAAGCTAGATTTTGATCATTTTAGTTACATCGACTCAGGAGATTTCTTCCTGCTTAGTTTATTTTCAGGGTCTTGGCTTATTTTTAGCACATAATCTTTCTGAACTCTTCACCCACTTCCATGCTTCCCCACTCCCTCACCTCTTAAGCCATGAGTAAACTTCAGGGACATTTCCCACTTGACGTTTCTGCCCCAAATGGACAGCAGAGGTTAACACAACAAGTGAGAACTTCACGTAATTCCATTCACCTTTGTGCTGGAACTTTGCTTAGCCATTTTTTGAATCCTGTGTCTGCACAGGCTCCACTTATTAAAGAGGACACATTGACCAATTAGTTGTTATATAATAGCTCTCGATGGCCAGGCAAAAGATTCAAGGGCAGTTGTTCAAATTAATGGGGTCTGGGATTGATTTACGTCAAGGGAAAAACTTGTCAGCGTCAGGCTGCAGTGGCCCTCTGGTGTCTCTCCATCTTGCCAGAGAGAGTTTCGAGAGATGCTATTAGTGTAAAACCATCTGCTACCTAAGCATATAGGTGTCGGATATCAGAAATACACTGGCACTTGAGCCCTGTGTTTCTGACTTGTGGATTTTTCTCTCTTTGATTTACATCTAATCTGCAAGATTTTATTTTTTAAAGGAAAATGCACACATACACCTTTTTTAAAAAAAGAACATTCGGAGTATCAATGATTTAGTCTGATTTTTTAAAATATATATTCATATCCCAACCTTCCCCCAAAGAACTCAGGCTTCTTCCCTGCCACTTTTACTCTCACAGCAACTAGGAATTGGGAAGAAATTTGGGTTTAAATGTGAGCTGATCTGATTTCCCAAAATGCCAACTAAACACAACTATCCTTCAAAATCCAAAAACTATTCTACACAGTTCTCCAACCAAAAACCATGTACAAAAATACATATATTAGGGAGCACATGCACAAAAATGTGTGTATTAGTGAAAATAACATACCAAAAAATGCTCTATCAAATCTTTTCTCTACATATTTCGTATGTGCTAAGAATTAAGTATATTTTATGTGTTTACTGGCTCCCCTCAGATTGCTTTCCATGGCCCATCCCATAGTCCACCTCACGGCCCAAACCATGACCCACTTGCTAATGGCGGCTGGTGATGGAGGAATGGCTCTGGTTGCAGGTCTTTCTGAAGGATGAGTAATGGGACAACCTCACACCAACATTACTCATTTTGCAAGATCCAGTTGCAATGCAGAGGGGGACAGGGCACACAATGACATGGAAATTCTACTCAATATTGATCCAGAGTAGAACTCCAATGTATAGTTAGCAGAGCAACAACTTAAACACGTTGCAGGATTCGCCCCAAAGTAGACCAGAGGCAATTGTTTTTCATCCAGCAGAGCTTTACTGCTACTGAAGGCAAATGAGCACAATGGTCACAAATCCAATACATTTAGGATTGGCACTGTCCTTAAGAAATCCAGTTGCAGCAGACTTAACTTAAACTTACAATAACTTATACAGTCGTTACTTGGATCTCGAACTCCTTGCCTCCCAAACACATCGGCTCCTGAATGGTTGAAACCCGGAAGTGAGTGTTCCGGCTTTCGAACATTCTTTTGGAAGCCAAACGTCTGACAGGGCTTCCACAGCTTCCGATTGGCTACAGGAGCTTCCTGCAGCCAATCAGAAGCCATGCTTTGGTTTTTGAATGTTTTGGAAGTCGAAAGGACTTCTGGAACGGATTCCGTTCAACTTCCAAGGTACGTCTGTAATAAGACTAAACTTAACACTAAAGGTAAAGGTAAAGGTACCCCTGCCCAAAAACTTAACGCTAAGTGTACTATATACAGAACACCATACCAGAAGGAAAAGAGATAGAAAGAGAAAGTGAAACCCCGGTTCCTTCTGGCCTTCCTTTTATAGTCAGCATGACCTTGACAAAAAAAGATAAGAGAATCAGTTTAAACCTGCTTTACTCAGCTTCTCTGAAGGAATAACCCAAACATCATGAACCTTCTGCTTGTTTCTTTCACACAGAGAAGCTTCCAGAACCCTCTTGAAGTAAGTAGAATAGGAAAGATCTCTGCACACCAGACCAATACTTTCTGCACTAAGAAATGCAAACTGACACACAACAGAGATTTTGAAGGTCAGAATAGACTACTGGGAAATGTACAGTGCAGATTACAGCCTTAGTGCCCTTTTGCATGATATCTGTACATCTCAGGCATTCACACAATATGCCATTCTGTGTATTTTTTAGCTGTACCCATTCCATCTCACTAATACTACCCATTTTGCAGGATTGTTGTAAAGACTGCAATTGGAGTGTGCATGTGAAGTGCTTTGAACATTTGAAAGCACCATATGAATACAAAGTAGTAATATTATTATTAATGCCTCAGACTGTGGCGAGAGAGAAGCTCTGCTTGTTTTCAACAAACTGAAAGACTTGGCTTGCCAGTATTACCACTGCTGGTGCCACTGCTACACCACAGACTTCAGAGTTGATGGGGGGATTATAAGACAGGGTGTGTGTACATCTCGGAGTTTGGGTTGGAACATTGACTGTGGGAAAGTAAAGAGCTGACAGTCAAAACTAAACCTTCTAACACATATGCTGTGAAATGCAGTTTTCTATCCAAAACTACTTTGTAGAGGGATAGGGTAAGATGAGCACACCCTTCATTATGGGAGGAGATGAGATGTATGGGAAAAATTTTACATCCCTTTCCTCCTTTTCTTACAGAAGAGTGTATGATGATCTATGGGATCACTAGATTAGGACTACATTGTGGAAATGGTCTTAAGTAGGAATAAGAGGTGAAATATTTATGAGAAGATTTTAGACAGCAAACATCCTTGTTGTCATTTCATATACCTTGGCTGTAAAATACAGGGTTAGTAAATATATGTTGAAATAGGACATGTGAATGCTTTATATTCTGCAAAATGCAAGCTAACAGTAATTACAGTGCAATTCTATACTCCAATTTATGCCAAGGTAAAGGAACACGCCAACTGGCACAACACAAGGCCAGAGCTAACAAGTCACTGGCACAATGGACCATTGGATTGTTCTGCCTCCCTTTCTTTTTCAAGTGCTTATTCAGGAATGTCCTTCGGGATCCTAGTGTTGCTGCATTGTGGCATAAATTGAAGCATTGACTTTCATCGGTCAGGGATGGCAACATCAAATATTGACATGTCTGAACCAGTCATCAAAGACCAAAGACTACGAGAGATTCGACAGCAACCTATATGGGGGAGCAGCATTGTTCTCTGCATGTGGCAACAGAACAGTGATCCCTGTGCAGGAATCTATTCTTTTGTACACCCCCCCTTGCTTTAGGTGATGGTAACTATTTAGACAATCATTCATAAAATTCCACCCTTCATATCACGCCACAATATAGGCATAGGAAATGCTGACACAGGAAACGCAGCTCTTAAAAGTTAGAATTTCCCCTGGTAGGGTTGTATCTTGCTTTTGATTACTTGAAGTGCTTTTGTAAGGAATGAGTAACGAGGAGAGGAGAGGAACAGTAAAATACCACATGGTGACATTGTTCCTGAAAGCTGATCACATAAACTCACCTGGAGTTTTTCATTGATGAAATAAGCGAATTACAAAAGATGGAGACTGGCTGTTCTCCATCACCATTTTTACAGTGGGCTGTGAATCCGTTTCCAGCTATCAGATATTGCCCTGTAAATGGAATCTGTGGAAAGTTGGGTGCAGGAAATTGCACAAAGGGGAAAGGTGGGAAGATGTTGCATGTTAACTATCTCACAGGTGCTATGAATGTCAATTCCCTGGGTAGTAGTTCTCCACGATTGCTTTGTGACGCAGCCACTTATAAATCCCTCTGGGGGCATTTTCTGATCCTGGAAACAGCCTGGTAGAGATAGTGTTCTCCAAGCCATGTTTACCCCTCTCAAGTTCCACATGTTTTCCTGAAGTTCCATTTAGTAGCCCTTTGGCTTCAACGCTCAGCCTATTATTAGGGAAACAAGAGCTTAGTATTAAGTGATGGTTATACAATTTATTTTGACAGGGAAAAAGTGAAAAGGGGAAATTGACATTTGTGAGTTCACTTGTGTGCTGACAACCCTAATTAATCTTAATTCTGGCAATGAGAATGATAAATGGATGTGATGGGAAAGCTTCATTTTCATTTGCTGCTGCCTGTGGAAAAAACCAGACCCTTAGCTGGGGCAATAAGTCAGTAGCTAAAAAAGAAAGGCGGGGATTGAGAAATGTTATTTCTTAGAATTAAGGTAGGCCAGAGAGACAAAGAGAGAGAATAAACACTGAGAAACAAAAAGTTAAATTCACCACATGGATAAAATCTTTGCTCCACTTGAATCAGTCAGAGTTCGTTGTACATTCATTATGTGCATATCACCCACATTATGCCAAGGGTCTCATTAGATACCTCACTTCCTCTGAGGCAGTTCTAACCCATTCCTAATTTTTACGGATTTTTTTATATTTTTAGAACTCAGTCTATAAAAAACTAGAAAACTTATTTTGCTTACAGATTTTATGCACTGATTTCTTTTGTCTCTTCCGAGTTTCCCCCCTCATAGTGTCATTTAGGAAGGCAGGATCGTGTGCCCCATCAGTCAGTCCCATTGTCTGTTTCAAAAGCATGTGTTTCAAATGCAAGACATCCATTTGTCTGCCATCACCCCCACTTTAAAATTGGAAATGACGGCACCGCAGGATTGGGCAAACATGTCACCGTCAAGGACTGCATTTCCTAAAGTGAAAATGTTTGGGAAGTGGGGGCACATACTGGTGGTGGTAGGTCAAAGCCAGTATCAGGTGGGATCACATCCAAAAGCAGGTGGGGACACATTTCTCTCACTGTTTCTCTCTTATACACACACAATAATGGAAGAAGAAACTGCTGGATCAGGCCAATTGCCCAGCATCCTGTTCTCACACTGGCCATCCAGCTGCCAATGATAATCTTCTCCCCAGCAACTAGTATTCAGAGGCACATTGCTTCCAACAGTGGAAGTAGAGCATATTCATCCTGGTTTGTAGCCACTGATAGTCTTATCCTCCATAGGGTTGCCATACGTCCAGAATTTCCCAGAAATATCCGGAATACTGCAGTCGGAGGCAGTGTCTGTGTGGAAAAATGTCAGGAAAATCCAGATGTATGGCAACCCACGTCAGCAGTGTTGTTTTTGCTGATTTTCCATAAAAATAGCTCCAAAGCACCAAATTTTTGTGTGTGCTTTTGCCAAAAAAGCTCTATAAAGTAAACTAGTTTGGGCAAAACTAGAAAAAGATTTTCACTTTTTGAAATATGGCAACCCTAATCCTCCATGAATTTGTCAAATCCTATAAGGAGAGTAGGACAGCCACACAGGCTTCCAGAATTTCCTGGAAAGAGGGGCTGATTATTAAATCACTCTGGGAATTGAAGCTCCAAACAACTCTCAGCACCTTTAACAAGCCACAGTGTGGGAGCCAGGAAGTCATGGAAAAGGCTTGTAGCGCCACCTGGTGCCTCGCTGACCTCGGTGACCTGCATGTCCGTGCCTTGCAGTGTATTAAGTGCATAACCCTATATGGCGATGGTTGGGTTAAAGCCATGACCGGATGTAGGTAATGTGAGACATTGGCAAACGGCCATGCGAGAGGAGAGAACAAAGGATAATAAAAGCTACGGGAGAGGAGAGAAGTTCGAAAGGAGCTGCTCATACCATCCTGAAAATATTGCTGGCTCTCTGTGTCTTTATTTTATGCTAAACTGCGCCATTTGTGACGGCTGGCTCCGTCACCACAGTTCCTGGGATTCTTTGGAGGGAAACTGTGACTGTTTAAAGTGGTATATACTGCTTTAAATATATCATGCAGAGGAACCTGAGAAGAGCTTAAGGGTCTCTGTACCTCCTGTATTGTATAAAAGAGGCTTGAGAAGCATATAGGATTCAGTAAAGATAGAGAGATCAACAAGAAAACAAGACTGATTATATCTAAATAGAAATGAGTGTGTAAACATCAGGAACATGGAATAGTTCAGGTGGGACATGTATGCGTATGTGTGAAGTTCAGAATACATCCAAAGAAGATTCCCTCATGAACAGCTGTGTATTTAACTTTTCTTTTCAAAATAAATGAATCCTTCTGATACTCTGTTCCTGCTTTGTTCAACTCAGCAAATGAAACATCTGACAGAAAACAACAAAAATCTGAAAACAGCCTCTTGTTCATTTCAAGAATATTATTTTTTTAAAAAGGTATTGCTCTTTTACATTTTAATTTTGTTTTGAATAAATGTGATGTAAGCGAAGCAGCACAGCTGGGTTTAGCATGCCTCTCAGAAGAAAAATAAAGAGAAAACCCAAGATGAATATGAAACTGCAGGGGAAAGCGAATAAAGAACAAGGAAGGCATGCAACCTTGACCACATTACGCGTTTTCGTTGAGATGCTTGAGTTGGCAAATGGAAAAGAAAAGCTAGACTCAAGGCCGCATATGCAGCATTATGCAAAAACTCTCCGTGATTCTGTCAGAAAACACGATACTGTTTGGCTTTAGAATTTCCTGGAAAATTTTCATGGGAGGCTTTGAATATTTGGGTCTGGACACCGAGTTCATGACAGATCCATTCTGCTTCGACACTGGGAGCTTTCAAAAATTAGCAGAACTAATCTCAAAGACAGACAAGGTTTGGAGGTGGAGTGGTTGGTGCAGCAAAGTGGAAATCTGACTAAGGCAAAAACGATGAGAAATGTCTTGATGGAGGGGGAGTATCTGATTTTGTGCATGGCTGCTGCCAAGCATCTTTCCATGTCTGGCTCAGACTGGTTGTTCAAGCCAACATAGTATTCTTCCCACTGCTGGATGCAAATCAAGGAGCTATACTGGTTGCAAGAAATCTATGCCACAATCCCAAATACTGATGACTGATTAGACTTCCTCTCCCCTTTTGGACAGAAACTCAATGTTTACTGAAAGGTGTTTACTTAGGATACTTCCCACACATCAGAATAGTGGCTCCAGATCATTATGAGAAGTGTGCGGGGGTGGGGGGTGGGGGAGAGAGAGAGAGTTGGAGGTAGCAGTGTATATTCAGGAACCACTTGGCAATGAGATGAGAGGCTTGCACCAGATTTTTGCAGAATAAGCTTAAGAATTTGCCCATTATCCATTCACTTGTTGTGTACTTGCTGAACAAGCAAGTCAGCCTCTGATGTCCATTTCCATTATTGGAAAATATACATTAAAGCTACATTGCTGTCACCAGGGTGGTAAAAAACAAAACAATACTGGTTGTTGTGTTGTTGTTGTTGTTTTTTTGAAACCAGCCAAATGTTCTCAAAACAAATATTTCAGGTTTGCTAGAAATAATCTTCAGCCCCCAGAGGCTTGGTTGAGTGCTTTAAATTCTGCTTAAATATGAATAATGAGGGAAGGAAGACGCACTTCACTGAGGATGGGAGCACTCCCTATGTGGGAAAACAGTCACTACCAAGAAGGCCATGTCATTAGTCAACACCACCAGTGGGGCCTGCGTTGGTGACTACTGGGAAAGGCAATCTTTTAGGTACTTGGGTCCCAGGCTGTTTAGGGCTTTGTATGTTATGACTTACACCTTGAATTGGGCCAGGTAGCTCACTGCTACCCAGTGCAGTACTTTCAGGCTGCCTCACTCACCAACCTGGTTCTGTGCTAGCTGCAGCTTCCATACCTCCTTCAAAAGGCAGCCATTGCAGTAGTCCAGACGGGAGGTCACTAAAGCACTACTACCATCACCTCTTCTCTCCACTCTCCCTCTTGGTAGCCAGCAGTGACTCTGGTATTGGGAAATCACATAAACAGCACAGTTCCCCTCCCCGCAACCTTGCCAACTGCTACTGCTTCATAGCTTCTCATGGTTCAAATGGAATGGAGAAATAGAACTGTGCGCCATCAGAATACCAATGTTCCAAATCCTAAGGTGATAGCTGTCAATTGTCAGTGCTTTCTTACAGAGACATCAAGCGATCTATATCCCCAACAAAGGAACTGACCACTCTATCATAACAATATCATTCTGACATTAGAGGGTGGTGCTCTGATGCACTGTATAAAATCAAGGAGTCATGTTTAAGGCCAGTCAATCATTTCCATTTGAGGGCACTGATTCCACAGCTTAGTGGTAGAGTTGGCATGCAAGAGGTCCTGCGTTCCATCTCTAACATCTCGAGGTAGGGCTGGGAAGTCCTTTCGCCCCCTTATTGGGTGGGTGGCTTTGCAGGCAGGCCCTGGGCCTCCCTGGGAAACCAGCCTATTGCAGGCTGGGTCATCTTCCTGCTGCCAAATGGACCAATGGCGGCAGGAGTTAGGGGCGTTCCCCTGGGCATGGGACCAACTGACCAATTGCAGCCCTTGGTGCTGCGCCCAGGGGAAGTTTAAATGTCTGGCCTGCTGGGCCTTTTGGCCTCTCTGTTGCTGCGCTGGTTTTACCTGAAACACCTCTACCTGAAACATGGAAGAGTCATTGCCAATCAGTGTTGATAATACTGAGCTAGATGGACCAATAGCCTGGGACAGTATAAGGCAGCTTATTATGTTTGTAAAATACATATACTAGTACATTCTACAATTCACATTCCTATCCAGCAATAGATTCATAAATCATGGGTCAACCTAATAACTAGGTAGGGGTTGGAATTAACCACAGTGAAAACCAATACATTTTCAAGGATATTTTCCATTTACTTTTCAGTATTCTTACACATCTTCAGGTTTGCTTTAATAGCAAAGTGCTAGTGTCTTGGACTCACCCCCCCCTCTATTAAATGCTGAGACTCTGAAGTGACTTGAATGCTTCCCAGCTTAAGGGAAAAAGCACCAGCTAATACAATACTCACAACAAAAAATATTCCCTGTGAGATTTCATTGTAGAGGATCAGTGGCAGGAGTATTGGTTTGTTCTTGTCTGTTTCCTTCTGCAAGTTACAAGATACGAAAAGGAAATTAAAAGGAACCACCTCAGCCCCTATCACATCCATCCTCTTCAGCCAGATGTGCCACTGAAAGTAAAAGTGAAGGCAACAGCAAAGGCTACCCAAAGATGAGAGCAGAAATCTCACCTAATCAAGGAGAAAGAGCAGGTTTATTGGGATAGCATTTCGCATACAGGAAAAAGGGCATTTTGCAAATTTGATGTTACACTGAGCCAAAGAACAGCCAGACTGGTGAACATATGGAATCCTACAGGGCCCAATCCTGTGAGGAACATCAGGGCCTCACTTATCCAGATTGCTAATGAAAGATTATGCTCACTGACCCTTGGAATTTATCAGAACTTGTTGAAAGAGCTTGGTGGTACTAATGTGCAAGATTTCTTCCATTAGCTCAGGATGAGTGAACCCAACCACACAGCAGCAAAGCGTGGTGTTGGTGTTGGTAGGGAGACTGTGTGAAAATGGAAACACTGAAGCGTGGACAGACTTTGCTCATGAGATCATGGACATTTGGAACATTGTTAGCTTTGGATTAGTGGCTTAATGGAGTTGCCTTCTGTAGGCGGGACAGTGCCATGAAAGCAACACATACCATACATATTTCACACATGGATGTGTGGATATGTTCCCATGATGTTTCAAAGAACTGTGTTAATACGGTGGCACTAAAATTGCTCTCCTTCCACCATTCAAACAAGTTTTTGAAATTCTCTGCAGCAAATCTGGCTTTGATAGCACATGGACCTATGGAAGATTCCAGGGATAAACAAAGTCATGTGGGATATAGAATGACATTTAGAATATGATAAAGTCCAAAGGTGATCAAACATCAATTTGTGATTATCTGTCTGTCTTCACTGAAAATGATACTTTCAACAAGTATAATGCAGGCGAACCATTCAAAGTTTCAATGTTTATGTGTTTTTTCATATTCAGTACTCTTTTCCTAAACAGAGGTTCTCTAATGAAAAACTTCAAGTCTTTTGAATATTTTTCTCCTTTCTTTCCTTAGTAACTAGCAAAACAGATGGCATTTTAGAGAATGGGAAGTAACTATGCAATCCTTTCCCTGTGGAGACAAAATTGGTGTTTGCTTGCTGCTCATTGCTCTTTCAGGTGTTATTTAATATTACTAACACTAATAACATTCCATTCATGGGAAATGTATGCCCCGTAAAGCCTTTGGGCAACCTGAACAAAAATAAATACAAAATATTTCTACATTAAACTGGAAAAGTGCCCAACTATGTCACAGAGCTGGGAAAGCGTAACAGGGCAGTAAGCAAACTCACACACAAGCCAAGCAGCAGTCCCCTCAACAGCCAGTGATATAAAGTATACTCCCTCCATAGCTGTGCCACGGATGTTTTGGGCCTACAGAGTTAACTCAAAGCTTCTACCTTCGGCTGTGTGACAAATACCAACACCTTCCAATGTGTATGTGAGTGGGTGGCCCAATTCTAGGCTATGTACATACCATACATTTATACAGTAGAAGTATCTCAAAGTATCTTGGGAACCGTAGTTTTCCCCTCACAGAGCTACAATTCCCAACACCCTTAACAAACTTCAGTGTAGGTTAGACTGAATCATCCAGTTGATTCATCCAACTTGTGGGGCAATTTCCCATTTCTATAACTGGTGGGTAGTTTTCAATCCTGCTGCATATATTGTCCAGTGAAGAGAAGAAAATATTTGTTTTTGTTTTCCAAATGCCCATGTTGTGCCAACGGAAAACAGACCTACAAGGATTATGTGCTCACACAACACTGGCCTTGCTCCATGTACCCAGCCAGCCAACAAATGACAACATTTCAAAAGACACTAGAAGAAAAAGAAAACATGGTATGTAACACTTCAGCAGCTGTGATATATGGAAGAAAAATATCCCTAATTGTTTCTCTAGGGCAATTCTGAAAAGCTCCCTGCTACTTGGTAGCACAGTAGAACACAGTTTTAAAATGAAAGCTGAGATTAGCAGCAGGATTTGAAAAACGACCGATTTCTGGTCTAGAAAGCAAAAGAGAGTGTGATCACAACATAAATATTTCTCAAAACCTTCTCTTTTCTCCTCCTCTACCGATTTATGCTATTCCCATGACTTCACTTATATTTGTTACAATTCAGCTTCTGATTCCTGCCCACTTTTCAACGATCATTCGCAGAAGCACAAGCACAGTAGGCCAAGATATGAAATCTTGTGCTGACATACACACCACTGGAGACTGCTTTGCAATAAAAGGAAACTTTAAGACATTTGCATGTATTTCCCGGATTCGGACCATAAACTACCAATGCAGTGGCAATCCGACATTACACTTAGTTTACGCTCTTTGGCCAAAGATAGGTGAAGCCAGTAGCATCGTCCAAATTTGGAGTAATCTCCATGGATTAAGGCATTTTCTGCCATTCTATGTCATTCCAAGGAGCTGTTTTTGCCTAATTCAAATGACTAAAGCAATTTTTTAAAAATAGGTAGGAACTTCTAAGAAGACTTTTTGTCATTGCTATCTCCTCTGTTTAGACACCTGGTATGATGATGATGTTTAGACAGCTGGTGTGAAATGGCCAAGGATGAAGCCAATAAATTAACACTATCGCATACTAATTCATACTTGGACTAACTGAATTTGGAGAAGAAGCAGGAAGGATGTAAAAGCCTGAAAGGAAATAATCTACTTTACCAACAAGTACTTCCTAAAGGAGAAAGGACGGACATGTTGCTTTTCTATCTCCCCCTCCTGGTTCATGTAACTTATTGCTAATATTGTTCTTTCACTCCCCAACACTGGAATTATTCATTTGCCCTGCCCCATCTGTTGCAAGCTGCGTTATTGTTGTTATTTTGCTTGAATTTTGTATTTGCACAGCTTGGGGGCCGTTTTGGCTGTTACCAAGCATCATCACCAAGTTGATACAAGGAGGGTTTTTGGACAAACACAGCAGTAATTAAACTAAGCCTCAAGTCATTAGTTTTGCTGAGAGGGAACAAGCTAATGAAGTGTCACTAAAGGGAACATTTTTCTACCTTTAGCCGTCTATCAGAAAGATAGGAGTAGGAGAGAAGGGGGAGCCCAAATCAACCCTCCCTTCTCATGGAGTGTCTTAACACCAGCAAAATCCCTCTCACATCGGGTCAACCAGATTGTCTTTCAGAGGCTGATTCTCCTGGCCAATGGGATTTTGAGGCAGCAGCTGAAAGGCGCTGAACATGAGGAGCAGGTGCAGAACAGTTGTGGCGCTGGGCAGATCCAAATCACCTATCCAAACAAGAGAAAATTAGAAAAGGGAGAACGAACTGCCACGGTGCCAGGGACAATCATGTGTAAAAGAATGTGTGATGCGCTAGGATATTACAATGCACAACTGAAATGCATTCACAAGTTTACTTGGAGGAAAGCAGTATAAGGGTGTGTGAGATTTTGTTCCGTTACTCAATTCATCGTCATTATTAAAGACCACAGTGGTCTTAATTCACTCTTAAAAATTACACTCATTCAATTATTCATTTGTTTAAATATTTTTAAAGGTATTTTTGGTCTTTTTTTCTTATTTGTACATTTGTGCTTGTGGTGATTTTGAAAGCCACTCCTGGGTGGCACCATTTTATTTTCCCATAATGCCTCACATACTGCTTTGTTCTCCACCGTTTTGGTGGTGGTGCGAGGGAGAGAAATGTACTTACCCAACTGATTTTATTAGTAAGTTGAAAGGCATAAGACAAATGGATAAAGGTCCTAGAGCCTGGGCTTACATATGAACTAGATAAAATACAAATGTCTAATAATTTTCTTTTTTAGTTAGAGGGCAAATGAATGCAGATGACTTCCCAGCAGCCTGAACAAAATTTCTCTCATCACATTCCAGCACATTGGCTTTTACTGAAGTGTGCCGTGATGATATGAACAGCGATGTGGGAACTGCAGATATTTCAACTGATTTTAATCTTTGCATATTAGATTGTCTGTTTTGATGAGGGAAAGAGGAAGAGACATGAAAATGAAATATACAAACGAAGTCTAACATGTCTCAGTCTTGGAGGATGGATTTCCCGCTGCTCTGCATTTGATAATCTCCCTAGGCATGACATGAACCACTCTGGTTTGGAGCCTGGAAGGGGAAATCCCTGAAGATCACATATCAAACCAGACCCAATGTTCCTGAGCCAGCCAGAGAATTGCCTGGTGTGTGGAGCGATCATGGCTTCCTGTTTTGTTTTGAGCACAGAGACACTAACCAGGCCCAAGAACAAGCTCACAGCCTAGTTTTTCCCTCCCGCAGGGTGTGCCAAACAATTTCCCTCAGCCCATAATAGCCTTTCGAAAAGCCAGAAAAGTAAGAAGAACTTTTCATTTTGGTTTATTTGCACCAAACAATTTTGAAGAAATGCATACATTATGATATTATTGGTCATGTATGAGGTTTCTTCTGGAATAGAAGCTCCTGGTCTGTTTCCTTCATATGCAGTGGCTTCATCTAGGTGAGTTTTCAAAGTGGATTCCCATAGGCAAGTTAAGTGCAGACAGAGGTAATACGTCAGAAACAAGGAAGGGTCTCACCTATGGTGCACATTTAAAACATGCTTTTGCCACTTTAATAGCCATGGCTTCCCTTAAATAATCCTAGGAACTATAGTTTGTTAAGGCTACTGAGACTTATTAGGAGTTCACAGAGCTGCTATTCCCAGATGGGGTGGATCAGGGTAGCAAGAGCGACGGGAGCACTTGGTCGGCTGTGACAGCAAGCCTAGCTGCACACCTCCTGTGCTGTAATTGAGGACAGACCCCTGGAGAGGATTTGTAGAATGACAGAGAAAGTGTCGCAGGAAAACCCATTATTCCCCTCGTGGTTCCCCATCACCTCTTCTATTTCAAAAGCACAATCACAAAAGCTTTCAACCGCTTTGAAAGCATGATAAGCACGACAGAAGCCCACACTCCACCCATGATCATTTCTCCGAAATTTCATTTCATTTCCTAATTCCCAAATGCAATTTACTTTCTCATAACTTGGTTAAGGAATGTTTTTTTAAAGCAAGAAAATTTATATACAACCAGCTATAAATCACCCCAGCTCTACATGGCATAGAAGTGATAGATGGCAGCATTTGTTGTATGCAATGTCTGTGCAACAATCAGCAGACAGACAGAAAATTGCCCCCTTAGATAAATGTACTATTCTGCTTCCTCTCTAGGAAGTGGCTTGCCCCTCGTAATTAGTTTGTATGGAGACCCTTCCCCTAGCAGAGCACTCAAGGCATAATATTTGCCTTAAGAATGCAATTGCAGGATGCTGTTTATGTAACACTGAAGCGGATCTCCACGTTTTATACGGGAAAGGGATGTGAAGCAGAATTGATTTGCTCTAGCTATACATTTTCACGCTCTGCAGATGAACAGGGATAGGATTGTCTGAGCAACAGTGCTTCAGTTTTGATTCAGTTCCTTCCGGGCACCACACAGGGCTTTCTTTTTGTTAATCTGTGTCTAGCGAGAGAAAAGGAAGATTGCATGAATGTCACTCAATCTATCTTCTTTAGATCTTCTTAAAATTTCATCTTGACTTCCTTGCTGTTTCTTAATGGAGAAAGATAGTTGAAAATCCATTGTTACTGTTATGGGCATCTAGGGGGCAAGGATCCCCTAAAATTCCTGAGTGCCGGGTTATCCCCATAATTTCTGAAATCAGTAACTTTGGGGTTTGAAGTCAAACTGAACTTAGAGAGATACCATCCAAGAACAAGGCAAGTGATAGCAAAGTCATTACCCTGACAAAAGATGAGACATTCAGCATCAGACAAGAAAGGGAGAGGCCACCAGTATTACAGGCAGTGCTTTGGGGGGGGGTACGCATACCCCTAAACATTTTGTGAATTTTTGTACTTTTGTTCATCTACTGTATTTATTTTTCCCAATTTGAACTATAAAATGGTGATTTTCTTGAGTCAAAATGAGAGTACCCCTAAACATTTTTTTTAGAAAAAAAGCACTAATTACAGAGGGCATGATGTCACCCCAGCAAAAAGGAGGAAGCTTTTGAAATGGAGGTTGCCAGGGTGACAGGGGGGATGCTAGAAGTGGAAGGGGAGGAATTGTTTTCTGCAAAGGCTGCTGGGAAAAAGGAGGAAGTAGATGGGAGCTGCTGCACTCAGAAACCAGGGGCCACGACTGGCTGTTGTGTTGGACCCAAGCTTGCTGAAGCTATAAGAGGAGCAACGAGAGATACCCTTTGGGTGTAATGTGCACTCCCTCCATTGAAGAATTTAGATGTAAATATATGTGAATATACCATATTTCTAAGACACTGCAGACTCTGCTGTTTAACCATCAGTTTGATCACTCTGTAACTTCTGCTTACATTCCTGCTAGGCTTACTCTTGAGTTTTTGAACCACAGGCCACATCTACCTGTAGGCCATCATCAAATTGGTCTTCCCTTCCCTTTGTTTCTAAGGAAATTGTAACTTCTTCTGGTCTCTGCATGCCAGTGTAAAAGCTCTCCTCCTCACCTGATGATCCTTTGAAGATGTGCATTCATTTTCTTTGGATCTTGATGAACTTGGGGGGAAATGTCTGCAAACTTTTCCGTATGTGCGGTGAACAATTTTGTGTATGTGGCTCCCCAGTGCTGCCTATGCTTACACTTCTAGCAGCCTGTTTGCTATATGTGCCTCTCTGAGGAAAGTCTGGCTCATGCTGACACATTGCTTCTACGCATGCCCAGTTTCTCATTCTGCTTCTCCCATATCCTTTTCAAGAGATGTGTTTAGCTGCCCTCTTGGGGCTTCTGCCTCTCCTTTAATATAGGGGTAACAAATGTGGCGCCCTTCATGTGTTGTTGGCTTCCAACTCCCTTCAGGCCCAGTTGGCATGAGAGATGGTGGGAACTGGAGTCCAGCCACATCTTGAGGGGCCCCCCAAACAAAAATCCTGGCTGCTCCCATGAGGGCACCATATTGGCTACTCCTGCCTTAGGGCATCACTTGAAGCACATGCAGTTCCCCATTCTAGCACTAGCGTTCTAGCTTCCCTGCAGCGTGCTAGGATACCGGGAACTTATTTCAGCTTGAGCTTCAAGAAAAACTTTGCATAGGCCCAGAAAAGAAGAAAGTTTTCTAAAGTTTTCTAAAGTTTTCCATCAGTAACTGGCAGCAACACACGGCACTGGGATGCCAGGAAAGGCATTTAGTCTCACCTACACCACTGTGCTAGTGACTGTTACCACCACCAAGATACCTTGACACATAAGGGACAAAAATGGGGGAGATATGAAGTAGGTTGATCAAACCAATGAGGGAATTGCATTATCTTACCAAGGAAAGAAAGTGATCTGAATAGCAAAGGCTTTGAGAAGGCTAAACTGAAGGAATGCAGAAGCAGAGTGCGGAAGAGCAATGGGGAAGAGTGATAACCAAGAAAGGTATACATGACACAGGCATCCTGGCTCATCCTTTTCTAAACAGTCCTGGGCTACTCTCTCCTGGGCTGTACCTGAGGGCACATTTCCTGTGGAGGAAGCGCCTGCCACTCCACATCTGGTCCTGATTTCTTTAGAGTGCCTCCACTGTGTGCTCTTAGAAAGGATGCACCTGTGAACATCTCTGAGATCAGCCTCGTAGGGTATGGATGCAATTAATATGACAGGGTGTCCATAATTGGAAAGGAGAGTAAGGGCCTTTCTGATACACTTCCCCATTACCCTCATATTGCCAAGTATATCTGCAACCAGACATTAGACAGAAGTTTCTGAGGATACTGCAGAATGCTTATCTCCCCACCCTGCACCATGCCACATTTTATGGGCTGCGCATGAAGATCTGCAAATATGTCTTAAATGCAAAGGCATTTGCACATGTGTTTACTACCATAAGCAATGGGACGGAGAAAAACATATCAGGACCCAGCCAGTCTGGCCAATAGACCTGATTCTACAGGCACGAGGTATATAAACAGAGCAACATATCACCGTGGTTGAAGCTGATGAGCTGTGGTTAACTATTCTTCTTGTTGGGTTTCCCACACCAGTAAGAATTATCACACAATTATGTTGCTTCCTTTCTACCCTGACGTAGCTCACATGATGGGCTCTCATTCACTCCAGCTACTTTGTCACAGGAGCTGCCAGTATCTGTCCACAGCTGCCCCATGTCATGATCCACTGAAACCGCAGGTAGCAACTTCTCCTTGAAGTACCCTCAGGCTTTGGACTGCCCTGTCTATGAAGGCTAGCAGCTGGGCAGAAAGGAGTACAAGGGGCCTTGAGCAAAAAGGGCTTCCTGAGCTCTGGTGTGTTTCTGTATCCTTGGTTGTCCTGTAGTCCTGGTTTGTCCTTTAGTTCTCACTTATTCTTCAGTCCTCATGACTGGTTCTGACAGGTTAGTAGTCCATGGGGAGCACTGTATTGATTTCTTTAAGAACAAAATGTCACGTAATTACAAAACTGACATTTACAACACACAGCGCATGCACCACATTCAGATGCACACACAGAGAGACAATTTGTGGAATTCAGTATAGTGGGGTACATGTACATTGAATGAGGTCTCCCCATGTGACTTCCCATGGCCCCCACAAACCTTTTCTGGGCTTTCCTTCAACTCACCAAAGCTGATTTAGGAAGGGGGGGAGTCCTGTTGTGTGAGCAGACTTCATTCCATGCAACAACAACTTAGTCAAATCCTGCCCAGCACTCCCTAGAGAGACAGGGAGAGAGAGAGAGAGGTCATTGTCTTTACTCCCTAAGTGTTGCAGTGCATGAGGTGGTATTGCTGCCACTGAGCTGCCCTTCTGGTGGCAATAGTACCGCCACTTGCCAAGACTAGGATAGGCAGGGGAAGCACGGGCTTGGCAGTCAACTGTCTTGAATCTGTACCACTCAGACAAACTGATGGATAGGAATGCAGCTCTCCATGGTATTCCACATTTCTTTGAATGTTGTACACAGTTCTTGGCTAAATCAATATAGAAAACAAAATAAAAACAAATGAGTTAAAATGCAGTTTTTAAGGGAAACTATATCCCAAAACAAGTATTTAAATTTGGGTATTTAATAATGGCATATTAATCCAGAAACAGATGGAATGGGCATATGGGTGAACACATGCACACTGATCCATCCAGCGACACTCTAGAATTGGGATCTGTGTGGGACCCCCCTCATCCACAGCTGCACCCACAGAACCACATGCCCACACATACCCATCAAGTGTGAGAATTTTTTTTGTAATGCAGATAGGAATACCGAGGAAACAGAAATGAAAACAAAGGATGCCTGTGGCGCATATGCAATAATCCAACTCACTTATAGGGGCATGTAGTGCTCCTGCTGACCTATAGTCTCCCCGTGCACCTCCCAAGCAGAATCTAGGAAACAAAATGTGTGATGTGACATTATCCCATTCAGAATTCTCACCCACAGTCCAATTCATTGGCTGCAGCTTTGCAGAGCTGATGGTGATGGTATCATGATATTTTACTAGATGTTACCAGGGAGACATGTGGAAAGAGAGATGGGTTGCTGGCAGCCACATGTCCTCCCTAGCCTCCAGACCCTTGCACATGTGTGTGCTTTGCCCAACTCTGCAAAAATGAAGAAATAAATCGTTCCGTTTTGTTTCATAAACGTCTCTCATCTTTACTGAAAGTCAGTGTCCACAGTTTGGAGTGTTTCCTCCCCTCTCCATGTGATTTTGATTCCGCTCATTATAGTTAATCTGATAAAAGAAAGGAACTGCAACAAATGAGAGCAAAAAGGCAAGTGAGTAAGGGTCACTCTTCCTGACAGAAATAGAGAGCTTTGTGCCCATAGACCAGTTTGCTGCAGGGCACAAAGGTTACAAAAAAGCATCTCCAGCTGCTTCATCCGTTCAGACAACGGGGGTCATCCTGAGCCGTAAGGCCACCCTATCTGCCCATCTTGACCTTTGCACTGTCCTCCTCCAGCACAGCCAACACACCCAAGGTGGTATTGTGATGAAAGGCAGCAGGAAAACATATGAGTCTGTCCCTGAGAATCACGTTCAGCCAAGGGATAGAAGAGGATTTTGTTTGATACACATTTTTAAAAATCTACTTCACACCTACTGGACGAATGCATGGATTGGAACATAATTATATTTCAGATTCTGCACTTTCCCAAATGTTACGATGCAGTTCTTTCCTAATAAAAAGTACCATAATAGGTGAAAAAGTACATATTTTGATAAAAACACATATGTATTTAAATATGGATTTTTGTACAGTTTTTTTATAAATCTCAGATTGATATGAAAACAGGATTGACTTATGAATGAGCACATGCAAAACTGAAATCTGAAGTGCTGTGTCTGTACAGTGGCAGTGGGTTTAAGTAAGGTCCAATGATTAAGCAAAAATCCAATTAAGTTGCAAAATAGCATCAGATTTTAAGAGCAATTTTTGCAGTTAGTTTCTCCTTTTTAATTCTTCTCAAAAAACTTTAGCAGTCTTCTCAATACAACAAACAGGTACTACCTCCTGTTTTTATTTCATTCATTCATTTTATCTGTATGCTGCTTTTCCACCAAAAAGAATCACACTCAAATTGGCTTACAACAAAGAAACTGGAATGCATTTCAAAAACAAACACTACAAAAACAATTTCATGTGAACATGGCAAAATAATAGAAAATATAACAACATGCAAAAAACAACAACACCTCCCCACATTTCAATACTATAAATAGGGCAAGATTACTTAAGCAGCATGCAGCATCCAGTAGCAGAACTAACAAGGGAGCTTCACGGTTTCACCTTAGTCCTAGAAACACCAGAGAGCCAGTGTGGTGTAGTGGTTAAGAGCGGTAGACTCGTAATCTGGGGAACCGGGTTCGCGTCTCCGCTCCTCCACATGCAGCTGCTGGGTGACCTTGGGCTAGTCACACTTCTCTGAAGTCTCTCAGCCCCACTCACCTCACAGAGTGTTTGTTGTGGGGGAGGAAGGGAAAGGAGAATGTTAGTCGCTTTGAGACTCCTGAAGGGGAGTGAAAGGCGGGATATCAAATCCAAACTCTTCTTCTTCTCTCCCATGATTTTTCTCACAGCCTCTTTCCTGTAGCCACATACCCATCAAGTGTGATTTTTTTTTTTGGAAAAGTGCAGAATCTGAAATACAATTACGTTCCAATCCATGCATTCGCCCAGTAGGTGTGAAATAGATTTTAAAAAATGTGTATCGAATAAAATCCTCTTCCATCCCTTGGCTGAACGTGATTCTCAGGGACAGACTCATGGGGTAGCTGGAACCCGCCCCCCTCCTTTGATGTTACTTCATTGTATTTTAAGCAAAGGGATTTCTGCTGTTAATACGTATGTTGTATAAAACTGGGGGGGGGGGGTGAGAGGCAGAGGTAACAATTCTCCCTTTGTAGCCCTGCATGGATTTGCAGTTGAGTGACATTCTGCTGTAATTACAAAAGAAAAGAAAAAAGTCTACCCCCTACCCGTGCTCTGCTGTAATTATAGAAACAACCCACTAGATGCATTTTTTCTATATGATTTCCCTTCAGATGAGCTGCAGCTCCCTGGCAGACATCTTGTTGAATGCTGGCAACGTTTTTGGCCTTGGCAGAATACCAGTGAATACCAGCAATAGCTGAGGATTACAGCATCAGGTAGATTGGAAACAACTAAGGTTTAACGAAGAATTTGGAGGAGGGGAAGATGTGGACAGAATGCGCTTGCCTCAGGGATGGAATGTGACTATTTAACAGTGTGCCGCCCGCAATGGATGAACTTCCCTGATTGCACCAGAATCTCCCCAATGAGTTCTCCAGTGTCAAGGGCTGCTTTGCTTCAGTTCTTCTGTCAGGCTCCGTTTGTGATCCCTCACCAGCTCAGCCACTCTAATGTGGCTGCCCTGACAGCAGTTGCCATTTTTTTTAATGCTACAGGAAATCAGTAGTTCTGTTTTGTCTCATCAGAGGGAAGAAGCTTACTCTGAATCACAGAATTGTAGAGTTGGAAGGGACACCAAGGGTTATCTAGTCCAACCCTCTACAATGCAGGAAACTCAACATGTGGCCCCCCATCCAATTTGAAACCATGGCAGACCCTGCTTAGCTTTGCAAATGTGCTATCAATTTTATTGCTGCAGTTGATGTTTCATCCTACCTGATGGCAGGAATCACAACCTCTTGGGGTTGCCCCCACCCTCCAGAGATATCAAGGAATGCAGAGAGAGCAGGAAAAGTCTCAACATACCCAGCTCCTTCAAGCGCTTCTCATAAGGCTTCGTTCTCAGACCCTTGATCATCTTGGTTGCCCTCCTCTGCACATGTTCCAGCTCGTCAACATCATTTGTGGTGCCCAGAACTGGACACAGTATTCCAAGTATGGTCTAAGAGTGACTGACTAGAGTGGTACTATTACTTCCCTTGATCTGGACACTGTACTTTTCTTGATGCAGCCTAGAATAGCAATAGCTTTTTTTTTTTTTTTTTTGCTGCTGCACCACACTGTTGACTCATGTTAAGCTTGTGGTCCACCAAGACCCTTAGATCCTTTTCACATGTACTGCTAGTAAGCCAGGTGTCCCCCATCCTATATCTGTGCATCTGGTTCTTCCTGTCTAAGTGCAGAACCTTGCATTTGTCCCTATTGAAATTCATTTTGTTAGCAGGACACCTTCAAATAAAGGACTGGGCCGCCAACAGCCATTCAAATAGAGGAATGCCCTCTGTAAAGCAGGAGACCTGGCCCACCTTAGGAGGCATTTCATTATTTTTAACATGGGTGCTCTCTATACATCCCACAAAGACTTAAGATTATAATAAACACAAAGCGACCTTCATCACTCTTTCCTGCTTCTTCTTCCTAGGGAGGGAAGCATAGTTCTAGAATTCAAGTGAAGTTCAATCACTTCCCCTTGATGAATTGTCATTGATGCTGGGCAGTGTAATGTTCTGAGAAAGTCAAAGCAACTGCAGCGGCAGGCACAGAAAGTCCAGCTGCGATAGGATCAGGGATATGACACCCCCTCCTCTCTTCTGCTAGTTAGTGCAGGCTCTTACAGCTCCATGCAGCAGGTGAACAATTATCACTTGCTCTCCAACTTAATGTTTTACAAGGGATGCGGGCTGTTTCCAATTAGCCCCAGGATACAATGAAAATTAACTCGTTTGTGTCACCTTGAAAAGGCTGGGGGCCCACATCTGACTTACATTTGCCCTGTTGCCATTGGAAAACATGCATCCATGTGAGTCTGGCAGCAGCATCCTGCGCATGCTTACTCAGAAGTAAGCAGCACAGGGTCCAATCGAATTCTCTCACATGGATTTGCCTTAATTCATTCTTTACTTTGGTGAGGGTTAAAGGAAAGGATGGAACGGCAGGTAATGCAACATAGTCCAGAGGTCTGGTTCTCAGCCTCAATCTGCAATGGATTCCTTAGGTGGAACTTCGTTTCAGCTTCAGTTTTCCCCTCCCTTGTGGGAATAATGTTAGCTCTTTTCACAAGGTGCCCTTCATACATAAGTGCAGAACTGCACCTCCTGGCTACACCCTTGATGTCATGCATCGCTGGGCCCCACCCTGTTCACACACTGAGTGTGAGTCATGACCTCTCAAAAGAAGGGCCTATCCATGTGGGTTTCCCATTCATAAGATGTATTGGACCATCATCCTGTTAATCATAGTGGCCAACCAGACGCCTGCAAGCTTGGTGTGTATGAGGATATGCATTAGTTGGGTCTGCAGATTGGGGAGGGGGAGGGCACCTGGCTGCCACCCCTTTACTATGAGAGGAAAAATGAGGTGGAATTGTAGATCAAAGCATCCAATCACATTTATTTTACATCCTGCTCAGTATGAAAATATGATACTAGAGCCCAAGAAACTGGGCAAGATTCCTACAAATCTAATTCACAGAGAAGTTTTCTTCTGAAAGTATCAGATCAGTAAAAACAAACCCTTTAAGTCTCCTTTGCAAATGAATGTGAACTATCCCCACTGACCTTACAAAATGAGATTTACACAAGCAACAACAAAAACAAATTAAAGCCTACCAACTGCAACTAATTTTGAGTGAAAGTATGCATAGCCCCATGGATTTTTTCTTGCATACTACTGGTGACTCTGTTAGAAGCTGAAAGCAGTTTCGGCAAATTAGCACTCATCAAAAACTGCAGTCTATAGGATTAAGAACAGCTAAGCCACCTTTGTCCATCCAGTGTGACTGTGCATGAGAAATTTACTTTTGGGAAATAATTTATGATTTTGCAATGAAAAAGGAGAGAGAAAAAAGAAAGCTTCAAAGTGAATCGGTTTATTTACAAAATGTTTGCAGCTGTATTGGAACACTAGAATAAAACATCAACAGAATAATACCTTAATTAGGACCAAAACAAGTTACAGAATTGCCAACAAGCTTTGTGAACCTCTTATTCTGGCTGGATGTTATATTAAGCAAAAATAGCGAAAAGGGAGGTGTTTTGAAGTACGGTACAAAGCCCCTGTGTAGGCAATGGTCTAAGTTCAGAAATGTAGAAGATGTACAGAATTAAAATAGAAACTCTTCTTTCATGACTCATGAGACTATGTGTATTCAATAGGAATCACAGTGTGTATGTGGGAGTTGGTCTGTGTACTGGGTTGCACTGGGCCCAAAAAATGATGTTTTGGGATCCGAGTACTATTATCCCTAATGAATTTGTCCAATCTCTCCTTTTAAAGCCATCCAAGTTGGTGCCCATCATTACATCCTGCATTAGCAATTCCCATCGTTCAGCTATGTTCTGTGTAAATAAGCACTTCCTTTTATCTGTCCTGAATCTTCCAATATTCAGTTTCATTGGATGGCCACGTTTCCAGTATTATGAGGGACAAGGAAGAACTTTGCTCTAGCCATTCTGTGCCATTCTTAATTTTATACACCTCTATGATGTCTCCCCCACCCTGTTACTTGCCATTCCCCCCTAAACTAAAAATCCCAAATGTAATTTTTCATCATAGGGGAGTTGTTCCAGCCCTTGATTATTTTGGTTGCCCTTTTCTGTACCATTATGCAATCACGGAATCATGGAAGGGACCCCAAGGGTCATCTAATCCAAGCCTTTGCAATGCAGGAATCTTAACTAGATCATCCATGACAGATGGCCATCCAACCTCTGCTTAAAAACCCCAAGGAAGGAGAAGCCACCACTTCTCCCGTGAGTCTGTTCCACTGTTGAACAGCTCTTGCTGCTCTTAGTCGGAATCTCCTTTCTTGTCACTTGAAGTCTTTGGTTCAGGTCCTACCCTTCGGAGTGGGAGAAAACAAGCTTGCTCCATCTTCCATGTGATAACCCTTTAGATAATTGAAGATCGCTATCATATCTCCTCTTATCCAAGCTAAACATATGCAATTCTCTCAACCGTTCCTCATAGGGCTTGTTTTCCAGACCCTTGATCATCTTGGTTGCCCTCCTCTGCACACATTCCAGCTTGTCATGTCAATATTCTTCTTAAGTTGTAGTACCCAAAACTGGATGCCGTATCTGGAAAATGAGCAAGGTCCCAACTAAAGAAGAATGGCAACTTAAGCTGATGGAATATGCACAGCTTGCAGACTTAACATATAAAATAAGAGAACAAGAAGAACATACGTTTAGAGAAGATTGGAAAGAGAAGAAGGGAAGTCATTGATATTTGAAGGATGTTTAAATGAGTATTCTAAATTGTAAAACATAAAATTTAATAAAAAATTTTTTTTATATTATATATATATATATATATATATGTGTGTGTGTGTGTGTGAGAGAGAGAGAGAGAGAGAGAGAGAGAGAGAGAGAGAACTGGACACAGTATCCTTGTTGAGATCAGAACTGTGCACAGTATTCCAAGTGTGGGCCCATCATATATTCACACAGCAGCATTATGATATTGACAATTTTATTTTTAGTCCCTTTTCTCATGATCTCTAACATGAAATTCACCTTTTCCCCACAGTTGCCCCACTCTGGGCCAACGTTTTCATTGAGCTACCCACCATAATCCCAATATCTCTTTCCTGTGAAGTGACTGCTAGTACAGACCATTTGTTTCACTCTCATCATACGAATGCTGGGAATCAGTTGGGTTTAAGACAGCGGGGAGGAAGCCCCTATGCACTGACTGAGGGTAACTTCTGAAAACAACAATAGCCATGATCAGCTTTGAGGGCAAGCATGATGTACATTAGAGGGACACTTATAGGCAATAGACTGAAGAACTGACTTATCCATGGGATGCTGAAGGTAGCTGGTTGTTAACCCTTGCAGAGACTTTCCTCAGCTCTCTTGGCCCATTATTAAGGGTTGTACGCTATTACCCGATCTAGAGCAGGGATCAAGTGCTGATTAAAGATTTGTAAGCAAACTGTGGACTGGTGCATTTCCTTTTTTCTGAGGTTTCATTCATACCCAATTAAGCATTTTTTCTGCACTGATACTTTAGGCAGCTCTCTGAGCATGAACCAAACATGCAAATAACAGAGTGATACGCATTCCTTGTTACATGTTTTAATTTATGCTTATTTACAAATCTTCCTCACAGATACCAAAGGCAGAAGAAGCTACAGTGTGGGACAGGCAGAGCCTGGGTAGACAAAGCTATTTGGGGAGGCAAACTGAGTGTGGAGCTTAGGGGAAGAGTGGAGGTTTGAACTGACATATATTAAAGTAATAAACAAGTAGTTTTTTTTTAGTTTTTTTTTTAAAGTCAAATGGAGGAATAGTTTTCTGGAGCTTTTGGGAATGCACCAGATGTCAATGATTTGTTGAGTTTATAGCAATTCTTTGTTCATTTATCTGATACCAAGCTGCTTCTAAGAAATAATGCGCATACAGATTTCAATACTTGGAACTTATTCCATCTGGTATAAAAGGAGGGCAGTGTCTATAGCAGCCTTTATCATTGCTAGGACTTTTTGTTTGTTTCCTTTTTTAAAGATTCTGGAGCAGTACACATTGTAGATTAACTAAGTAATCACCCCCAAGCTAGACAGAGGAAATAAACTCAATTTGCTTTTAAAGGAAATGTTAAAAGATACAATGCTGCAAGCGACTCACATTTGCCGATAGAAGAAACACACAGACACCTCACAGATACAGTGGTACCTCGGGTTAAGAACTTAATTCATTCTGGAAGTCTGTTCTTAACCTGAAACTGTTCTTAACCTGAGGTACCACTTTAGATAATGGGGCCTACCGCTGCTGCCGTGCCCCCAGCACGCGATTTCTATTCTCACCCTGAAGCAAAGTTCTTAACCCGAGGTACTATTTCTGGGTTAGCGGAGTCTGTATCCTAAAGCGTCTGTAACCCGAGGTACCACTGTACTCACTTGGGGCTCAGTCTCCTCTGTTGCTTCAGACGTAGCCAAGTGAGTGCCAGACTCTCTCCTGAGGCCTGTCGCTTTTGAAGCCCTTCCACTATGATTGGCATGGTTTGAGTTAACTGGACTATTTCCTGGACCACTAGCCCAGGGCTAGTTGCACAAGGCAAAAATATTGTGATTTAGGATCCAAACGCCACTGATTATACTGCAGTGGTTTATTCTGAAAGTCCAGCCCCCACCCACAGCATCTCTACCTCACATTACTTACCAGAGGCCGAGGACCTGCTGGTAGAACCCAATTTACAGTACAGTGCAGAGGCCTCATGTTTCATGGAGAGGCATTTGATAGTCCTGTGTGATAAGCATTCAAAAAAGCTAGGGGTAATGGATTAAACCTATCTAGGAAAGATCTCACACCTGCAAGAAATATGGCCATAAATCTCCCATGGTACTAGCTATCCAACCAGCAAAGGACAGAGGGGCGCCTTTTCTTTTTCTTGTTTCAAAATTGTATTTATGATGTTCAGGTTTATACATTTCAATAATTTTACAGTCATTTTAACATTTCAAAACTTCCTTCCCCCTCTTTCTGCAGTTCCTTTAATTTATTTTCAATATCTTCTGCATATCCAAATTAATGTAATTTGTTCATTTATTCAGCTACTTAAATATATACTCTTATGAAACTGCAGGTTATTATGATAATCCTGCCAATGTTCTTATCTGTTTACAGTTTATCTGTAAATATTCAATAAACCATTTCCATTCTTTTATTAAAAAAAAAGTTTGTTATCTTGATTTCTCATCAGAGGGGTGCTTTTTCTGATGGTAGCATTTTCATCGGCAGTGTAGTACATTTCCTCTTACTGAATCTGACCATTGGTCCTTCTACCTCAGTATTTTGTACAATGACTGGCAGCTTCTCTCCAGATCTTCAGACAGGAGTCTGTCCTAGGTGTACCTGGAGATGCAAGGGGTTGAACCTGAGACCTTCTGTCTGGAAAGCTGATTAATTACCTTTAAGTTATGGTCCTTCCCCTTTGAAAGGATACCATCTGCTGATCACTGCTGTAGTACAAATGAACCCAACTCCCCCACAATTCCTGGTCAGATCATTAATCACAGGACTTATCTCACATAAATACAATCCAGCCATGGTGGAAGACACCAAAATTCACAGTTATTTTACAGCTATCTATCAAGTACTATCCTATACCTTAGATAAGGGGATATCATTTTGGTTCTCTATGCTAATGAAATAATTGTTTGATAAAGGGTGTTGATCATGTTTCTTGAATTAAATTCTGCTTTAGTATTTTAGAGCTTATATTGATTTAATTACCAAAACGTGCCTGTGGACAAGTTATGCGTATGAAAAACACACAATAACAGTACTAAATTTTATTGCAGCAATTAGATATAACAGCAACACAGAACTTGTGCTCTTTGCACTGCAGTGATGTAATTAGCGGTCATAATGACAAAATGGAGCTTGTGACATTTACAGCAACTGGGAACAAAGGGAGCGGGGGGATCCACTGGGACTGGGTTTTGGCTTGGTGGTGTAACCAATAACAAGCCACATTTCCTTTGCTCAAATCCAGTTGAAGAAATCAAGTGTCTCTGTAAGAGAAACTGACCTTAGCCGAACATGAATCTGAACCATGCGGCGTTTGGATATGGAACAGAAATATGCAGCTTGGGACCTTCTCCAATTTGTGTATAACAATTATATTGTGCTACTTTATTCTGCGTTGTACAGGAAATGACTAAGGACCACAAGAACTGCAAAGAAATCAGCAAATTTGAAATCTAGGGAGAGATGTAACCATTAATTCCTGGATCAGTGCCCTCCTAGTTTTTTCTCTGAAACACAGCTACTCCAGTACATCTGCCCCCTCCCTGCTTTATTTCTTATGCCCTTGGATAGTCTTTCTTCAGCTCTTTCAGGTCATTTTGTTAAATCTGGTGCACACAGAAAAATGCTGGTGCCCATTCCTCCACCATCTAGCCCCAGGACAATTACCTGATCCATTTAGTGGGTGATCGAGCTTGTCAAAATGTCTGTGATTTACATCACAGTAGTGTACAATAACTTCAGCTGCAATACTCCACAGGCATACTTAGAAGAAAGTTCCATTGAAGTTATTTCCTAGAAAATACTTTAGCAGTGGGGAGGTATGTTCTCACCCCCCACCCCACCCCCTGCCAGGGAATCAGCAACACATCTTGCCCAATTTAATGTATAAGTGCCACTCTTTGGGGACAAGCAGTATTCTAAAATTACAGGAAGCTCACAAATCGTTAAGAAGATGAACTAGAGTTTCAGTTTCCAAGTAAACACAGAGTAGAATGTAAATGAATGCTGGATTATTTGTTGGAGAGATTTGGTGATTCTTGAAATGTAGGGGTAAATGTCAGAAATAATGTTATTCTGAATTTTGGTGTGAATATTTACTAACATGCCTTGGTAAATGTTCTCCTTAAAAATTCATTGGCTAAAGGAAGTTGGCTAGCCTTGAGATTTTCAAATGTGGAGAGTAGGCAGGGTGCTGAAGTTTGTTAAAAGTGAGCAAAAGAGTGAGCTTCATCAAAGCGCTCTCTCTCTCTCTCTCCCTTACACACACACACACACACACACACACACGTGTCATGCTTCACAAGTGAGAGCTTGTGAGCACTTTTCACTACCAGTCTTCAGATGTACATTTCATCTCTCATCACTGTTTTCAATCTCTGAGCTTAAGCTCTCAGTTCAGCTCAACTCAACTCAACTCAACTCAACTCAACTCAACTCACTGTCACTGTTTTTGTGGTTCCCACCAGATCTGGGGTGATGGCAATTTGTACTGGAAACTGTGTGATCCATCTATTTACTTGGTTTTAATGCACAAGATTTGCTTTAGAGTTGACACTATTGCAGATATTAATATTGTGCAGCTAGAAGCAACTGGATGCATAAAAACTGACTCCTTTTGGAATAAAAATTGTCCAGACCTATAAATATTATTCAAAGCTATACTAACCAGACCTTCTTCAAAACAGGTACAAAAACAATCAATGATGCATCCAAATAGTTCCATAAGACATAGGTTTGTCAAAGCATAGGCTCAGCATTTTCTTAGGAATGTTATAGAACTCCAAACATGCCTAGATTCAAAGGCCTCTCTCTCCACACAGACTCTATTAGCTGGCATTCCAGGCTGCATTCATGAAGAGACTTCATTAGCACATCCTTCTCTGACTGTGCCTAGGAACAAAAACCCTTCAAAATGGAGATCTGCAACTGAATACCTTACTCATATGATCAAAGGTTAAACACTCACATGAAAGAACAGAGAACATCAACAGTTAATCGTTATCCCAGCTAGAAGCTTAGAAAGCTCTCTTCTAGCTTTAGTATACCACAATGGAATTTTCCAGTGTTAAACCCTTCAAAAATATACATACAGGCATTCTCCATTTCAGTGTGCAATTAACTGAAACAACATTTTTGAATGACAGTTTAACATTTTTGACTCAATGGTCTAAATCTCAACAACGGTAGAAAGGAATGATACACATTAGAACCAATGAGGAGGAACAGGAACAGCAGCAGCAATCATCAGCACTAAGAGTGATTGAGTCCCACTGAGGGAAAGGACCAAAGAGGGAACTGGTGATAGTAGTGAAGAGAGGTCCTCAAGCAGGTAGTCAAACAGCAGACTGAGCCCCTACTATCCAGAAGCAATTTCAGGAGTTCTGGTCTTTCTGGGCCCTTAGCCAGGTTGTGGGCCTCATCAAGTGCTGAACAATACTGACCACTGACACCATAGTAAGCCTATCAGTTCTGATAAGTTTAATCTTATTAATAGCACCATGAGCAAACTTCAGAGATTTGAATTCAACTACTCCTAAATCAAAACATGTACCATACCTGAGACTACTACAGTCAGTCTTATTGTTGCCTGCTCATCTTTAGGATAGAGCTCAAAACAGTTGCAATTGTCACCTCTCACAATTTGCACAACACTGACCTTCCTGCTGCCTGGCTCCTCTCCTCTCCTGTCCTTCCCAAGAAGTAGCAAAGACCAACCTGCTGGGAAGCTAGTGTAGTGACTCCACCCCCACCCCACCCCACCCCACAGCTACTTCTGCCCTTTCCTATCTGCCATGAACCATGTAGGGGTTTCTCTGCTGCACTGAAGGCATCATAGGGGATGCCTCTTACACTAATATTTGCATCTATAAGCACTCTTCTGTGTTTAGTTAAAAACACAATTTAAGTAAATATGCATTTCTGTGATATGGCTAATTTACTCCAGTCATAAATTTGGGAACTTTTTTTGAACAAAATTACAGTTTCCTGGGATCTTTTTTTTTTTTTTTTTTAAACAAAATTGCTGTTTCTTGAGCATCAAAGAGAGCAAAAGCAAAGCGCAGCAAAACCCATCACGTTTATTTTGTGTGAAGTTCGTTATACTTCTCCAGATCACCTTTCGGAGCTGACTGCTCTAAGCTGAAGTTCTGCGACTGAATAATATCATTTTGATAGCCTGAGAGGCACCGCGTCTCCTTTTGTTAGGCTAGCAGGGGTCAATTTACCATTTGCTGGTCTTCTGGAAAAAAAATCTTAAGAGATGCAATTTGGGACTATCAAAGTGAATGACTATAGCTTTTAAGGAGCTGGGTTTAAGAGAGATTGCTTCCAGGTGACTCTTGGCTGGCTCAGGATTCTGTCTGTTGCCATGCAAATCAATCTGGTGGGGTTTGAAGGAATAAGATTAAAGCGATGGACCACTGTCTCGTGTTAGTACCGGACTACAGACCAAGTAGCTTAGCAGGAATCTATGGCATAATTGGAACAATTATCTCCCTCTCCTCCCTCGCTCTTTCATTCATGTAATAGGAATGCCACTGGGAAGTTTGTACCAAGCAACAGTGACACTTTCTGGAAATGGTGCATTAAGAAGCCATTTCAAGGAATCTCCTGCATGATAGCAAACCATATTCGATGGGTATGTGGAACAAGGAAGAATTTAATGGCACCTTAAAAGCTAATCTCCAATGAGCCTCTCCTAAAAGGCTCTTTGCTGCTTTACAGACTAATGTGGCTATCTCATATTCTTAAAGTTTGGCGTTTGTAGTAGACAGGAAGATATGACATCTTGATGGGAGAGTTTGGGACAGATAGGCTGGAGGCTTGTTGGCATTCCAAATCTCTGCAGAGATAGTATGAGGAAAATCTGTATCCAGAAACTAGTGGGTCCAGAAGGGTTCCTCGTGGCTTTAGTGGAATTTCCTGCAGCTCACAACTCTCTGTGAAGCCTGGCCAACCTCTGGCATAGAAGAATTGAATGAGTGGTGAAATAATTGCTTCTAAGAAGGCTTCTCCAACTTATTTGAACTTAGTCAAATCCATAGTTTTCTGTGGAACTGAAAGTGCTGAAATTGCATGGATGATGACTAGATGCAACTAGACTAGAGCACACATTAAGGTTTTACTCTGGGGCAGATAAGAAGTTGTACTCTTTTACCACAATTGCACCTGTGAAATGCTGCCCAGGGGAGCTGTTCCTTTTACCTTCTACATCTGAAGGAGTAGTAGGAGAGACCTAGAATGCCTGCAATGAGCAGACACTTTGCAGACAAAATTGATTACACTTACTTTGAATTGAGCTGCAGTCAGTTTTGGGTGAAATCATAGATCCATCTTGTCAGATTCATACGAATACCTTTCAACTAGTGCAGTCTGTAGACAGGTTCTTTGGAGAGTTAAAGATCACCAATTGTTTGCCTGCTGCCTGTTCTTCCTGGCTGATTAAAGTGACCAGCAAGAAGTTGGCTAATTTGGCGATAGAAGTGTTAAAGCATATTTGTGAGAACCCAATTGTATGTGTGTGTAGGGAGAGAGGTGGGTTAAATTGTTTTTATAGATTCAAATGCTTTGAGTATTTATATATGCAATAGTTCTGCATGTGTTTATTATATCATGAATTTGGGATGCCTCATAGGAAGAGATTCAGAAAAGAGAGAGAGAGAGAGAGAGAGAGGCAGCAACTCAACTAACATAGGATTTGGAAGCTACACCCTTTTCATGCTCTCAGTCAGGCCCTGACCTGAGCCACTGTTTCCATGCACTTCCTCCTCCTTCCAAGGATCTCAGGTGCAGTTAACCCAACACACCAAGTGTTCTTGTGGACCTGTGGGAGATGTGCGGGGGGAGGCTCTGAGAGATAGCCATGATCACAGGCAGCTGATATGTGGACCCCCAGAGCCAGGGAAGGGTGGTCTGATGGTTCCTTAGGATCATTGGCAGTGTGGAGATCTGCTAGAGGGCCCAGTTCCCCTTGCTCTGCATCCAAGGAGATGTCAGGTTGGATGAATCCTGACAAAATAAGCCTTCAGTAGATGTTTTATTATTTGTTAGATCTACTATGGGATGGGAGTCACTTGGAATAATTTATTTGATGCAAGGTGTGGGATGAAAATATATAAACAAACAAACATGCTTAGATTGCACGTCCCACTAAGCACATCCTTCATAACAAAAGTAAACTTTGTTGACAATTTTAAATGTTTCTTTTGTTTTTTGTAAACTGCTTAGAGGTTACATGTAGAATCAAATGGTATATAAATTTTGTTACATAAAATTAATTCTAGAAAGACATCTGAGGTTTTTAAAATAAAAGCTTATGGATTTCCATGTAAGCGCCGTTAAAAAAAAAATGTATTAAATGTTTACATGTTATTGCTACCAGTGCTATTTTTCCAGAAAAAAGATGAATGCCTCTCTTGTTTTCTTATAATTGCAATGGCGCCCACCTGAGAGGTGCAGGAACTCAGTTCTGGTGAGTTCCAACTGAAAAAAAGCCCTGATTGCTACTACTGCTGATTAATTTTATACACTACACTCTCATTAGATAAATTAATAGCATATGCCTTTAAACAGTGTCTTGAGAGAACATATACATTTTCATACATATTAAAATAGATATTTTGATATATTTTTTGATTATTTTAGAATTGGAATGGAATTCTGGCTAAAAATATGTGAAAGTGATGCTGAATGGAAAACATGTAGATTCATCCATCAACTCTAATCAAATGGGTTATAGTAACTAGGTACAACCACTGTAACTGAGAGCTAGCCTGGTGTGGTGTTTAGACTAGGCCTGGGCAGAACTAGGTTCAAATCCCCACTCAGCCATGAAGCCCATTGGGTTACCTTCGGCCAGTCCCTATATTTAAGCCTAACCTACCTCACAGGGTTGTTGTGAGGATAAAATGGGGGTGGGGTATGTGTAAGAGAGCAGAACCATATAGTCCTCCATGAATTCCTTGGAGGAAAGGGGGATATCAATATATTTTTAGAAATAAATGGTGTATTAGTTAACATTGTTCAATTTTACATTTAAAATAGAGAATTGGAAAGCTGGCAATTGATATCCAGCCCCTTATGTACTGCAAATTATTTCAGTCTTCAGAATACCAGTGCTGGACATTCCCATCTCTGCAGAGTAACTTACTTTTATCACTACTTTTTTTTAAAAAAAGCATAGCGATGGTCTGCAGGTGTGTTCTGTAGGCAACAAAAGCTCGTAATTCAAGACAGCCACTGATTAAAGTATGATCAGATACACGATTCTGCCTTCACAGGAACTATGGACAAGCTCTGTTCACAATGGGTTTCCTAATTATTATGGACAGAGGTCCCGACATAAGAACAGCCCATAAAAACCATAAGCAGGTGGCAACTGCAGCCCAGATTTCGGCAGAAGCATGCTTTGCTGGAAACTGTTTTTGTGTGCCTCTCACATTTTCTCATATTCAATGGATTTTGGCCTATGTCTGCACTGTTGTTATCTTGATTTTCATCAAATGTTCCTGTAGAGCCTATAGCTTATTGCATCTCAAGCAAAGATTCCAGAAACTGAAGATTAAGCATTACCTGTAAGGGAAATCCCCACGGACATTTTACCTGTATGAATGATTTTTGCATCTCTTTGCACTGAAGCCCACACTTTGACCTTGAAAGATGTTCTCCCCTTTATGCCCTTTGCACATTCTTTTGTGTGCTCATTCATCTCTAGACTGGAGCAATTAAGCTGCCTAAGACCCATGTGAGCTTCAAGGGCTGAGTTCTTGCTAGACTTTAAAATTCAGATTTAAGCCCTATGCATAAAAGATGAGCTTTCTCTCCCCTTGCCTCCTGCACCCGCATTTAAATTGTATAAGCCAAAGGGAGGACACTCTCCTCCAAATACAGAGGGGGAGAAAGAAGTGTGAGGCCGATTTTGCTGTGTCACAAACTGATCTTTCACAGATGCTGAAAAGCTAGGAAGTGCAATTATGGGGAAATTGCAGTAAGGCAAACAAGTACATGCCAAGGACTGCCATTCCCCATTACTCACCTGAGCCTACTGATTGTGGCAGACACACAACATCTGTATGTGCTTTATGGCGGGAGGGGGAAAATATTCTTAAGAATGGCAATTGAATGGGAAAAAGAGGAGAGGAAGAGCCTGAGTCACTCCTAGAAACAGATGACATTCGTGTCATAGGCTAGACCATCACAAGCTTGCCAGCTATCTGTTATGGTCTTCCAGATGCTTGACAAGATATCTGAGTGTGGTCCCCACCCCCAACCCCCAGTCCTGGGTTGTGTACATGCCCATTCATAAAGTGCATTTGCAGTCTTTAGCAGAAACCTTTTTTGGTCATTGTATACACATTATCATCTCCACAAGGTTGGTATATGGTGTTTGGAAAGCGCATTTCAATAGAGCAGTTCTAAGCCATCTCACACACCTCTTGCCTTGTGTGGAAACCGAGATTGCCTTCTCTGGGGAGGGTCTTATGATGTTGCTGAATTGCACTTATGTAGCTCCCGCCCCCCACCACAGATTAACCTGAGAGCCATCTAAGATACTTCATTTTCCAGATTACCTCAGAGATAATCAAGTCAGTTTTTGTAAAATATTTTTTCTCATGTCTGTTAATATATTGGACATTTCGATTTTTGGAGAGTCACAGAGTTTTCACTAATGTTTCACTCTTTAAAAGGAGGGGCAGAAACTGCCTCTATTAAGTGTTTATGCTTTTAAAAATAAGGGTGGAAAAAGCAGCCATGAACCCTTTCTCCACTGTACTCAAACATAATTGGAAAGGTGTTGGCTTCCACCACAGCATTATTTAGTATTGCTATTAAATAATCTCTCCAGTTCATCAAAATCCCAAAGCTTTGATCATCTTAAGGACTCAATCACTATAAACTTGTTTACACCAGAAAACCCATTATCTGACTGCTAGTGGTGGCAGCATGACAGATTTGAGGCAGGTCTATTTTGTGTGTTGCCTTTTAACAAAATGTAGCTGTAAGTTGCCCTGTAAGAAACCACAATGACTCGTGAGCAGAAGTAATTGGCATAACAGGGAGCAGATACATGGGAAGTCTGAAATGCCTTTTTTTTGCACTCCTCATTCAATAAACCACACTGTGTGATGTTCCCTGATGCCTGATTCCAGGGCGGGGAGACTCTGAGCATACCATATCATGAGTGCTTTGCAATAAACAGACATGTTGCTGTTGTTTAGTCGTTTAGTCATGTCCCCATGGACCAGAGCATGCCAGGCACTCTTATCTTCCACTGCCTCCCACAGTTTGGTCAAACTCATGCTGGTAGCTTCGAGAACATTGTCCAACCTTCTCGTCCTCTGCTGTCCCCTTCTCCTTGTGCCCTCCATCTTTCCCAACATCAGGGTCTTTTCCAGGGAGTCTTCTCTTCTCATGAGGTGGCCAAAGTATTGGAGCCTCAGCTTCACAATCTGTCCTTCCAGTGAGCACTCAGGGCTGATTTCCTTAAGAATGGAGAGGTTTGATCTTCTTGCAGTCCATGGGACTCTCAAGAGTCTCCTCCAGAACCATAATTCAAAAGCATCTATTCTTCGGCGATCAGCTTTCAGTAACTACCTGTGTCTAGTGCTGGAAGAGGCAGCCTCTGAACACACTTGAAGTGCCAAAATAAAAGAGATATGGAGTCATAAAGTTGCCTGCATGGTACAAGGGAAGGAAGCCTTTGGACACACAGAGAGGGTTGTATCAAAAGTAGGTCATACTCCGAGAATTAACAGACATGGCTAACTCAGGACCATTCATTTCAGTGGGTCTAATCTGAGTAGATGCTACTTGGATACAACCCAGAGTGCCTTGCCCCTCCCACTGCAAGGAGAAATGTAGTCATGAAGATGTCCACATGGTACAAGGGAAGGAAGCCTCTGGGTGCAATATAGCTAATAGCCTGTACAGCCTGTGCTACTGGACTTCCAGTATATCAATAAATTTGCAGGATTTTTTAAAAAAAGAAGTGCAGTGGACATTGAATGAGAGGGAGCAAAGTGAAGAGTGTGTGCTAGCCACAGAGGACACACCTTCTGTGTGTACAGATGGCAATGATTTAACAACTGATTTGCATAGTGTGCAGGTATGGACACTTGCAAATCAATGTGTACAAAAGTGTTTTAAGAAAACCCCAGGCCACAGTGCTTCGAAGGCTGAAGTGTGTACACAGCCCCAGGCAGGCAGCACAAAGAGGAGGTTCCTCAAGTCTCTAGTGGGCCTGACAGGTGATCTGTGTTTAGCTTGGTGGGTCATGAGTTGCACTCCTATTTGATAGTAGCAATAACAACAGCAGCCTGATTTGGTTTTGTCAGAGGTCACATGGTGCCGCCTCAGAGGAACTCTGATATCATGCAGTAATCGGTAAGCTTTGGGTCTCTAGAGAATTCCATGTTACTGGAACGTTATTTTCCTGTAGTGGCATTGAAGGACATTAGTGTTTTCTGTTTGGACCTGAAACAACCCAGGATCAGTCACATGTCATGTGTGTGTTGGACAGAGTACATCTGCTTCTTATCCCAGATGGATGGCAAAAGTCAATCGCTGACAGAAAATAAACAATAACCAGGAAGACTTGAGAAAGGAAAACACTACAGAAATTAAGCTGGTCCATGAAAAGTGCTCAGCCAAAGAAGACCTTCATTGCCAGAGTGTCCTCCCTTTCTCGGGTTCAGAACCATTTTAGGCTGGTGATTGAGATTTATTGGTTGCGCAGAATTAAACAGATTGTAAATATATTCACAAATCAATGGTGATTTGGAAAGTTATTTCAATACTGCAGCACTTAAAAATGGTGTTGTTACACTTACCCCAAGGGGTACAGCATTTCCTCAGATCTGGTTTCCTTTGCAAGTACATCAGGGAAGCTACGGATGGATGAATTTGTCCATTTCTCATTTTCCCCAGCCTTAAGTTCTTTGCCCCATTTCCTCATCGATTTATAAATTCTTCATTCAAAAGCCAGAATGAAAATTAATATGCATTTCACATTAATTCTCCCAATATATGCATTTTTGTAAATTAATTTTGCCTTTTATGCAGACTTTTGCAAGCAATTTTGCCTATTATAATGTAGCTTTGTATCTTGTTTTGACCAATGTCTGCATTTTTGCACATACTTTCAGCTGGACAACCTCATCATAAAATCTGGATGTGCAAATTTCAAAGGTTATCTGTGTTTCAGTTCATTATTAGGTTAGTTTGCATTAAAATGTAAACTGAACTAATTTCTTCCCCATCCCTAGATGAGGCTTATGGCTTTTAGTAACATTTGAGTTAATTTACAGGTTGTGCACTGCCAGAGCACTCCAACAGACAGCCAACAAGTCCACTACTATGAAACCAGATTTCTGGAGAAACAGCCAGCACCCCAAAACACTGCAAACCTATAGAGTAAAAAAAAAAACCACACCAGTGCCTCTCTCAGACTGCAGTTCTTTCACCCCCCCCCACAGACAAATTGATGACATCATCTCCAGAAGAAGTGGGGTTGTTGGTTGCAGTGGAAAGACAGGTCCATTTTTCTAAATGACTTCCACTTTGCAGAATATTGCCTGGCCATTTACCTGAAATTTCCCAAAGACATGGAGACACTTGCCAGGGCTATTAAAGACAAGTCATCTCTAGCAATCCTACCAGTTCTATTATACCTCTCCTGTCCAATTCCCAATCCTCCAACAGTACATTGTGGCAGCCTTCCCAACCTGCCACTCTCCTGATGTATGAGGCTACACCGCCCGCCATCCCTGACCATTGGCCACAAGAGCTGGGGCAAATGGGAGTTGTAGATCAAGCCATCTGAAAGACACTGAATTGGGGAAGGCTGCAGTATAATATCACTGCCCTATGCAGATGCTATAGTCTGTAACCCTGTTAAGGGTGTTATGCCTATAATGTGTGTTCGGAAAGATTCCCAGGGCATCAATGGGATCTATCTCAAGGGCATAGTTAAGTAAAAGGTAAAGGGACCCCAGACCATTAGGTCCAATCGTGACCGACTCTGGGGTTGCGGTGCTCATCTCGCTTTATTGGCCAAGGGAGCCGGAGTACAGCTTCCGGGTCATGTGGCCAGCATGACTAAGCCGCTTCTGGTGAACCAGAGCAGCACACGGAAACGCCGTTTACCTTCCCGCCGGAGTGGTACCTATTTATCTACTTGCAATTTGACGTGCTTACAAACTGCTAGGTTGGCAGGAGCAGGGACCGAGCAACGCGAGCTCACCCCGTTGCGGGGATTCGAACCGCCGACCTTCTGATCGGCAAGTCCTAGGCTCTGTGGTTTAACCCACAGCGCCGCTCGCATCCCCAAAGTAGCTCAGTAGTTATCCTTAAAAAGGTAAAGGTAAAGGAGTCCCTGACCGTTAAGTCCAGTCGCGGACGACTCTCGGGTGTGGTGCTCATCTTGCTTTACTGGCCGAGGGAGCCGGCGTTTGTCCACAGACAGTTTCCTTACCTTGCTTTCAAACTTACTCTCAGGCACAAGAGGAAATGCAGGGAAAGAAATACAGAGAATCGAATGGTGGAGGAGCAGGGCCAATCTCTGCAGTTATTGATTATGAAATTCAGAAGTCAAACTGGCAAACTGATCAGGTCTTAGGAATGTTTAGCCAAGCTGTTAAGTCCACAACTTACTACCTCTGTTTGAGCATTTGGCAGGCCATTTAAACAGCCTTTATGTCTTCTTATGTGCAGGTATGTGCAGGGGTGATGTGCTTTTAACAAGTGCATAATAGCAAGAAACAACCAAAATCCATAGGTGGAGCTTTTTCAGGAAAAAAATTCCCACCTGTTGATTTGTCTGTTTTGCAGCTGCCAAATTGTGCCCACAAAAAGAGGTGGCACCCTACTTTTCATTACACTAAAAAATCAAAATCAAATTCTGTTGACATTATTATGCAACAAACTACAGTACAGTGAGAGAGATAGTAACCCTACACTTCTATGATTCTATGAAATGAGAATGGTAAGAGATAGGAAACACCAACTATCTGGATCACATGCTGCCTGTCTTTTGTCGGCTGCACTTTTGACCTGTAGCAGCCTCCCCGTGAAGAGGCAGGTTTTGTTCCTTAGTTGGGCTCAGCTCTCGTAAGGCCTCCATCAAAACTGTCAAAGTCTCTGCCTTTGCCTGAAGGACTAAGTGTTGCGTTCCAGCAAGGCCTGGTGCTCTCCAAGTGGATTGGAAGTGACATTGACTCCTTGGTGAATGAAGCAGGAAACAAACAGCATATTGAGCCCAGAGTGTTGTCGCATTCCCCTCCTGCCAGTGCAGACTGTCATCAGAGATACCCCCAGGGTAAGCACAGACGGCAGACATCTGTACTGGGTAATTTCAGAGCATGATCTTATGCAAAGCTTTGTTTACCATAAAAGTCGCTACATCTCTCCTGATTGTGCTTCATATCCATATTGAATTCTTTTCAAAAAATGCTAATATGTCAAAGGATTGTGTCTGCTATGAATGCATATCTGATGACATCCCAAGGCACCTAAACCTTAGGAGATTGCTCACATTGTGTGTGCTTTAAATCCAGGAAAGATCAAGATTCAGCCTAGAATCTTTGATCGCTTGACTCTGCTGGTTATATTTTTTGAGGAGTTTAGCCAAAAATGTACCTTTGGTTCACTAATAAGTTTTGTGAATGAGAAACTGTCAAGCAAACTTTGGATTCACATTCTGAATGAGATCATTTTAAATTATAATTCAAACCTGGAATATTTTAGAATGATTGGCACACCTCAGTGGTTTTGATTTTGGAACTTTTAAATATAAAATATCACAAGCAGTCAATAGTTCAGTAGTCATTAAATTACTAAATCTGATTCAAAACAGGGGGCTGATTTTTGCAATCATTTTTGAAGCACCTAAGAAATCCCCTCTTTTGGGATGATTTTTATAGGGGGCATGCAGGAATGCAACAATCAGTGGGTGATATCCAGCTAATTATATGCAGAGTAGAGTCAGGGCCAATCTGCACTGTAAATTAAAAGCAGTATCATGCCAAACAGTCATGGCTCCCCCCCAAAGCATTCTGGGAAATGTTGCTTATTTCAAGAGTTCCCTGGGAAGAGGGACTGATTGTGAGGAGAATAGGAGTCTCCTCCCTAGGGGGGGTGGGCATGACTACTTGTAGTGGTATGATACTGTTTTAAATGTACAGGCATGCCTCGGGATGAATACGCTTTGGGTTAAGCATTTTCGGGTTGCGCTCCGCGGCGACCCAGAAGTAATGGAGTGCGTTACTTCCGGGTTTCACCTTATGCGCATGCACAGACCGTCAAAATGATGTGAAGCGCAGAAGCGCAGAAACGTGACCCACACACGTGCAGACGTATGGACACGGGTTATGTTCACTTTGGGATGTGAACAGGGCTCCGGAACGGATCCCGTTCGCATCCCGAGTTACCATTGTATAGTGCAGATGGGCCTCATTCAAATTAATTGGCTTATTATTCAAGTCCACTGATTTCAATGGATCTCCTCTGAGTATTACCAGTGTTGGACATCATCCAATGTTTGCAGCAAGAAGAAAAAGAACTATGACATCACAGCATCACAAAGACAGCCAGATTGGATGATGCGGTCACATACTTAAGGCAAAGGAAGTACTTGCATCACCCTGACTCTGTGGGGCGGGGGTCATGTTGCCAAGGCAACTAAGTTGATGCGTTCAATCTTTTTTCTTCCTTTCATAGTGTGGTCAGTGCAAGGATTTCTTCACTCTCTGTAATGTTACTACATGGTTAAATAAGGCTGACTAATAATAATACTAATAATTTTATTATTTATACCCCGCCCATTTGAGTGGGTTTCCCCAGCCATTGTGGGAGGCCTACAGAATATTTAAAACACAATAAAGCATCAAACATTAAAACTTCTTGATACAGGGCTGCCTTCAGATGTCTTCTAAAAATTATGTAGTTCTTAACAACCTTGACATCTGAAGGGAGGGCTTTCTACAGGGAGGGTGCCACTACTGAGAAGGCCTTCTATGTGATGCTGTGATGTCATCTTGCTGGCTAAATAATCATCTGCTTTAATTGTGCAGCCTGAATTTGCTTAGATGTGACTGAGTCTCACCTGATAATAGTGGCAGTCTGGAGGCATCAGAGATGCTAATGGGGAAAAGGAAGCCAACTAACTTGCAATTCTGCAAAATGTAGTGGCATTCCTGTTGAAATCAACAGGACGGAAGTACACGATGAATGACCACAGATTTCCATAGGACCCAACAAGTATACCGGAGAAATCTGATTTAGTCCAGATTTAAAAGCGAGCCTGTCTAATTGTGCAGAACTCTCCCAAAAGAAAGATAAAACACAGCCAACCTTTGAAATTTGCACGTCTCTGAATTTTGCAATCCTCTTCACTTGTCATGTAATGTATACTAAGTTGAAGTGCCCATATACATGCACATATCAGTGAAAATAGCATAAGGCACATTATATGAGGGAATCCTGCTTTGCAAAACTGTGCATAGTAGAAGAGTTACACTGAAATGCTAATTAATTTTCAGGAGGACTTCTTTTAAAAAATCAGAAACTGATGTGAAGATGTGAGAATGATGAGACTGATGATGGAGTGAGCAAGCTCACCCCCCATACATAACCCCTTTAGAGAATGCGCGAAGAAGGCTTTGTGCAGCAAATTTGGGATGATAGTCAATGCTAGTCCTACTCAGAGTAGGCCCATTGAATTCAACAGACATTACTTCAGTTCATTACTTTCAGTAGATCTACTCTGAGTAGGGCATACTGTAGTTGAATCCTACCCTTTCTTCCTTTTTTAATTTTAATGATAGGGAATGAGAGAGGACAATTCAAACGGGTTTTAGAAAATAAAACCTCAAACATGAGGGGGAAATGTAGCCTGTTGCTTTATCCTTGATTAACCTGAACTCGGTCCCTGAAGAGCATTCATCCTCTCACAGAATTACCTCAAAATAGTTCCTCAAGAAAAATCTCAGTAGACAAGGCCTGTTAACTATACGGAATCTTCCATCATATTCTGAAGCAGCAGCAGCAGCAGCAGCTGAGAGCCATACACATTAGCAACAAAGCTGAAATGGGGAAAGGACAGATGGGTTATAGACTAACCACAGAAAATTGTCTGGTTTTAATGCTCTATTTATTCATTCCAAAAGAATGCAGCATAGGATGATGTTCAGAGTTGTTAAAATCAAGACAACATTTTGACATTTAATAGCTGTCTAGAACTGAGAATCCTGCTGCGATCCCCACAGGCAGCACAATCCAGGCCGCCGGGGTCTTCTTTCTGTTTTGCATTCGCTGCAACAAGCATGCATTTATACAAAAATATGCATTTATTGCTCAACGGTGGGAAGGCCATTTTACAAAACAACCACAATTCATCACAACTCCCTTTTATGCATTATCTTTATGCTGGTGTGATGGGGTGGGTGGTTAGAACATTTTCTGAATCTGTTATATGTTCTAATGCAGTCTTTGCCCATCTGGTGTCCTCCAGTTATTTCGGGCTATAAATCCTATAATCTTCACCATGCGGCCTGAAGCTGATGAGAGCTGTTGTGGAGTATCATGTGGGGAAGGCTGCTCAGAACCTAGAACTGGATCTATGGTATAATGCAAGCAATGTGAACTCTTGAGGCCCCTAGCAGATCACAAGCCCTCTGGACAGGAATTGTGCTGTGCAGCTCTCAAACGATTGCCCTTTCTAAATGTTAGATCACATGGGTGGAGAGTGTGATGTTATGGGTTTAAAACATGCATATCCATCACTTGGTGGTTGCCGCTTCAAGGTTTGGTTCACATGCATGTGCATCATTTGCTGACTGAAGCATTAACTAGTTAAGATATCAACGTATGTTAATAAGTTGCCATCGATCAAGCATCAGAGATGACACCTTGATAACAAATACAATGTTTTCTAAAGGAGCCAGTTTACTTCTTCGATTGTGACCCATCAAGCAGAGAGCAAGAAATCAAGAGATGTACACAAAGGGACGAAACATCTCCCACTATAGTGGTTCCCAACCTTTCTCTCCTATGGACAACTTGAAATTTGCTGAGGGTCCTGGTGGAGCACTTAATGATATTTTCCCTGCCTGTTGTAGGCTATTGCAACATGCTTTGCTAGATGCGACATGAGATATATTCTATTCTATTGCATTACAATTTGAATTCCATGGAATTCCATAGAAATGTATATCCATGAATTAAGCTTCTTATTCTAGCCTCCCATTAACTTTGCTGCTAAGCCTCTCCACTGATTTCAAGTGCCTCCTTCCCCTGTCACTTCCAGTCTGTCCTGCTCACCTTCTGAGAAGAGCACCAGGTTCTAAGAATGACAGAGCACCCACTGCACCCCGTGCTGCTGCTCTTCCTATTCTTCACAGACATGCTGCAGACCACCTATATGAAGCTCACAGACCACTGATGGTCTGCAGACCACAGCTGGGGTACCTCTGTTCCAGCATCTCTAATATTATGTTAGCCACATCTTTGAATCTAGTGATTAGGATGCTCCTCCTCTTTTTACGCTCACACGGGGGGTATGTGTGTGAGTGAATTCGTGCTGACACTATTGTGCAAGAGGACTTGCACCATTCTGATGCTGGAATTCAGCCTCCCCCAAAGCTGCTAGTTGAATAAATTGCTGCACAAAAATCAACTACAGGGGCAAATAGCAGTAGGGTGATTTTCAGCAGGTAAAGCCAGGACTGGCCCTACCATGACGCAGAATGAGGCAGCTGCCTCAGGTGGCTAAAAAGGCATGTCATGTGAAGACCCTGGAGCCCTGCAGCTAGCTTGCTGCCCTAGCATGGCCGGCACACCAGTGAGGCAGTATGAAGTAACCTGCCTCAGGTAGCATATGCCACAGGAAGATCCTGATCCAGACTTGGCTTCAAGTAAACAAAAGATGCAGCCAAAAACCAAAGCCAGTGGGAGCAGTAGCAATGCCTCATGGAACACCCCCTTTCCCCCAAGACTCTCGGAGAAAAGGGGGCACACTCACAGAATGGCTGCATTGCTGCTGGTCTCCTCCCACCGTGCCAGGGCGTGGGCTTGGATCTGGGGAGTGCTGGTGGCACAGCTTACCTCAGGTGCCAAAAAGTGTTGGGCCAGCCCTGGGCACAGCCCATTGACATAGCTGTCAAGCGTCCCTTATTTGGCGGGACAGTCCCTTATCCCAGCGCCATGTCCCGCTGCTGTCCCTTATTGATGAGGCTTTGTTTGGCTGCTGGCTGGGCTTTCTGCCTTTGGCTCAGAAGGGCTCAGAAGTTGAACATACCTGTGCCCGGAAAATCCCTTATTTTGGCTGCTGATCCCTTATTTTGGAGGCTGCTGGTCCCTTATTTTCAAATCTGTAAGTTGACAGCTATGCCCATTGATCAAGAGCTAGCACAGTGAGGTTTTGTATCTCTCTTTTCCTTAAATCTTTCAGTGGATGCAGTTTACTTACTCAGCTTACTCATGCCAGAAAGTGGCATGTTTTGTAAATAATTCTAAGCAACACAGGCTTATCAATATATTGATGAAACAATAAGAAACAGTGGCCAATTCAACAATTCTAAAGCTGACAATAGATATTGTGGTGTTTCAGAATAAAGGAGTCGCATTGCACTATGTAGCTGTGCGTCAGCCTGTGACACATGCAACACACATGTCAAAGCCAGATGCAAAAGTTTGCCTCAAAATAGCACATCATGGAACTGCAGGAATTTGGGTGTATAATTGGGACTGTCAGTGACTCTGTCCATGATTGTATTCATTTTAAATGGTTGTTAGTTACTTGTTCCAGAAAGTGCTTGAGGCAATGCAGCGTTTAAAAAAGACAATTGCATTTTTAAGAAAGGGACAAATTACATTAAAATAAAGTTGAACAGCATCTCTTATGGCACCCAGAATCTCTAACTCCCTTTGTTTTTTAAAGTCAAGTTAAGACATTTATCTTCTATCAAGCCTATGAAGACAATGGATTTTAAAAATTGACACCTGGCTGTGGTTTGTTAAAAAAATTATATTCATTGATTTTGTGTGATATTGCTGTGTCGTATTTTGAATTGTCTGCCTACCACTCTAGTCAGGGTGGGTGGGTTACTACTACTACTAGTAACTGACTACTACTGACTACTATTACTACTACTAGTAACAGAAAAGCTGCAGCAAAGTGAGTAAGAGCCTTGGATAGTAATCTTTAAAAAACAGAACATGTCATCTTCAGAAGGCTGTCTGGAGAAAAGCATTTCTATGGTGCCACAACTGAGAAGGCCTGCTTTAAGTACTCATCCTAATATTCCTGTCTCAAAGATGGAACTTGAAGCATGGTTCAGTCATTGTAGCAGAGTAGAGCAGGAAAAAAATAAATGAGGAGGCACTCAATAAGGCATGGCAAGGACCTGCATCTCAACCGCCATATGCAACCCTCCACATTTCATGAGGATACAAAAACCTGCAGGGAAAGAAGGTGGGTTGGAGTTGGGGGAAAGCTAGCATGGGTGGCTCAGTGGAAAAAGAGGGGTAGACTTGGATCCTACCCATAGGATCATGCCCGACCTGAAGAATTTGGAGCAAATGATTCAGCAAAGGAAACACAGCCCAGAATAACTAAGGAGATAGTACAAGAATACTTGGCTAGTTTAGATGTATTGAAGTCTCAAGGGCCAGATGAACTGCATCCAAGAGTATTAAAAGAACTGGCAGATGTGATCTCAGAACCACTGGCAGTCATCTTTGAGAATTCCTGGAGAACAGGCGAAGTCCCGGCAGACTGGAGGAGGGCAAATGTTGTCCCTATTTTCAAAAAGGGGAAAAGAGAGGACCCAAATAATTACCGCCCAGTCAGTCTGACATCAATACCAGGGAAGATTCTGGAGCAGATCATTAAGCAAACAGTCTGTGAGCACCTAGAAAGGAATGCTGTGATCACCAATAGTCAGCATGGATTTCTGAAAAATAAGTCATGTCAGACTAACCTGATCTCGTTTTTTGACAGAGTTACAAGCCTGGTAGATGAAGGGAACACAGTGGATGTAGCCTACCTTGATTTCAGCAAGGCATTTGACAAGGTGCCCCATGATATTCTTGTAAAGAAGCTGGTAAAATGCGGTCTTGACTATGCTACCACTCAGTGGATTTGTAACTGGCTGACTGACCGAACCCAAAGGGTGCTCATCAATGGTTCCTCTTCATCCTGGAGAAGAGTGACTAGTGGGGTGCCACAGGGTTCTGTCTTGGGCCCGGTCTTATTCAACATCTTTATCAACGACTTGGATGATGGACTCAAGGGCATCCTGATCAAATTTGCAGATGACACCAAACTGGGAGGGGTGGCTAACACCCCAGAGGACAGGATGACACTTCAAAACGACCTTGACAGATTAGAGAACTGGGCCAAAACAAACAAGATGAATTTTAACAGGGAGAAATGTAAAGTATTGCACTTGGGCAAAAAAAATGAGAGGCACAAATACAAGATGGGGGACACCTGGCTTGAGAGCAGTGGTTTTCCACGAATCTGAGGGCAATGAAACAATCGTTGAGACGGCTAGCGCGCCGGTGGCGGATGACCCATTCTGAAGCTGACCGGACACAGGTTAGAGCTCAGTGTCGAGCCTACCAAGTGGCGGTAGCGACGGCGAAGAAGGCTTTCTTCGCCGCCTCTATTGCATCTGCAGAAAACAGCAGCAGGAGACTTTTTCAGGTGGTCCGCAATTTAGCGGAACCACCTGCTACATCGGGGCCCAATACGGGCCACATGATCTCCTGCAATGATTTTGCAAAGTTTTTTGCAGATAAAGTCGCTCAGATTCGGGAAGAGGTAGACGCCACCGTGGGAGCAGGGCCGGGGCGGGGGAGTGCTAGAGTCCTGTCTAGTCAAATTGTGTGGGATCAATTCCAATCTGTTACCTCCGAGGATGTGGACAGGCTGCTTGGACGAGTGAAACCAACCACCTGTCTCCTTGATCCTTGCCCATCCTGGCTTATAAAAGCTAGCCGGGAAGGGCTGGGCGATGGGCTTCGTGGGGTGGTGAATGCTTCCCTCCGTGAGGGAGCCTTCCCAGACCCGCTGAAAGAGGCGGTTATTAAACCGCTTCTTAAAAAACCATCTTTAGATGCGGCCACGATGGCCAACTATCGCCCAGTCTCACATCTTCCATTCCTGGGCAAGGTGATTGAGCGAGTGGTTGCTGAACAACTCCAGGCACGCCTGGAAGAAGCGGACCATTTGGATCCCTTCCAATCGGGATTCAGGCCTCATCACGGGACTGAAACTGCCTTGGTCGCACTGGTTGATGATCTCCGGCGGGCTAGGGACAAAGGTGAGAGCTGTTTCCTAGTTCTGCTGGATCTCTCAGCGGCGTTTGATACCATCGACCATAACATCCTTCTGGACCGTCTTGAGGGGCTGGGAGCTGGGGGCACTGTCATACAGTGGTTCCGCTCCTTCCTCCTGGGCCGTGTTCAGAAAGTGGTGGTGGGGGATGAGTGTTCAGACCCTTGGGCTCTCACTTGTGGGGTGCCTCAGGGTTCCGTCCTCTCCCCCATGCTTTTTAATATCTATATGAAGCCGCTGGGAGAGATCATCAGGGGGTTTGGACTGGGTGTTCATCAGTATGCAGATGACACCCAGCTCTACCTCTCCTTTAAATCAGAACCAGTGAAGGCGGTGAAGGTCCTGTGTGAGTGTCTGGAGGCGGTTGGAGGATGGATGGCGGCAAACAGATTGAGGTTGAATCCTGACAAGACAGAAGTACTGTTTCTGGGGGACAGGAGGCGGGCAGGTGTGGGGGATTCCCTGGTCCTGAATGGGGTAACCGTGCCCCTGAAGGACCAGGTGCGCAGCCTGGGAGTCATTTTGGACTCACAGCTGTCCATGGAGGCACAGGTTAAATCCGTGTCCAGGGCAGCTGTGTACCAGCTCCATCTGGTACGTAGGTTGAGACCCTATCTGCCCGCGGACTGCCTCGCCAGAGTGGTGCATGCTCTGGTTATCTCCCGCTTGGACTACTGCAATGCGCTCTACGTGGGGCTACCTTTGAAGGTGACCCGGAAACTACAACTAATCCAGAATGCAGCAGCCAGACTGGTGACTGGGAACAGCCGCCGAGACCATATAACACCGGTCTTGAAAGACCTACATTGGCTCCCAGTACGTTTCCGAGCACAATTCAAAGTGTTGGTGCTGACCTTTAAAGCCCTAAACGGCCTCGGTCCAGTATACCTGAAGGAGCATCTCCACCTCCATCGTTCTACCCGGACACTGAGGTCCAGCACCGAGGGCCTTCTGGCGGTTCCCTCACTGCGAGAAGCCAAGTTACAGGGAACCAGGCAGAGGGCCTTCTCGGTAGTGGCGCCCTCCCTGTGGAACGCCCTCCCACCAGATGTCAAAGAGAACAACAACTACCAGACTTTTAGAAGACATCTGAAGGCAGCCCTGTTTAGGGAAGCTTTTAATGTTTGATGTATCATAGTATTTTAATATTCTTTTGGAAGCCGCCCAGAGTGGCTGGGGAAACCCAGCCAGATGGGCGGGGTATAAATAATAAATTATTATTATTATTATTACATGTGAAAAGGATCTAGGAGTCTTGGTTGACCACAAACTTGACATGAGCCAACAGTGTGACGCGGCAGCTAAAAAAGCCAATGCAATTCTGGGCTGCATCAATAGGAGTATAGCATCTAGATCAAGGGAAGTAATAGTGCCACTGTATTCTGCTCTGGTCAGACCTCACCTGGAGTACTGTGTCCAGTTCTGGGCACCACAGTTCAAGAAGGACACTGACAAACTGGAACGTGTCCAGAGGAGGGCAACCAAAATGGTCAAAGGCCTGGAAACAATGCCTTATGAGGAACGGCTAAGGGAGCTGGGCATGTTTAGCCTGGAGAAGAGGAGGTTAAGGGGTGATATGATAGCCATGTTTAAATATATAAAAGGATGTCACATAGAGGAGGGAGAAAGGTTGTTTTCTGCTGCTCCAGAGAAGCGGACACGGAGCAATGGATCCAAACTACAAGAAAGAAGATTCCACCTAAACATTAGGAAGAACTTCCTGACAGTAAGAGCTGTTCGACACTGGAATTTGCTGCCAAGGAGTGTGGTGGAGTCTCCTTCTTTGGAGGTCTTTAAGCAGAGGCTTGACAACCATATGTCAGGAGTGCTCTGATGGTGTTTCCTGCTTGGCAGGGGGTTGGACTCGATGGCCCTTGTGGTCTTCCAACTCTATGATTCTATGATTCTATGATTCTAGGTTTCCACATCACAATCCACACCTGAGAAAACTGACTCCTCCAACAATAAGGCAGAAACAGTGGTCAGTTCCACAGATGCACACATCAGTGTGATGGGCAGCCATTGACAAGAGCCTGTGACAATTTCTGGAGCCAAGTATCACATTTCCCCATCCAGAGAATGCAATCTGAGACACCACTGAGGAACTAAGGATATTTTGCTACTTGTTAATTACAATGGTAATCCGAGTGAATTGAGAAAGATATCCTTGAGAATGTTTAGAGGACAGACCATAAATAATAGTGAAAGTCATCTTGAAATCTTCTTACGCTTTTCTAGGTGGAGTGGGACACTCTCTCCACAATAGCATGGACCTCCTCCCGTCCAACTTGCAATATGTTTGCGGTGACTCTCAGCAATTGCTTACACAGAAAAGCAATGTTAGGAAAGAATGTACTATATTTTTAGCTGCTTTTAATGCAATTAAGCAGCTGGAAACAGGGAACAAAGCCAACACCATGTGATCTCACAGCTTTCCAAGGACCACCAGTAAATACCTCACAGACCTTCGCAGAAGTGGCAGTAGAAAGACTTATCATAAAGCTGGTCCTTGGAATTGGAACCTCTAAAGGTTATCTAAAATGAACCCTGCTCACTGAAGGACTTTTAAAGTAGTCTTTGGAAGCAAAGAAGGAAATAGAAGTCAGTAACTAATGTTGGTGTGGATTTCAACCTTCATACCTGACTTGAGTTACAGAAAATAAATAAGGCTGTTACTTACTAGTGTGTTTCGGAAGCAGAAGAACCACTGCATGTCTTTTATTACATTATCTTGTCCCCGAGGCAGACAAAAGGTCTTCAAGATATCTCTTGCCCCCAGTACTTCTTTTAGTGCATCCTTTAGTTATGGTGGTGGAGATGGTTGCTGATGCAGTAGCACTGATACCACGAGCATCTACAAAGGGCAAGGGGAGCAGTGGCTCATCCCTGGATGAACCATAATGCACATATTCCCAGCTTTCATTTTTTAAAAGGAAAAGGTTTACAGCATTTGTTGAACCTGAGATACGAGGGGATATGCATTTGTTTTTCCCTCGTTTAGTGAGATACTTACCTACTCCAGCAAACATTTGTTTTTGTTTGTTTTTTGTTTGTTGATTTATTCATTTATTTGGAGTATTTACTTTGCTCCCTCCCATGCTGGAAAAAGTCCTGCAGATGGTCATGCACACTGCTCCATGTGTATCTGAATGAACTCTCCCTCTTCTCTGTCCCTGGCATTTGCCAGCCTTTTAATGAGACAGGCCAGTAATGGAAATCTAGCAGACAATGTAAAATATTTGCCATGTCCCAAAAGAATCCTTAAATACAAAAGCAGCAGACTGCATGAAATTTTTACCTATGAATATGGCCAAGGTGAAAGGGAAAAGTTTCGGCCTTTTCTTACCATTTCTTGCCACCTCTTTGCAATGGCTTCTTTTCCCTGATCGGCACACTGAGTACCATTTAAAAACTAATACTCAGGGACACCTCCCCAAGGCAATCCCGAAGTGGTAGGGACCAAGTACTCGATATGATGATGTCACATTGTTACAAAAGCCAGTCGGCACAATAATATAATGAAGCCAAATCAGAGTGAGTGCAAAGCTTTGTGCCCTAATTGTGAATGGGTGGATATTCCCCCCCTTTCTGCAGGACTCCTACCCACACAATTACTGAAACAAGAATTGTGTTTTTCATGAAATGTGCTGTTGATTTTGGCTCGACCCTATTTAGATGCACAGACCAGGCTGGGAGAATCGTGGCTGTGAGGAGGAGGAGGAGGAGGAGGAGGAGGCTATTCCCTAAACTGCACCATGTGGCTGACAGACCAGAAAGAGAGAGAGAAAATATTTATCATTCTGAAGTTGGGAGAATGAATGAATTAAAGAAAGAAAGGGAAAGAGAAGGTTTCACCCTCTGGCTATTTTATTATTTCAAGGGAGAAGTCATGGTGGCCTTTCAAAAATACAGAATGTGTTATTTAAATTATGGACAGGAATTCCAGCCAACTAATAATTCTTGAAAACGCTGGAATAGAATATTCTGCCAAGGCTCTTGTCCCTTAAGGAAAGCTATTGTTCCCTTAAGAAAGTAGCTCCTGTGAAGTTTCCTGTAAATCAAAATGCTGTATTAAAAGTAAATCACGAGAGAGAGAGAGAGAGAGAGAGAGAGAGAGAGAGAGAGAGAGAGAGAAACTCCTCCCCCCAAAATATAAAAACTGAGGATAGTAAAAAATTAATATTAAAAACAGAGGTATCTTTAGCCTGGATAAGAGGAGACTGAGAGGAGATATGGTAGCTGTCTTCAAATATCTCAAGGACTGTCATATGGAAGATGGAGCAAACTTGTTTTCTCCTGCTCTGGAGGGCAGGAGCTGAACCAATGGCTTCAAGTTACAAGAAAGGAGATTCCGACTGAACATCAGGAAGAACTTTCTGACAGTAAGAGCTGTTTGACAGTGGAATGGACTCCCTTCATTGGATGTTTTTAAGTAGAGGTTGGATGGCCATCTGTCTTGGATGCTTTAGCTGAGATTCCTGCATTTTAAAGTAGGGATGGAGGAGGAATTTGATTTCGTTCATATTTCAACAATTCTCATTTCTTGAACCAACATTCAAACTAAAACGCAGATACCCTTCGAAATTCAGTTTTACTTTTACCCAATTGCCACTTTGATTTCTGTATGATTAGGTGTTGCGCTAGTGCACTATATAAAGAGTAGGCACTAGGCAGTGATATACAGTGCTTTTTTCTAAAAAAAATATGTTTAGGGGTACTCTCATTTTCCTACTCATATTGAAATACTGCCCCTCAATGAGGCCAAAGTCAGATCCACAAAGTGTTTAGGGGTATGCGTACACCTGCATCCCCCCAGAAAAAAAGCACTGGTGATATAACTAAGGATTGTATTCAGTGCTGTGGTCACATTCAAACAACAGACTTCCATGTGTGCGGCTGAATTTTGCCTTCTTCTCCTGTTCCCTATACACCTTCAAAATTTGCTCCAGAGGGCTGGGGAACATTCTGGGCTGATTTTGAGTGGGAGGAGAAGAAGGGAAAGTCCTGTTATGTGAGTACAGGATACAACCCTAAACATGTACCTCACTAGGGGTTAATTAGGTTGCTTGCAAAGCCTCCCCCCCGCCATACTCTCCCATCACTCTTAGGGGTCAGCTGTTCACCCTCCTTGGCCACTAGTTGTAGCCATACCCTTGAGTTGGAGAGGACCTACTAATATCCAAGGTTATATTAGACTTCTTTTTTAGACTCCTTCTATTGCCTTAAGTATGGGAGTCATAAAGGCATTAGCCTGCCAGAGTATAGAAAGGAACATTTACCACCCTTGAGATATGTCTCGCTGACAATACCAAAGAGCTCTGAGATTATGGGAAGTTACATTGAATTTTCCTTCAAAGGGGACAGACTATGTAAGCCCCGGGTGAGATTCTAGGTACTGTAGTGATAACGGCCTGCAGCGCCTGGCCTCCTGTTTATCGTGCCTTTGATGCTAAAGCAGAACTAATTCAAGGAGTCCATGATCTGAGCACAGCTGAGTCTCATTAAAGCCCCATTTCCTTCCCTGGGAGGGCACGGTGGGCTGCAAGGTAGCACAATACACATGCCACAGGCAGAGCTGCTGCAAAAAGGATAACTGCATTCCCTTCTTAACAGGGAAAAGGTAATGTGGGCTCTGTCTAGCAGGGGTGCAGCAGGGCTGGAAGATAGCAGAGATTTAACTCTACAGTCATACCTCGGGTTGAATGTGCTTCGGGATGAGCACATTCGAGTTGCGCTCCATGGCAACCCGGAAGTAACGGAGCGCATTACTTCTGGGTTTCACCATGTGTGCATGCGCAGATGCTCAAAATGACATCACGCGCTTGCGCAGAAGCGCCGAAACGTGACCCGCGCATGCGCAGACGCATGGACACGGGTTACGTTTGCTTCTAGATGCAAACGGGGCTCCAGAATGGATGCCGTTCGCATCTAGAGGTACCACTGTATATAAAAGAGTGTTGCACACCAGATGCTATGATCAGGTTGAGGAACACCTGTGGCCTTCCAGATGTTGTCGGACTCCAACTCCCATCAGCCCTAGGCAGCATGGCCAATGGCCAAGGATACCTGGGAGTTGGAGTTCAACAATATCTAGACAGCTACGGGTTCCCCATCCCCATCATCCATTTCCTTATATGAATTCTTACATGAGGCTGTAATAGCCAGCAGTTCTTGGTGAAGTTGGTTCCCTTGGGTGGTAGTCAACTAAATTTTACTCAGAGTTGACCTATTGAAATGAATGGACCTCCCTTAGTCATGTTCATTCATTTTAATCGGTCTCCTCTGCATAAAACAGTTGAATAGCAGCCAAAGTCATACCCGCCCCAATGCCTTTAAAAACAGTGGCTTTAAGAACATTTGGCATGGCAAAGTAATCATTTATTATTATTATTATTATTATTATTATTATTATTATTGAGATTTATATACTGCCCTTCATCATAAGATCTCAGGGCAGTTCACAGAATAAAATAGAGGACGCACAAGAAGCTCTTCACACCTAAAGCACTTCCCAATTCACTGCCATGAAGGAGACACCTCTGTGTATACACCTGGGGCTTATGTCTCCTATGAAGTGAATGGGGAAACCTGTATATGCAAAGTGTGTGTGTGTGTGTGTGTGTGTGTGTGTGTGTGGTGTGTCTCATGGTGACTGTGGGGCCCTATAAAACCGTAAGTGTGTTCAGCATATACTCAAAATGGAAGAAGTATAAATTAGAAACTCTGACAGACTAGAATTTATAGAAGAAAGTATGGCAGAGAGAAGGGAAGCAAAAGAGGAAAGCTATACAGTCACTCCCCTCATACTCAATAAGATAGTGGAGAGACAATGGATATCTCTCTAAGTGGGACAATTTAGAACAGCTCCCCTCTTTTTTCTATGTACAGTCGTACCTCGGATCCCAAACACCTTGCAATTCAAACGTTTTGGCTCCCGAACGCCGCAAACCCCGAAGTGAGTGTTTGTGAACATTCTTTGGAACCCAAACGTCCAATGCAGCTTCCATGGCTTTTGGTTGGCTGCAGGAGCTTCCTGCAGCCAATCAGAAGCTGCGCCTTGGTTTCCAAATGTTTTGGAAGCCGAATGGACTTCCAGAATGGATTCCGTTCGACTTCCGAGGTACGACTGTACATAAGAAGCTGCCTTATATGGAGTCATTCCATTGATCTGTCTAGTGCAATATCATCTGCACTGATTGACCATCACTCTCCAGGGTTTCAGGCAGTGTTCTCTTCCACCTGTACCTGGAGATGTGGGAATTGAACCTGGAACCTTCTGCATGTAAAGCAGTTGCTCTGCCACTGAGCTATGGCCTTTCCCTAATGTCTTCCTGCCAGAAAGCCTACATACCTATGTTGCCTCAGCAAAATCCCTCCCCCCTCTTCCTTGGCTTAAGTTACTGTAGTTTAATGACTCCTATCTGTGGAACAAAAGCAATAAAGATGTTGAAGTAAGACATGGAAGCGCATTCTCTCTCAGAGGTACCAAAGTGCACGGCACCTCATAAAGCAGTGGGAACTGGAGCATGGAAAGTTATTGGAATCAGGTCTTTCATCTCCTGTCATTAAAGCATTAACATCACTAAGCCTAATATTCAGCTCTTAATGCCAGATGCGCAGACTAGAACATCATGCCTGCAGGAGTGCATCGGAGTCTGGATGGAAGAAGGCAGGTGGGATGCTTATTCTTTCATCCCAAATAAAAGAGGTGCTTGGGGACCACTGAGTTACCAACTTGCATTAAATCTTCCAGAAATGGGCTCAGATAATGCAGATGCCATTAAAAAGAAACGAAATGTTACGCCATGAGTTCCCCAGCTTAAAATGTTTACAAAAATTAACAAATTGGTGGGAACCTATGGGTTGCTTTGTCTGGGAGCTAGTCGCTGCATGATATTGTAGAAGTTTACTCTAGGTAGAATGAGGACCAGAGATTTTTTTTCAGCTGGAACTATAAGAGAACAAGGGATGCATTTATGGTGAGTTCTGGCACCTCTTTTTCTAGAAATATAACACTGATGAGGACCTAACGACAGGTGACACTAACTGAGTTGCTTCCAAGCACTATGTGTCTATCTGTCTGTCTTTATTTATTTATTTATTTATTTAATTACAGGCATTGAAGGGGGGCTGTTAATTAGGAAAACATTGTATAGAGAGAGAAGGTTTAACCCTTTCCCTTGCCATTTTTGCAATGGAAATACTGCAATTAGGCTTGGAGGAAAGGGAGGGGTCCTATTTTCACCCTAAACCTAACTGCAGCAGAGAGAATTTCCACTGCGATCACAGTGGGGGAAAGATTAAAGTTCCCCTCCCTATGCACTGCATTCCCAGTTAGAATCCCCCCATGTCTGTAAGTAAAAAAAAAACCCTCACACAAGTGATTGCAAGTAACTAGGGATGTAAGGAGGCAGTGATTCCCATCCTGTCCTGTGTTTGTTGTCATAATCTCTGTTTCCATTCCACTGCAGTTCAACTTCTGCTAATAATAATAATAATTTATTATTTATACCCTGCCCATCTGGCTGGGCTTCCCCAGCCACTCTGGGCGGCTTCCAAAAAAATATATTAAAATACTGTAATACATCAAACATTAAAAGCTACATTGTTCATTTTGCTATCGCTAGGGTTGAAATTTATTTAATTAATTATGTGATTCATTTCAATGCATTTTGATTGAAGAGAAACAGCAAAAACCCATCATTATTTTTAAAACAGGTACACTCCTCCATTGCCTTTCAAGAGAGGCAGGTGCCAACCAATTTGCAGACTAAAAAAACTATAGCTAATGCCGCTCACATTCATTTGCATGTTTTCTGTTCCTGACCTATGATAAACATGCACGATGCGGTGATTGATCGTGCTCTTTTCTGTTTCTGATGGAGTTCTGCAACATCCCTACAAGCAACACATTTGGAATCAGCATAATTATATGTTAGAACCTCCTTCGGGCGATTTTTATCCCAAAAGGTGGTCTAAAAACATTAAATTAATAAGAAGTAGCATCACTTGCTAAAACATCCTGTGAGCAATTAAACCACGAGTTTGCCTGTGGGAATTTTATCCAAGACGAGGAAGATTTGCTGATGATTGGGGGTGGGGGGGAAGGACTACACCAAGATAACAGAGCCAGTGATTCTAGTGAGATTACACAGCTGATTCTTCTCCTCTGAATACCCTCTGAAAGATAACATGTGAACATACACTCAAAAAAGCTGTAGCAGTGTGCTACAAGCCTTAGTCTCTTCCAGTAGGACAAAAGTTTCATTTTTCTTTCCTTTAGGAAAAATGGCCAGAACAAGCATGAGGACATATACAAAGAGCTTTGTTATACTGTGTTCCCTGATTGTTTGGGGGTGGTTGTTTTTTTGATGTCAGCTTGGCTGAATCAAGGCATCAGATATCCACAAGTCATTGGGATTGTGCTAATCTCCGTACCGATGCCTGAAAGTCCAAATTGCAGAGCTCAGGAAAGCAGCAAAACCTTGCACACTAGTCCACCTAATGTATGCAAGAAGTTGTCACTAGCTGCTATTAGTTTCTTGCAAGACACCCAGTGGTCTGTCTAGTCCAGTACTGTTTCTATCATGGCAGGCAGCAGCTGTCAGTCTCAAAATCCTCAGGGACAGAGGCTTGTCCCAGCACAGCTACATGAGCGTCTTGAACTGGGGAAGGCAGCAGCAGAAGCTGGGAGATTTTGCATGCAAAGTGTATGCTGTACCAGCGAGGTATGTTGCCTCCCTTTCATTAAAGTTTATGGCATTATTATATTTTATTAATATTATTTATTTTTTAACCAACATAGATATTAAAATCCATAATGATGCAAAATTTCTAAGTCATTCCATTGGTTTATCCACCATAAGCTAAAAGGAAATTAATAATAAAAAACCCAAATAAATGAAAGAGGAAATAAATACAAGCTGCTCGGTTTTGTTATAGCTCTGGGAGTCGGTTTCTCCATGATAAGTAACTAGCAAGGCAACATTTGAAGGGTGCACCTTCTGTTTATAGAGTGATGAGTTCCAAAACAATCAATTCATAAGCAAGTTATTAAAACATTACAATCTATAGCACAAGGGAGAGATGAGGATTCAGGAAACCAATGGCGACTGGGCCTGTGTGCACTGGAATCGGTCTTCATAGCGAAACAAAAGGCAACAGCACATTAAATTTTATGACACTTTTAAGAGCACAATAGTTTTGCCAAAGCTCTCATTAAACAGCTCGACACACTTAGCTTTAACTGCCTCTCTGTGTTTCATAACGCCTGATAAACGTCCGGTTTTGTAATAGTAGCCTTACTGGGAGGCCAGAAAATGCTTAGCAGAGGATATTAAAGGGAAAATAGGGGCTTGATTGCGAAATGTCAAGGGTCGAAAAATGGCCAAAGTGGGTGGATGGCACAGCTGAAACAAGCTGTCTGTCATATTGCTATGCCCAACACCTCTGTGTGCACACGTGTGTGCACATGTCAGTGCTCCAGTGCATATCCACTGATCATTTTAAGCCAAATACATGTATAGGGTATGCGGGTGTCACATTATTTGTCCTTCACTTTGGGCTGGATATTCAGCCACATGGAAGACCATGACTGAAGGCTGCATAACGGGAAATGAGAGCGCCAAAATCCATTTGGAGGCTGTGGATGGTTTTCTATAGTGCCGGTTTATATGTGTGTGTGCTGCACATGGTGTGCTATGGGTAGGCCACCTTATCCTTCCTATGTGGCTGTACCAAACAGCCAACAAGAGCACAATCAACTGTCATAATTTGTGTGGTGCGGATTCCAGGGCTGGTGGTGAGCTAGTGGCTGCAAACCTGTATGTCAGGATATTCACTGATGAGAAACCTGTCTCACACTTGTAGTCATACTTGTACGCAAAATGTGTATATTAAGAGAAATTCACACCAAGTTGCTGACAAATTGTAACACATATATTACAGAAATGTGGAGAACTGAATGCAAGATTGGAAAAATCAAAAAATGAGAGAACTGAAATAGATAGATGCATCCATCCCTACACCTAGCAGGTATGGGGCAACTTCTGCAGATGGGACCTAGAGTAAGCCCAGCTGCATACTCAGGGCTTCACCAGGGCTCAGGTTGGAGCTGGCCATTCAAGAAGCAAATGTAGCAGAGGCAGCCAGGCTAGTGAGCAAGAGCTGCCACATGTTCATTGATTTAAAGGGGAAAAAATATATAATACCTCTAAATACTTAATAGAGTTGTGGTGGCCGAGTTTCACTCCAAGGTTGCTTCTAGGTTACCTGTTTATTGAACATTCTCCCCCCCCCCCCCAATAAATTTTTATTAATTTTTCATTAGTGCACATAGACTCATTATACATTTATACATCCCACATATACCTTTAGCTCCGCCGATCTTCGGACTTCCCTCCATCCCTTCGGTAAGTATCATATAGTTTTTACATCGCGTATTCTATTAACCTTTATTGAACATTCTTACTGATTTGTTTGCGCCAAGTTTGCAGGGAGATTACACTGTGTTGCGTGAATGAAGCATCATCACACACTTTCCAGTGTGCTTTCCTGTCACCAGGGAGCAGGTTTGTTTTGTTTTGCAAGAGGTCCAAATCAACTTAATCTGTGCAACCTGAATTTGCAGGTATGTGACTGAATTCCAGCTAAAGATAGTGACAGTCTGGAAGCACCCCAGTTCACCTGGTTTCCACTTCTTTCTTGCCAGTCACAAAGCAGTGCTATTATAATGTTCATGCTTTAATGCCACCAATATGAAATGCACAAAATAATATTTTGTGCATTTCATATTGGTGATATTAGATTCAGGTAGGTAGCTGTGTTGGTCTGACGCAGTCGAAATAAATTAAAAATAATAAAAAAATTGTCCAGTAGCACCTTAGAGACCAACTAAGTTTGTTATGGGTATAAGCTTTTGTGTGCATGCACACTTCTTCAGATACCAATTAGTGATATTGGTGTTATTCAAATTAACACATCCTCTCTGATTGTTTCACTGAAGTCTTTGTCTCTTCCCTCATCTCCCATCACCGCTATTTCCTTTGGGCTTTTTTTCTGCTTCTCCCAGTGACTGTCTTGGCTTCCATGTTTTCTTATTAGACCCATTATGGTCAAATTTAATGATTAACAAGAGCAATCTGGAAGGACTAACTCCAAACCAGCAAACAATTGTACAGAAAAACAAAGCCACAGGTACACAGACCCTATACCTTTTAAGCATGGCTGTTCATCAGAAGCAAACAGTATAATATTTTGTGAAAGGCACTTATTTTTTATTTTTATTTTTGGAATAAACGCTTTGTGAGTACCTGTGGCTTTATTCTTTCATGAAAGAATAATAAGTAATAATTGAGGTCTCTAAATGTTAAAAGAAAGGCGGGCATTTTTTACATTGCACATGCCTGCATATGTGTAGCATCACGAGGAAACCTAACAGCCAAAACATGTGTGCCACTAACCACCAACCTGAGAACAATGGATCATGCATTCCAGATGTCAGAGGAAAAGACCTAAGGGACAATATTGAACCAGCTCACTTTGAAACATTGATCAAGAGAGGAAGAGGAGTCACTGAAAGCCCATATATACATCACAAAACAAATGTTCTCCACACAGCAAGGGGACACAGAGTGTTTGAACAAGTACAACCAATAATATATATATTTTTATATATAATAGATCTCTCAGGCGCAGCCCATAAACTAATAGTAATTTTCATTGATATCATAGTTTTGAATGGACTCCAAATAAAACTATGTAATAAAATATAGTATTTAGGGTGTATATACTGTAGAGCAGCCTTCCCCAGGTGTGCTGGCTGGGGCTTATGGGAGTTGTAGTCCAAAACATCTGGATGGTACCAGTTTGGGGAAGCCTGCTGCAGAGCATAGTATAGCTGCTTCATAAGGATGCTATCCAGCATCACAGATGTTATATTGATTACAAGATGAATTCTAGCTACTTAAGGGTACATGGATTATCCAGACCCTCCAAGTGTCCTTATTTTCCAGGGCCAGTCCCAGATTTACTGAAGCCATCCCAGTTTCTGATTGGATTCTACTTTTCCTTAGGACACCCCTGTTTTCATCAGAGGAATGTTGGAGGGTATGGAGTTATCTGGCCCCCTAGCCAAGGGGACATCTGAAGGCAGCCCTGTATAGGGAAGATTTTTTTTTAATGTTTAATGTTTTATTATGTTTTTATATATGTTGGAAGCCACCCAGAGTGACTGGGGTTATAATAATAATCTGTGCTTTTTTCTGCGGGGACGCAGGGGTAAACATACCCCTAAACATTTTGTGAATCTTTCTACTTTTGTCCATTTACTAACTATAAAATGGTGATTTTCTTGAGTCAAAATGAGAGTACCCCTAAACATTTTTAAAGAAAAAAGCACTAATAATAACAACAACAACAACAACAACAACAATAATAGTGTTATTCAAGGTAACAAATCCCACACATCCTCCCTGATAGTTTCACTGAAGTCTTAATAATAATAATAATAATTGAATAGAAAGTCCCTATTTTCATTGGAGAAATATTGGAGGGTATGGATTATCTGGTTAGAATATCTTGCTATAGAGAATTGCTTTCCTTCAGAGGGATTTCTCTCCCCCCCCCCCGCCCATCCATATGCCATAAGCTCTGCCTGAGTCAGACCTCTGCTTTCTCGTCCCCCCTTCAGTCATGCTATAACATAAGAGGGAATTTTATGGTGATAGGGAAGGATAACAAGGCAGGCCTGAAGCAGGTTGCTAGACTCCAAAAGCTACAAGGAAAGGCTGGAGGCACAGGAGACTCTGAAGAAAAATCTAATCCTCTTCAGATGAGAATCTTTAACCTCGTTGACCCAAGAGCCATGAATCACCCATTAACAGCCTGTCCCCTCTGCATGCTTTGCTTTATTATCGATTTAGCAGTGCAGAGAAAATATTCTTTCTACGTTTCCTTCAGAGGCATTGCATCTGCCCAGGCAGCAGCAGAGGTATAGCCCTAGACCGAAGCAGTGCGAGCTCCTCCCTGTGGTGAAAAGGGTGAATGTCAAGTTGCGAAGGTTGCTTGGATGACGTGTGGGATGCCGCGCAAAATGTTGTTGCGCCCTCCCGCAAATCAGCACTTCTATGAAAGTATTTTTCTACATATGCAAGCTGTCCTCAAGCCGTCTCCCATAACTGGAAATTACAGGAGTTCTAGTTCAACAGGATATAAGCAGAGATTGAAGTAAAGTTAGGTCATCCCAGAAAGGATTACCAGTGTTTTCTATCTCAGTTGAGTTTATTAATATATACTGTACTTTACTGGGTCTTTCAGTATCATAGAAATTGACGGCTTGATTCCTTAGTTAGCCCTTCTTGCAGAAAGTAAGATATTCATTACATTGTTTTAAGCAAACAGCCACTGCTTTTCTTGTAACGTGTCAGTGTTGAGGATGCTGCAGATCGCCATGATTTCGCATGATGTAGCGGCGCATCAATAAAGACAGGCCAGGTATAGGAACCACTAGCAAAGCAAAATGCAGTGGTGGAATCTAAAGCAAGTGGGATTTGCAACTAAACATTGCAGTATGGAGTCTTCTCTTCAGGATTCCAGCCAACCGATCATGCTCTTTTTCAAGAATACTCCATTCTCCCTACTCTACTCAGTTTCCACCCCCAACAGTCAGTCAGCATTTGGGGTCCACCGAGCATGCTCAGTCCTCAATGGGATATTGATTTACTACCCTTTTAAAAAAATGTATTTTGTACTTTTGCAAACTTTGAGGTTTCTCCCAATCCGGCTCCTACTTCCCTCTGGTGGCTGGATGGCTGTTTTGGCTGTCACTTGGAGAATGAAATATTAATATATATGATGAATTTTCCCAAAGGTATTGCTACTTCAACAAAGTTTATTTGCTGTGGTTCATGACTTATTTGGAAGAGTCTTACCCCTGAGAGCAAATTAAGTTCTGCTGTCTCAACCACTAAATTAGATCCCATCTTTGTTCTGGAGTTTTCCTTTCTGATAATCTGGTAGAACTCAAAGAATATTAGAGAGTATATATATGAGCTACATTTTAGAAATAACAGTAATTGGGGAGGAGGGTGTTTATGTTTTGTTGAAATGACTTTTAAGGACTTGTGATAGTCTTAAATTGTAGAATTATAAAGCTCTGAAAAACACTCTGGTCTCTGGTCCAGTCCTCACACTGTCCTCTTCCTCTATATGTATACCTGTCTCAAACCCTCTTCCCATATTTATCTTGTTTAGCTTACAAAATTTATCTCTCCTGTAGACTAGGTGGTGCCTCTCAACAAGAGTGCAATAGATAAAATGGTGACTGCAAATTAGGAGTGGGCCAGGGAGAAATAATGATTTTGTTACACATTGTTTAGAATTCATTTTGTTACTAATTCAACATGGTTCAGTTGTTTTCTTAACTCTGATTTGCATGACATTAATTTCAGTGGGATGCCCTGTCAGCCTTCCACTGTTGGCAATTTTGGTAGTTTCCATCCAAATTGCACGACATTTTCAGGCACCCTATCATTATTTCAAGGCGTCAGATCTGCCAAATATCAAACAGGTTGGGGGAATTAAAAAATTAGAGGGCAACCTGTCAACTTCCCATTGCTTTCAGTGAGAAACTCAGCTGCTTTTCTCGTGCTAGTAATCTCTGTGCTTGTGATCTTATTGGAATAAATTTCAGTCATTCTGAGCTATCACAGAGGATTCCTATTATATAGTAAGAAATGACAAAGGGTTCCTATTTTACAGCAATGTAAAAGGCACAAAGACTAACTGCTATCTAAACTAAACAGAACTACCAAGAGTAAGCAGGCAGGCAGGTGAGTGCCTGTCTTAAGCAGCCTCAGAGTGTGGCAGGCAGAGGAGCTGAGCAGGGGGCAGGCTTACAGTGCAATTCTGCACATGTCTACTGAGAAATAAATGCCATTGCATTAATTGAATGCACACGTAAGTGTGTATAGCACTGTACCCTTAGGTAACAGCAGCAGGAGCAGCAGCAAAACTGACTTGCTTTTGTACAATAAGCAGAAACAGGACATTAAACCCTCATCAATCAATAACTGCATTCTTTAGTAGACTTGCATCTAGTCCCTCTTTAAATATGGGGGGGGGGAATAAAACTTAGAAGAGACATGAGAGCACACTACATTTACAGGACATTAGAGAAGTCCAAATAGGTGCATTAACTAATTGAGATACTGTGGTTTCGTTTAAAGAAGGCAGCAGGGACAAGAGTCAGGGGCTGCAAACTGTATGCTAATGAATGCAATTTTGAAATAAGAAGAGAGTTAGTATTTATCAGAGCAAAAATATTTCCAGAACCTCACCAAGAATATTGTGCTATTTCTTTATGTTACGACTCTTTGGCATTGGAAAGGTGTCAACTAGGAACAGGGTTACTGTTGGTGCAGAAATGGACCCAGTTACATTTCCTTTGAAGGATGGGAACCTGGGTTCAGGAATAAATTTTCCCTCAGGCCAGCAATCTGAGTGAAAGAGGTTGTCCTTCTCTGAGGAATGTGCTCTTGGTCAGTGTCTAAGGTTGCAATCCTAATGCCACTTACCTGGAAGTAAGCCCCTCTGAATTCAGTATTACTTATGCTTGCATAGGCATAGTTAGGATTGTGCTATAGGTCTTTTCAAGATGTTTGTTCCCTCAGAATCTTTCTGCAGTCTTTCTCCTCTTTGCTTGTGACACACAATAACCTGAAATTCATGGACTGAGGTTGCTGGTGGACAGATAATCCTGCTATGGGGGAAAAGTTGTGGATGAGAAAGGCTTATGTTCTTGTGTTCTTTCTCTTTCTTTCTGTTGCTCTGATTCTGTGAAGTACCATGATCTGGAGATGGATTGCCTTTGCCTTTGAACAGAGGCAGTTTCAGGGAAGCACAACCAGTTAGGCCACACTGGGCACTGCACTGCAGGGGGTGCCACAACAACACTGTAGAATGGAGTGGGACACGGGTGGCACTGTGTCCCACTCCATTCACCAAGCCTCTTGAGCCTGCTCATCCTAAGGTCGGCAGTTTGAATCCACACGACAGGGTGAGTGCCTGTTGCTTTTGTCCCAGCTCCTGCTAACCTAGCAATTCGAAACCACACCAGTGCAAGTAGATAAATAAGCACTGCTTCAGTGGGAAGGTAAACAGCGTTTCCGTGCGCTCTGGCTTCTGTCACGATGTTCTGTTGCGCCAGAAGCGGTTTAGTCATGCTGGCCACATGACCCAGAAAGCTGTCTGCAGACAAACACCGGCTCCCTCAGCCTGAACCAAGATGAGTGCTGCACCCCATAGTCGCCTTTGACTGGACTTAACTGTCCAGGGGTCCTTTACCTTTACCTAACCTAGAAAGGAGCATGAGTGCCAGTGGGGCACTGAATTTTAGTGTCACACAGGGTGCCGGTGAAATTTGACAGCCCAATGTCTGCCACTGCTTTGAAGCCCACAAGCTATACAGAGCAGCTCTGGGGTTTTTTTTCCTGAGTCACAAGAATGGCTGAAGGGCTGAGGCAATAGAGTGTGGTCAAAAGAGCGGCCCTGGGTGTTGTTGGGTCCATTGCCTTTGAGCAGCCTTCCTTGACCCCAGTGTCCTGCAGAAGTTTTGGACTACAGCTCCTATCAGCCCCAGCCAGAGTGGCAAAGGGTCAGAGACTGTGAGAGTTGCAGTCCTAAACTTCTGGAGGGCACCAGCCTGGGGGAAGGCTGTGTTAAGGAATGAAAGATGGCTGCAATATCTCAGCCTAAACACCACTTTAGCTGGAGGATGCTCATATCACAGCATTTGCCTCAGGGCAATCCTGGGCTGTCAGTGCCAACAACGCAAAGGCAAGCCGTCTGAGGCACACAGGTGCTTGGCTGCATTTAAATAATGAAACACATCTTAATGGACTACCACCTTTCATTGAAGCAGGGGTCAGTGCTGTACCGTGTCTTATTCGTAGAAGGGGGTGGGGAGATAAAAGAAAGGAGCCAACATTTAGGCAGCAAAAACAGCTTCCCCAGCACAATAAAGACGTGTTTCATTACACAAAGTGACTGACGATTTGTGTGCGTCTTCCAGGTCTGGGTTTTGACACTTGCTTTTCTGACCAGAACCACATTGGTGCAGCTGGCTTTGTTAAAAAGAAAGAAAGAAAAAGCAGGCAGCCAGCAACTGGAAATTGAATAACACACATGCTATGAGGTCCTTTGGGCAAGCTCCATGCACATAGCACTTAGGAGTCCTCCTAGATCTCTTCTCCTGGGGCAACAATACTTAGCATGGAAGGTATCTGTTAAATGTTGGACTGAATGGTTGCTTCCTGTGTGATTGCCAATGTTCTGCACATGACCAGGAAAAGTAGGAAAATGTCCCTCTCTTGGGACAGCATTGTATATCAGCAGCTGACATTTTGTTTAGTACAGTACATTCTTATAGTAAAATCACTACTACCCTCTTTTGGCTGCCTTGTGTTGATCCTTCACACGATTATATGCAGATTGGTTAAGAATGATATCTTCTGACTATCCAAGGAGAATGTCAGTGAGCAGACATGATCAAACCACCCAGATCTTTGCTGGATCTGAGGAGAGCAGCAAACAATTGCGCTGTTAATTGCATATAGTTGCTTCAATACAGCAATTATACTCCAAGAGGAAGGATTTTCATCTTTGTGAGACAGGCACTGATAATATAACGCCAAGAGGGTTATGTTAGAGATAGCAAGGGTAGGTGAAGGTAGATAGAGAAACACTCACAATTAAAAAAAGATACTGAAATATCTTAAGTAGGCAAAGAACAACAACTATGAAAGAAAACACTAACACCAAAACTTTAAAAGGGTGTAATAGTTGACATGGAAATGGATGTCCTACACAGAATTAGTTCAAAACCTACTTATGTTCAATAGGATATAATCCAGGATACTACCTGGCTTTCACATCTGTAGAGTCTTAGAAATGAATTTTGCTCCTATGACCATAAGAAATACTTACATGGGTGGCTCAAAATATTAAATGTATGTATCATTTTTTTAAAAAAGGATGCCTTTAATTTTACACTTGATTAGCATAAAGAAAGTGTATAAGAAATCTTCTGAAAGATCTAGCTAATGCTGTGGAAATTTTAGAGAAACTTTATTTTAGATTAGTGGAAATGCAAAAGGATTCTGGAATTTCAGAAACAGGAGTTTCTCAAATATATAATATAATTTTCCTCATGTCCTTCTACATGTCATCTGGGCTTACTGGTGGATATTGTGACATGGGCATTGCTGGGAATATGTTACCACCAATTCAAGAATATCACAACATCAATTTGGTTTTTCCAGTAACATGGAATTGTGCATTGGAAATGGTGGTGCTGGTGTGTGTGTGTGTGTGTGTGTGTGTGTGTGTATGTAACTAGGAATTATCCTGTCCAGTAGATATAAATAAGGGGTAACTGCTTACTAAGACTTTAAATAGAATGCATATCACTCTGCCCCAACCTGCTTCCCAGGTGTTTCAGACTACAATTCCTATCAACCCCAGCCAGCCTGGCCCAATTGTCAGAAATGAAATGGAAGTAGTAGTGCAAAACATCTGGAAAGCACTAGGTTGTGGGAGACTCATGCATGTAAATAAATTAACCAATCACAGGGTCTGGGGGAGAGGTTTCCATATACCTTTTTTATTCGGAAAAAAACAACATGTTAGCACTTGCTTAAATACTATGATTATATGTGTGTTCACTGTATGGTGCCAACATTTATCCTTTCTATCTGTTAATCAGCAATACAAGTCAATGTCTTTAAATCCCTTATTTGTTAATATTCTGAACAGAAAATTCTTGGCAGAGTATGAACATAAGAAGAGTCATGCTGAATCAGACCAAAGACCCGTCCAGTTCAGCCACTATGGCAAGCCCTCAAGCAGGATCTGAGAGCAACAGCACTCACCCAACTTGAAATTTGTAGCAACTGGTGTAGAAGCACATACTGCGTCTGACATGGTTCCCTCCACTCATAAGAAGTGGATTATGAATGTTCACCAACAAGTTGCCTGGAATCATTTGGAAAGTGGTCTTCTTTTTGTTTCCTGGTCAGATTTACTTGGACGTGTTTTTATACAATACACAAGCCAGCTATCAGTCACCTCTGGCACTTTTGGATTGGAGGCACTTTATTCCTTCTCCATTATTTAGTAAATGGCCAGTGAAAATGTGACATGCCAGCCATTTGACATCATTAAATTGCAGTTGCTCTGCAGATCATGTAGCGATAAGCTGGGCAGGGGAAGGCAGAAGGGGGAGATTTGTGATGCAGAGCCCAGGTCAGCCGTGGTTTATTAAGTCCCATTAACCATATGGTCATGATTATAATAAAAGCTTGAGTTATAGCTAGTGACAAGTATAACTCCCCAAACCACGATATATATGTGATAGATGTAGATGGGTGTCAATTCAATAGTACTGATGCAGGCTTATACTATAGCAATCATGTTCATACCAGTCCCAAAGACAAGGAGGAAAGTTACGTGAAATCCCCACTATAGGAAACCCTATGAAAAGCACAACTTCTTCTTTTTACTTTTAAAAGTTCTCTCCCTGTCTGCCTTCTCTCAGCTGAGCTTTCATTTCTGTAACAAAGATCTGGTCACCACTAGATCTTTGTTGCAGATAAGATTGTGTGGTGGCAGTATATTACATGGTGTTTCATCTTTATGAGCTTTTACTGCAGTGTGTTAATTTGTGGTGCTCAACGCAGCGCACATGCGCGGAAATCTCCATCTTACATGGAACACACTACAGTCTGAGTCTACCCAGTGTAGAAGCAATCATGAGCCACCAATTATTTCACAGAGAGATTGATGGTATCATCTCCTGAGGTGCTATTTGCCAATCCTTTGCATGGCACCAAGTAAGCAAAACAGAGAAAGGGGTTGCCAACAGAGGTCCCATGCAGGGCTAAGGGCTAGAGTGGCAATGTCCTTTTGAAAAATTCCTTTCTTATCACCAACCAAAACATCACAAAGTAGAGAGTAAGCTTTTGGGCCCACCAGAATGTTAAAAATTATTCATGGGGTGGCAATTTGCGGCCCCTCACACCCACCACCTGAGGCAATTGTCTCTTTCCATATCATGAATTGTGCAACGATTTATGTATTTTAGAATCTCTCTGGAATTTATTTAAGTCACTTAAACTTTGCCTTTCTGTTTTGCAAAACAAAAAAACCTTCAAAGTGGCTAAGAAAAGTTAATAAATATGTAGAATCCAACACAATCAAACTTAAATGTGCATACACAAACAGCAGCATCAAGGGTAAACCATGTGTTTCTGTATTCCCCATATCCCCGTGTAACATCAGAAAAGTGTCCTTGGACATCTTACCTAACAAATAATACTCTCCCAGTATGCTTCCAAGCACAATTCAAAGTGTTGGTGCTGACCTGTAAAGTCCTAAATGGCCTCTGTCCTGTATACCTGAAGGAACGTCTCCACCCCCATCGTCCAGCCTGGACACTGAGGTCCAGTGCTGAGGGCCTTCTGGTGGTTCCCTCGCTGCGAGAAGTGAGCTTACAGGGAACCAGGCAGAGGGCTTCTCGGTAGTGGCACCTGCCCTGTGGAACGCCCTCCCAGCAGATGTCAAGGCAATAAGCAACTATTTTACTTTTAAAAGACAACTGAAGGCGGCCCTGTTTAGGGAAGTTTTTAATGTTTGCTGCTGTATTGTTTTTAATATTCGGTTGGAAGCTGCCCAGAGTGGCTGGGAAAACCCAGCCGGATGGGCTGGGTATAAATAAATTATTATTATTATTATTATTATTATTATTATTATTAGGTTACTGAGCTCAGGTAAGAGAAACACTTGAATTACTTCACACATGCTGTATAAAGGTTGGGTATTTTTATTATCATACCATGTGGTTCCTGCCCCCCTAAGGGGCACTATTGAAGCTCTTTCCCTTTATCTGATGATAAACAGTGATGTTTCTTCCTTTCCTTCAACAGGATTTCTGTTTTATTTAACTTTAACAAAGCATTAAGTCCCAGGTGTGAGTCTTACCCACCTGTATCCTCTCACAACATCCATCTGAATCAGTTCCTCCTCTTACTGTGTTATTTATCCCCATACAATGGAGCTTGGTGGTATAGCAGCTGCCTTGCATGCAAAAGGTACCATGTTCGATTCATAGCATTTGTAGGTTGGGCTGGGAGAGCCACTGCCAGGTAGCGTGGACCAAGGATATACAGTACATCCTTAGACCCAGGGAGACCTCTCAGCCTATCTGGCCCTCTCCTGGGCCACACGCCTAATCAGACCAGTTTTATACCTTCCTTGATTATATTTTACCCAGCTGAAATGTGTCCTCAAACTCTGATTGTGCCTCTTCCTTGCCCTGGATGGAGGGCAGAGAAGGGCCTCACTGGATAAATGTAAACTATATTTGTTGATCTACTGTTTTTGCCCATGGCCCCACTCACTACTGGCTTGTGGTCCTCAGAAGGTTGCTTAGATATGGCACTAGGCCGAAGAAAGCTTCACCATCCTTGGTGTAGACAGTATGGACACAGCTAGCACTTTGGAGACTCATGATCACTTTGTTGATGTTGCCAAGCCTACTACTTCCAGGTTTACCCAGAAAAGGATGAGAGCTGCATAGGCTACCCACCACTGCATATAGCACCCCAAAATATTAAAGAATGGCTGCTTACTTTTTCTTCAAATGTAGACATATATAGTGCCTCTAAGCAGTGCCTTCTCCAATATTACTTTGTTTTAAAGAAGTTAATATCAAAGTGCCCATGAACATGCACAAAATGTTTCTTCTCTTTGCTAATGGTGGCAGTGTCTGGTTTTTTAACAACTGGACCTGAGGACACAGTGCCATAGAGCATATGAGGAATGCCTCTGAGGATGGGAAGCAGCCTTTTGCAATAAATAAGATTAGCCAGAGGTATGATCACATAATACTCCCATTCACCCTCGCCAAACACAGGCACGGTACTTGCTCACGTTTGGACACATTTGCCACCCAGGTCCTCAGAATCCTGACCCTTCTTTTGCCATTGCAGTATTCTCACCCTTCTGCAGCAATAAGAGGCTCAAACTTTGGAGGGCCTCTCGAAGCTTCGGAAGCCTTTCTTGGGCTTCTCTTCCACCATCTTCTATCTGGAAGCTATAACGCTGGGATCTTGGGGGTATAAATAAGAGTAATTTGGTAAAGACAGCATTGGGAAATGCCAGGCAAGCCCCCCTCCCCCCCATATGACCTAAAAGGCAAGCACTGAAGATAAATAAGAACAGTTCGTGTAACCCATGTGCTCATCTTAACAATAAACAGAATGGCTGCGGAGCAGGGACTTTAAAAGGTTTCTCCTCCGCAAAGATGAATGGTTTGCTGGAGCTGCCTTGGATTCCGTTCTAGGGGGTTAAGTATGAGTAATTGGGTGTTAGAAGTGCTTGCTCAGAATGAGGGCTTGTGCGCACCAGCTCCAGGGGGAAGAGAGCATGTAATGATGGCTTTTGAGTAATTTATTGTTTCGTTTGCTTATTAGCTTGGCATCACCATAAGTCTTCGGTCGCTGCATGTGATGCCTTTGAACTGGAGCCCCGGGTGTGGTACACACTGTGACACAGAGTTTTGATGTGTGCCCCGCAGCTCCCGTAGGATTTCCGCTCTTTGCTCCGTGCAGCTGAGCTGTCCAGAGAGGGATAAATCATCCTCCGTTCCTCAGAGCAAGGCTGGGTTTTATGGGTATTATCTATCATTGTAGGTTCTTCATCTGGACATGCATAAGCTTACCATCTCTCAACATTCAGAGCAGGATTTCACTAGGTTGATAGGATTGAAACATGGAGAGCAGTGGCCCTGGGGGCCTCCCTTGCATTTGCGCCTGGGCCAGAGAATGTGGAATTGGAGGCCAATTGTATGCAATGAATAAACAAAGCCTGGCCTGGGCTACTCTTACGACGATAAGGCAGATCATTCAAGAAGACAAATTCCTAGACTACGGCTCTTGCCAGTGTGATAGCAAACTTCACTTTGGTTGTTTGAGCAGGGGGACAAGTTCTTGCTAGAATATCAGTTTCTGCCAAGGGCCAGTGTGATCCGATGAAGTATGATTATGATTATTTATAAACTTATAAATTATATACTGCCCTTCATCCAAAGATCACAGAGTGGCTTAGAATATAAAAATGTGATGGCTTTGAACATGAGAGATTAGAGTTCCACTGTTGTTTGCATCTATCTGTCCGAGAGATGGTGGGATGCACCTCTGGGGGGTGAAGTCAACTGATGGAGAATCACAGCACCTGCTGTAGCTGCAGAGACCGGTAACTCATAACTGCTGCTTCCTGTGTTGTTTTTGCTGTTAGCAGCACTGAAGTGAACTCCTCAGGGCACAAGTGTGTATGGAGATCCTGGACTATCTAGGCAACAAGAAGGTTCTTGGCCTTGCTAATGGAAAGCAGAGCAATAAATGTGGCACCAGTTTGGCTGCAGGAATTGCTCAAAGGAGGCAAACAGGGTGCAGTCCAACCATCTTAAGGACTCCACTACATATTTGTGCAGGGTTAACTCCTTAGTTTTTTCTTCTCCCACAGAAAAGGCAACAGGGATTTTTCCTTGGGGTTTGCTCCTGAAGCCTTTCTCACGAATGAGTATAGCCACAAGGCAGGAGAGGTTTAGGATCAGAGTTTACCTTCTTCTACATGGGCTACCTCTGCAAGTCAATGAGCCCCATCTGACCCTCGTTTCCCTCAACAGCACATGCAGTAGCCACCTTCTTGACTGTTGATCCTGCTATTGGTATTGTCTGCTCAATCTGACAGAGCCTGCCTTCGCATGCAGGTGAAGTTCCTTACTCACCGAGGGTTTGAGACCCATGGACTACCCTCACCTGGGTTAGCCAGACAATTGGAGCCGTTTCCCAGGGTGTGGCTGCTGTCGCATGTTGACAGCTTATAGGAGCCACAGGTGAGAGCTGAGTACAGGATGGAGACCAAGGGTGGACAAACTACCCCCAAAGGAGCATGACTGTCCCCCACCAGAGGTGCTACCCCTCCCCTAATACCCCATATTCCCTATCAATAGTTACATGGCCTTGGGCAGTTTTCAAAGTTACCATTCCTTTTATAAAATGGGCCTAGTTTAATAATTTTCAAATTGTGTTCTGAAATCCTGGCTTTCTTCCATTAGAATATCAATAGTGTTATATAACCTGCCCTGAATAGCTAGCTTAGCAACTACAGCCAATTATCTTCTGTAGTTAAGATCTGCAGGGGAGTGCTAGATGTGTTATGAACACAGCACCATGTGTTCATATAAGGTCATGGTGAGACCAAAGAAGCTTGGATAAAGCCTCTCCTCCTTACAGAGGGGAGGAGTTGTGAGCAGGAGCCGTTTCCGGCGTTGGCAGGGGGCGTTCCAGCCCCTGCCCAGCTGGCCTGGCTGCTGCGCCATGCCCCCAGGTAGCCAACCAATCAGGTGGCGGCTTGGGGAGGGGTTTAGCTGCTCAAATACAGCCGCGGCAGCACTTCCCTTTCATTCCACTGCTGGTTTTCGTCGGATCACCCACCCACCCTCCCTTTAGTTCATTGCTTGCTTCTTGACATTGCTATGGACCTGTGGTTGGTCGGCTTGGTTGTCCAAGGGGCCTGGTAGGAATTTTTATCCAACTGGCAAATTGGCACCAGCCTCTTGGTTTTTTGCCTAGCTCGTAGCAAATCGTCACAACTTTTAGGTATTGGCGGTTAGGCACTGGAATATGTTTGTATATTGGAGGGCAGGGTGTGGCCATCGCCTACCCCTCCACTTTATGGGTATTCTGGTAAAGGAATCCGGCGGTCGTGGATCCTGTCCGATGCCCTTGCTGGTGGCTAGGGCCATGGCACGACCCCCGGTGACATCAGGGGGAGCTTTCAGTTGTATTTGCATCAACAATCTCCCACTGGTGGTTAACCCTTGTTAGACTCACCCCTCCCTGAGGGGGTGGAGTCAAGCACTGTTGTTTTATCCAATGTCTAAGCCAATACCTCTCACATGCTGTAATCAATAAAGTTGTGGCCTTTTTTAACCCATTAACCTAATATACTGTGTCCATGTGTCTTTCTTATCCCCAAGCGGGTGGCAGGTCCTTGAATCACAATGAGCATGTGCTCTAAAAATGTCGTTGACTTCACAAGGAAGAGCTGTTGTTCAGTGGGATAGCATCTACTTATATGCAGAAAGTCCCAGGTTCCATTCCCAGCACATTCAGGTAGGGTTGGGAGAGACCCCGTCTGAAATCCTGGATGGCTGCTGCCAAACAGTGTATACAGTATTGGTCTAGATGGATCATAAGGCAGATATCTCTTTTCCACAGTTCTGTGAGAGATGCAGAAGAGTTAGGGTTAGGGTTGATACCATCCTCATAGGTAAAGGTATAGGGACCCCTGACCGTTAAGTCCAGTCGTGGATAACTCTGGGGTTGTGGCGCTCATCTCACTTTACTGGCTGAGGAAGCTGGTGTTTGTCCACAGACAGCTTCTGGGTCATGTGGCCAGCATGACTAAGCTGCTTCTGGCAATCCAGAGCAGCGCACGGAAACGCCGTTTACCTTCCTGCCAGCGCGGTACCTATTTATCTACTTGTACTTTGACGTGCTTTCGAACTGCTAGGTTGGCAGGAGCAGGGAATGAAAAAATGGGAGCTCACCCCATCTTGGGGATTCGAATCGCCGACCTTCTGATCAGCAAGCCCTAGGCTCCATGGTTTAGACCACAGCGCCACCTGCGTCAAAAGTGTCAAAACTGTGGTCCTCTTTCATATACTTGTACAAATAATGTGACGTATAATACAGTGGTACCTCGGGTTACATACGCTTCAGGTTACATACAAGAACAGAAATTGTGCTCCGGCGGCCTGGCAGCAGCAGGAGGCCCCATTAGCTAAAGTGGTGCTTCAGGTTAAGAACAGTTTCAGGTTAAGAACAGACCTCCGGAATGAATTAAGTACTTAACCCGAGGTTCCACTGTACTCTGAAATATAAAAGTGCTACTGGGAGTTTCTCTGTGTGTTTGATAACCACAAATATTTCACATGGCCAAATGCATGTGGCCATGAGATTGCTTTGGTTTGTGTCCAACACACAACTCAACCTGTATTTATTAAGTCACTGCAAAAGCTATTGGATTAAGGGATCACATGTGAAATGAATCAGGGCAAATGCTAAAGCAATATGGTTTCTTCAGTGCATCCCATACATACAGTGTATGTATGGTGCTGCACGAGTCCACTCAACTTGTTTTCAGAACATGCCAAGTTGGTTCTATGATTTGGCATCAATTGGCACACATATTTTATACCTGCTGAACCATCGTCAAATTGTCATATGCTTTGGTTTTTGTTTTTTTAATGGTCTTGCAACACATTCATAAAATTAACAGATTTTGAACTTTGTTAGATTGGAAAAGGTTAGTGGAAGCAGGAACCAATTATTTTGACTTGATTGCAACCTTCTCCATAGACAAAAGTGTCATTGGCCTGATGTTTTGGGATGAAGTGCTGAAAGTAAACTCACCATTCGACTCCCGAAATGGTTCAGAAACCAAGGCGTGGCTTCCAATTGGCTACAGGAGCTTCCTGCACTCAATCGGAAGCCGCGGAAACCGCATTGGACAGTCGGCTTCAGAAAACCTTTTGCAAACTGGAACACTTACTTCCAGGTTTGCAGTGTTCGGGAGCCAAGCCATTTGAGTACCAAGTACCACTGTAATAGCCACCGTTTATTGAGGAAAACCAGGAGCATCATCACTGTATTGAAGAAGAAGAAGAGTTTGGATTTGATATCCCGCTTTATCACTACCCAAAGGAGTCTCCAAGCGGCTAACATTCTCCTTTCCCTTCCTCCCCACAACAAACACTCTGTGAGGTGAGTGGGGCTGAGAGACTTCAGAGAAGTGTGACTAGCCCAAGGTCACCCAGCAGCTGCATGTGGAGGAGCGGGGAAGCGAACCCGGTTCACCAGATTACGAGTCTACTGCTCTTCAACGCTACACCACACTGGCTCTCATTGAGCCTAATTATAATAACATATATTGTACAATCAGCTTCTATGGCACTTTATAAAGCAATGTAAGCAAAGAGTTTATAACCTAAGCCAGCATTGTCCAACCAGGTGCCCTTCAGCTACTTCACCCTGTGACTCCCAACAGCACTAACCAGCAGGGCCTACGGTCAGGTAGAGGGGAGTTGTAGTCCAGAAATATGGGGTGGGCATCAGGTGGGGGAGCCTTCATCTAAACTGAAAATTAAGGCTGCCATCTGAAACACACTTAGATAATAAGTCCCATTGGTCACAGTGGGACTTTCTTTTGAGGAAACATGTATAAGTTTGTGCTGCAAATCTTCTCTGGTTTGAGGCAGGGATATGCTCTATCGTTTTAAGAACCACTTCCAGTGAATCTATCAGGCAAGAGCTTCTGTGGGGGTAAATTGTCTGTGACTTGCATCCTCTTTCAATCCTGGATCTGAAGCTTTCGTCTCTCCTGATTAATTCAGTATTAGCCGGGGGCTTCATTGATCAGAGCAATCATTCCCCCCTTTCGGCAAGATTCTCTGCTGTACTTAGCAATGTCATATGCCCTACACATGTGCCTGTTCCCTGGGGTTGCAGAACTGAGAGGCAGCTGTGTGGCATGCAAAGATATTCTTAGTCACCATTATGCAAAAGAGTGCATATGCCAGTTTGTACTCAATAAACGGAAGATGGTGAACATCTCTGACGTGGACCCGACACCCACCCGCTTTCTCTCCCAGTCAACAGCTGGCGACTGGAACTGGAAAGGCCAACTTCAAAGAATCTATCTGGTTTTCCAGGTTAGCAACCAGAGCCCTCTATTGTTCCTTTCGAGCAGGTCACACAAAGCACTTTTTAAAAAAAAAAATTAAATACCCGGGTAACCTAATCCCTGAAAAGGCCAAAACCCCCCTTCCTCTGGAAGCCCTCCAGAATGGAACGTTCCATTAAAAAACAACCCCCCTCCCTGAGCCCAAGTGCACCTCTGTAGTGCAGAGTGACAGGCACATTAAAGGCATCTCTTTCGGCTTCTTAAAGCCAGATGCCTCCTCCTTTCTGAGCAGGGCAAAGAGTCGGCTCAGCATGGAGTTTCTCCCCTGTTTCCTAAGGATGTCAGTCAAATGCAGATGCTTGGAAGTTCAAGCGTGGCCAAAAGGAAGCAGATTTCAAAACACACCTCTCTCTCTCTCTCTCTCTCTCTCTCTCTCTCTCTCTCTCTCTCTCTCCAACCCCCGCCACCCTTTCCCCTTCTCTCAGTCTTTTGTCTGTTGCTTTCCCCCTCCTGCCATCAAAGAAGGAAACAACAAAAAAGAGAGAAGACTCTAGAGCCATCAAGTCATAATCTATCACTCCTCTAATATTAATCAACGCAAGGCTCACTCAGGCCAGCTCCCCCTTCTTCCCCAGGGAATAGCTAACTTTGGATGGGTATTACAGGTTCCTGAAGGGGTTGTGGAAGAATTCCTTCTTTCGCAGTAGGAGCTTTGGATGATGGTTGGGACCACTGCCAGGTTTTCAGAGACACTCAGAAGATAAATGGACCTCACCCCCTACTGCACTGTGTGGAGAGCAGAGGAACTGGAGCCTTCCCTTACCGCAAGCCCAAAAGCTTAAAAATTGCCCATATAGATATAAACACCCGTACTCTTGTTTTCCGTTCGCTGTGCTAATTATGTGATCCAGGATCCTAATCTCCATCCCATATCTTACACCATAAAAGGGTCAAAACAGCCTGAAGGAATCTTAAAGCAGCTTCCTATTAGCCACAAAACTGACATAGGCTGTGGCCAGTAGCAGTGGGCAGCGAGGTGGAAATTGATTGCTTCCCGAGGCCCCCAAGTCCTTCCCCAGTAAATAACTACAAACGGATAAATAATTTTAGTTTAAGTTTTTGTGCAAAATTTAGGCCACAACTTTACTGATTACAAAACAAATTGAGCGGTATTGGACAAGGCATTGATCAGGGACTATAACTGACTCCTGCCTCTCTGGCTGAAAGGGTAAACACCAAACGAGGGAGCAACATCGGTGAAAATCAATTGAAGCTCACCCTGGGGTTCCTGTGGTCCTGGCATGGCCCTAGCCCCTTTAGTGGACTTTGGATGAGATCCAGGACCCCCAGATTCCTTCACCGGAATACCCTATTTCTGGAGCGGCAGGTGATGGCCACACCTCCCCTCCTGCACATTTCTATAAACCAATGCCTAACCGCCAAACCTTACAAAGTTGTGACAATTGCTAAGGGGGTAGGCGAAAACCAAGTGGCTAAAGTCAATCTGCCAAATGGAAAAATTCCTACCCAGCCCCTGCTCCAAAGCAGGCGACCCAATCCAAAGCAAGGCCAAAGCAGCAGCACCTAAAATAGTGAGGGAGGGCAGGTGTTCGGCAGCGTGAAGCAAGTGCCCCACCCCCGTGGTGCTGCTGCATTTATAGGTCCCTGGGATCACGCCACTCGCCCCAATTGACCCGAACAGCCAAGTGTGATCCTGGGGCCCAACAGACAAAGCTTGGGCCATGCCTAGCAGCAACACACCCCGTGGAGGTGGCTTAAGGGTCCTGAGTGCAACCAGGACCCTTGATTTAGGAGGATCCCATGAAGTGGACTCCATTCACACTGTACATTCATATTGATTTGATACCACTTTAAACAGTCTGTTTAAAGAATTATGGGAGCTGTAGTTGGTTAAGGGTGCTGAGAATTGTTAGGAGAGTCCTATTCTTCCCACAGGAGCTACAGTTCCCAGAAAGGTTTAACAATCAATCCTTCTTTTCAGGGAGTTTGAGCCCAAGAATATAGGGAAGGCGCGGTGTTGGCCTGAAGAGGCAGCATGTTCCACATCCCTCTCTCCCAGTAGCTTTGCTATCACATTGCTAGTAAGCACATATACAGGCTTCCCAAAGTAGGACTTCTTATAGCCCTATACTGACCAAATTAATTTCAGGTCAGCCAGAAGACAATGAGTTTCTATGCAGGTGTGTACAATAAAATCAGGTAAACCATCCTGTGTCTCTCTAAATGTCATGGTATCTTCAGCTTGCCATTGAGAGGATCAGACAAAATGCCATAATAACCACACTTGGCTGGGCGAACCTCTGGTCTGACTCTTTAGGCAAAACTTACATTGTCATTGTTGTGTGTGTTTATAACATCCTTAGAGGACTAGGCTTTCTGTCACAGAAGGCAGGCAAATTTTGAATATTCATTCTCAACCATTGATCCCCCCCCCCCCAATTCTGAAGGTTGAGAGGTCTTTCAGAAGAGCATGGGTTGTAGTCAGGGGGCTGCAAGGGGAGGGCAAATTTGCTGAACTAATTTCCCTCTCCCTTTCACTGATGGGAACTTCCACCCAATCAAAGAGGCTTCCACCCATGGAGAGACTTCATTGGATACAGGCAATCGTATATGTCAGGAATTACAACAGTACATGTATTTTGCTTTAGAATATTTGGAAAAGCTTCTATCACTTATATTGAAGGAACAACTTCAAAAACTCACCTGATTTTTCATGCATGCTTTGATTCCATGACTAGGGTTTGAGATTTTCTTTTCATCCTGAAGCTTTCTCGTTGTTATGTGTGACTGCAGTATAGCATCTATTATAGCTCTTTTTCTTTTCATTTTCTTCTTCTCTCAAATGTAAATCATAGCTATGAGACCAGCAGCTTTCAATGCCTCCTCTCCTCAAACTTTTCCATCATTAGAGCAACTTGTACCCAATAACTTGATTCTGAGTTGCTTATCTCCTCCCTGCTCCGATCCATTTTCCTTTGGGTTGTGCCTTTTTAGACTGCAAGCCTGAGAGCAGGGATGGTCTTTTTGTGATTTTTGAGTCTTTTTTGTCTAAAGAGCAGATGGAAAATTCTTTACATAATAAAAAAAAAACCAAAATATTTTTCCATTAGGTATTTACAATGTTTTCTACCATATAAAGTGTAATTATCCTAAAGAAGTGGCTGTAGGCCATGAGGAGAGGACCATTGTCGTGTCATTTCATTGTGACCTGCACAAAGACTATGTAATCTCTGCAAATTTTTTGGTACACAATAAGCTTCCAGACTTTGGGTTGAAATTTATCTTCAAGATTCCCTGCAGGTTTTTGTTTTGTTTTGTTTTGTTTTTGCTAGGACATGTTTAAAAGAACAGCTCTAAATTTGAACTTGGCACCCAGTCAGTGCAAGAGTTTGAGGCTATATCTTTGATACTTTTTTGCCCTATATGGGACCCAGAGAATTCAAAGTGACTCAAAGAGAGCCACGGGGCATTGAAATAATTTGTGAAAGCACCACAGAAAAGACAAAGAATAGACAGAACAAAATGTGTGTAACATGCGTGGAATGAACCTCATTTGTCAGATCTTGAGTAAGGAACAAAACAACTCCCTGGGCCCCATGTTTTGGACTTTCTGCTACATATCTACCTGAGACATGATCTGAAGGTCAGGAAGGTGCTACCTTGTTCAAGTCATATGGAGGTCAATGTTTGGATGCCTGGTATGTATGCTGCTTTGAGCTCCATGGTAGAATAAAAGTGGAATATAAATGCAAGAAAATACAATAGTTTTTCCCCATTTAGCCTGGTTTCAGAAGCAATACAACAATTAGATAATATACAATCAGGTTTTAATTTCTAGGGCAGAACATCACCTACCATGTGTCCCCCAGTGTCAACACTCAGTTTTTAATATGCCTTCAACAAAAACATTCTTTAAAAAGACGGTATAGGAAGGTTCAATAGCTTACTCTTTCAAAGTTCTGGGAATAGTGAAGAAAAGCTGTTGCCGGCATTTCCAATCTACTCCTTTTTATAGCGGAGCAGCTGGCCTGACAATCTCTTCCCAGTTCTGTGGTTAGCTGGCTACAGGCATGCAGTCATTACTTTATATTAATGTGAGATGCAAACATTGTTTTGCTGGTTACAATTATTCTCTGAACGATACAATCTTAAAAATTATAGCTTTTGAGAATCTCCCTTTTCTGTAGTTCTTCCCAGGAGCCCTGGCCTGGGTCAGTTCCCAGTAACTTGATTTTCCAGGATGCTTTGGGGAGGGTGGGGAAGTTGGCTTACATAATTATTTGTTTGTTTTTGATTTCTACTTTTTGAATACTCTGTCACTTTGAGATTCTGCAGCATACTTGCTGGCGCCCATCTTTGGTACAGGGAGCAGCAGCAAGGGCTTCAAGTCCAAAAGTTCCCTCTTAGGAGCAAGCTGCAGGAAGAGAACTGGTGCCATCACTTTGCAGTGGGTCTCCCAACCGTCCTGTGGCAGCACTCTAGACAAGAGAGTAAACAGTTCGCATCAATAATTTGCTCATGAAACTGCAGTAATGAAAATAACAAGGCAACCAAAACACAAACACCTGCTGGTTCCAGGACTGGACTGAACCACCCTGTTCCGAAAGCATTATCCCTCTGCTGATTTTCTTGGTGAGGGAAAGGAATCTGGAAAGCCAGTGTGGTATAGTGGTTACAGCATTGGACCAGGACTTAGCCATGAGGCTCACTTGGGCCACTCACTGCCTCTCAGCCTAATCGACCTCATCGTGTTTTTGTGGGGATTAAATGAGGAAGGGGAGAGCCATGGATGCCACCTTGAACCCTTTGGAGAAACTGGTGGGATATAAATGCAATAAATTAAATGAAATTAAATAATCTGAAGTTTCCAGAATAAGGTTGCTGTTTATCTTACAGGGCCTATCCTGGAAATATAGCCAGCAGGAAAATGTGGAGAGAGCCTTGTAGTGCTTTCTACTGGTTATGCTTCGTGAAATGTGACCGGTCCCAAGGCATTCCCGGAAGTGTAATCCCTGGAATGCTGTGCAAGGAACCTTCCTTCCTTCCTTCCTTCCTTCCTTCCTTCCTTCCTTCCTTCCTTCCTGTATTTCATAAAATTTATCTGCAGAAAAATTTCAGAGGTTTACAAACCTTATGAGTGGTGCAAACCCCTTTTCCTGAATTTTGTTAGAAAACAAACTGTTGTTGGTTCCCCTATCTGCTGCTTCTTCTTTGGGGCCCCTCATGCAACCCTTATGGTGTTTGCTTCTTTCTAGTTTAGTCACCTTTAACCAGCTAATGTCATGAAGCTACTTAGCTAAAAAAGAGTTGGTAACGCTCGATGACATCACCAAAGCCTATTGAGAGAGAAGGCTGCAAAGAGCAAGGCAAATGTAGTTAGGAATAGCTGGAATGTTCTTGAAAGAGGAAAGGGCTTTTCGGCATTGCCAAAAACGTTCCTGAAATACAATGTGTAAATTTGGCTCAGCCCTATTTTCAACTATTCACCTTTGTTTCAGCACACATTTAAGTTCCTCTTGTGGTTTTCCACTCTAGTTTTACCCACCCCTTTTCTTCACTCTGCTCTGGGAACAATTCAAACAAGCAGTGGGAGGGGGGAAATGGGGCACCATTCATGAGTGCGCGAGAGGAGGCCACCCACATTAGCTTCTCTGGGCAGTTCCTTGGCAGGATTCCTCCTTTATCGGGGGGAAACGCACACAGTTGGTTCCATTAATTGGTACCAAACCTTCTATTTGAATTTTGAATGAATCTCAAGATGTAATCAATGAAGATGTACATATATATATATATATATATATATATGCAAGAACTGCATGAGTTTGGAGGTTTTCTTGTGTCTTTACATAGTTATTGTGGGAAGCAAAGTACCTCCATGGCTGGAGATAAAATGATGAGGAAAGCTTCAATTTTTGTGCACCAGGCAGCTGTTAAGAGGAGAAGCAGTTCAAAAGAGGGAAAGGCCAAATTCATCCCCTCAGCTTCACAGTCATTCTTGCACCCAATCTAGTGCAGTGCAGCGCAGGGCAGATAGGACAAGTGACAGTGGTGATGAGTAGGATGGAGAACTGGGGCCCTCAGATAAGTAGGCAGGGATGGGAGAGAAATTTGATTTTGTTTCCGCAATAATAAAAATAAGAATACATAATTTGCACTTCTTGACACAATAGAAAAAACTGAAACACAACTGTCCTTCAAACTTTGCTCTTCTCTAAATGTTGCAGTGCAGTTCTGCAACTAAATGGTGCGCACAAAATTAGTGAAAATGGTGCATAAAAATTCTTATATACATGAAAATAACATTCTAAAATGCATTATATTATGGGAAATTGCTTGCAAAAATGCCCGATAATTAAAACTATACAAAAATGTGTTTATTAGGAGAAATTCACTCTAAAACACTCACATTTTCATGAAGATTTTTTTATGTATATTAATTTTTTTTGCAAATTGTTGCAGATATGTGGAGAACTGAATTCAAGTTGGGAAAAATGAGAAATGCAAATTCACAGATCTGGTCCATTCCTATAAGTGGAACAGATGAAAGGACTGCAGCTTCCCCCCTTTTTTACTTCCATTTCTCCCTGTCTGTCAAACTCCAAACCTTTAGCTAGTGGCTTCATAACTATGAAACACAACCAACCCCTGAAATCATTAGCAGGCAATTTTCACATTTAATGTACATCTTCATTCCAAATTCTTCCTTCACATGCTGCATGGTTGCAGACAGGAAATTCAGACAACATTACAAAGAAGCATATTCCCACTCCAGATGAACACACATGCAAAAAACAACACAAACCCATAAACTTTATGACATCAAGAATTCAAACTCATCAAAATGTTAACCATCCTGACAAAACAGCAGAACAGCTCCCTCCTCCACCAGATGCATATGAATCCTCTAATAATGGAGATGTGCTTGCAAGCTGCTATTAAAAGAAGTGTGCAGAATCCCATAATGATCTCCACTGTAGGAACCCATAAGATCAGTTCAGGCAGGACACAACTGGCACCTCTTTCCTTTGGCGTCTTTTCTGTTGAGTTTGGTTTAGTGCTACACTGTTAAGTTGATCGTGGTGGAAGCTGCTACTAGTAAGAAGTTCCTCTCTAGATCAAACCAGAAGCTATTATATATCCAATTATAGGATTTTCCTGTTTGTTGCGAATACATCATATGAATGTTGATGTTCCTCAGGCTGGCCTAGTCTGAAAAGTTCTGATTTGCCTCCAGACTGACTTGAACATCACAGGTAAACATTTTAGTTCAGGTTTCCCTCATGTCCTGGGAATTAACTGCTTCTGCACCACAATTCTTTCAGTTCCTGATCCATTTCCCAGATCCTGCTCGATCCTGTTATCTCTGTATCAGTATATCCCTCCTGAACTTGAACTTCTTTATAAACTTATAAGCATTCTGAACCTGGCAAATTCTTATTCCTTCAGATCAGTCCTAAAAGCCAAGACTCAGACTGCCAGATCCCATGCTCAGAACTATATCTGGGAACACTCATGATTGCTTTGAAACAAATCCAAAGCTTTTGAGGAGGGTGGGGAATGGAAAGCTGGCTTTAGGAGAACGTTCTATGATTTTCAACATTGAGGTGAAGAATAAGATTAGGACAAGGTTATTGAAGAGCATTTGACTTAGTCAACTGCAAAACATGGCACTCTCAGGTCTGACAGGACATAAGTATATTTTTGTCTAGAAGCCAAGAAAATTTAGGGCTGGATTCAACTTAACATTTGTGCTGGTGGAAGCAGTTCAACAAGCACAATGGGGCCTCCCCTCCAATGCCCCTCCCCCAATTGTCTCTGTGGGGTCAGAAGAACCCATAGAATAGTGTGATGGGTGAGGATACAGACAAAATTACCTGCCCCCCCGCCGGGAGCTTGAAGTAGCAATGCAGAACACTGAATTTCTCTCATACACAAATAAGGACACAAATAGCAACAAAGTCAACTCAAGCGCCAAAAATTAATTCTTGGAAATATTCATGCTCTGAAGCTAGTATGTATAAATTAGAACTTTGGCTATAACATTTCATCCAGGTCAAAGTCTCAATTTCTTATTCTAGAGTAGATCAAACAATATCTTTCCTGCCAAATAATCACAGTTCCTCTATTACTGTTATTATGAGATTTCTGATCTGCATGTAAGGGTTATAAATAATGGAACAGGACTTAGTAATTGGTCTCACCAGTTATTCTGTGTTAGCAAAGTTACTCAAATAACAAAGGAGAAAAGAAATCCTGATAAAACTGTATTTCAGAAAAGCTGAACAAAAATAGTATCTAATTTGGAAAGGAACAGAGAGCTGTTGTCTTTCTTACTTCAAGTCTTGCATTTAGCAGGGAGACGTTCAACCAAACATACAGGGGTGGGGAGATATCCCACAGACCTGCACAGCCAAGTAGGGCATGTGCCACTTCAGCAAAGATTGCCTTCCTTTCCCTCGTTGCTACTCCAACCTTGGTTAGTTGACTTAACCCTAGTGAATTAACCCTTTAATTGTGCACAGGGTGATCTTCTGCTGTTGTGGGTGGGCTGTCCAGTTAATAGCATAGAGCACTAGAAAGCAATGCAACAAAAAGAGGGAGCAAGAAGCCCATGCTAGCCAGGTGTTGAATGAGCAGATTCAAGAAGCATTCTGCAAGAGCATCCATTACCTCTCTGGTGGAGGCTGAGGGACTTTAAACAGAGAATTTGCAGCATCTACCCAGATTATAATCTGAATTCTTTAGGAAAAGCCATGACAGTTTTATAAAACCAATAATTGTATAATATGGGTATTGGGATATTCACATGTTTCAAAATGTGTATTCTGGGGTTCATGTGAGCCACAGATGGGTAACCAGAGTTATAATGTTAAATCTTAGAAAATATAGGGTTAAAGAATATTCAATAGCGCCTCCCCCCCCCCCCCCGAGTCCTAAATCAAATAATCAGAGTCAGGGTTTAGAAAACTGCAGTTATTTTATTTCAGTTGATTTATACTTCATATTTCCTCGCAAAGGGAATCCAGGGCAGCTAACAAATCTGTAATTTTAATGATACAAAATAACAAAAAACCTTTAAATCCCCTTTAAAACACCAATAAAAACACACATAACAACCATAATAAAACAGAACAAACTAGACTCTGCTCATTTGCTTTGGGCTTGCCAATCTGAGACCTTTATAGACAGAAGAGTGAGACCCAAAGGGCAATGAACCATCCTTATTTTTTCGCGGCTGCAGTTAATGCTGTTATTTGGCAATGACAAGGCAAATCAGAATGACAGTGCCCTTTTGCCACAGAGAAGACGCATCCCTGTGCTTCAGAACGCCTTCGTGTTAAGGGCCCTGGAGTTAATGTTTACCTGATGCGGCATACACTGCAGCAACAGCAGCAGCAGCACACATGACACCCACATTGATGGCAGCCGAATCTCCAGCCGTCAATTTACCACACACATCATAAGTCAGGGAGACCTCCAGTGCGCTGCCCTCGGAGCGCTGGCTCCAAGCCGCATCTCTACTCAGTTTGCACCATAATCTGCATATTTAACAGTTCACTACAGAGCATAGCCAAGCCATAAATCCCTTGCTGGGAGGAGCACTAGGTTCATTTGGCATGCTGCACAGACAGCTTGAAGCACTTCTGCTGCCCCGGGCAGTTGGGAACTGCCCCTCCTTCCCATTTCCCAGTCACGTAGTCGCACATGAAGGAAGCAGACAGGCGACACTCCCTGTCCCTACTGTTTTGCTGTCACTTCTTCAGCAATTACTGCAGACCCATCCTATCTGGGCCAAAGCCATTGACCACACAGCATGGCCGCCGCTTTGTTTTTGTTCCTTTTTTGTGTGCCTTCAGGCGCTGACCACGTCAGACTCTGGAACTCTTCACAACAAATCTTTTTTAAACAGGAAGCACTTCCAACATCATCAGTCTGCCTTGGACCAAGACTTAGTTTCCCAGTTGCCAGAATAGTACAAGGTTTGCCATCTAATATATGGGTTCTTTTAGCTGGCTGTGCTTCATGGTCTGTCTTTTGGTTAGAGGGCCAAGGGTTGGAAAGTAATTTTTATGGGGTAGTTTCAGCTGATGGCTAATAGGAATTGCTTCGTCTTCCACTTTGCTCATCCCAGCTTCTCTTTGGCTCCAGGTTCCCATCAGCGCCAGTAAAAGGAAGGAGGAACGGAATATGAAAACCAGCTCAACAGCTCCAGTAGAAAACTCCTTTGCTGTGCCACAAATCCACTCAATGTCTAGCTCTGCCTTCCATGACGCAACCCTGCTCATTCCCTGCTGGACTTTAGCTTTCCTCCTCACCCATTTATATGGCTACAGTATAGCCCTTGAGAGAAAAGCTTGGCCATATAGGAAAGAAAGAAAGAAAGAAAGAAAGAAAGAAAGAAAGAAAGAAAGAAAGAAAGTTTTCATTTCAGGGAAGATTTGACAAACCTTTGCTCTTGAGGTACCCCCCCAAATACTCACATTTTCCAGATGTCAAGAGAAGTTTCTGAGAGTCTTGTCTGGATTTTCTATGCCTAGTTTTCTTATCAATGACACAATTGTCATAGGAACAGATGAAACTGCCTTATACTAAATCAGATTTGGTCTGTCCAGCTCAGTATTGTCTATACTGGCAGACAGCTCTCCAGAATTTCAGGCAGGAATCCCTCCCAGCCCTAACCTGGGGATGCTGGGGATTGAATCTGGGACCTTTTGCATGCAAAGCAGATGCTCTGCCGCTGAGCTACCACCCTTCCCCTGCTTCAGATGTTATTTTGCGCAGCTTACTTGCCCATTCAATTGCTGGTAGCAAGCGTGGCAAACTTTTGGTCCTCCAGATGTTGCTGGACTGTTCCCATAATTCCTGACTGTTGGCCATGTTGGCTGGGTCTGATGGGAGCTTGGTAGCTAATATAGCCAATAACTGAGCAAAAGACTGGACAACCACGTGCTGTGAGGTTAACCTGAGGGTACTGTGAATTAAACACTGGCTTCCTGTGCCACTGGAGCTGCAAGTCAGAGAAAAGAACTACAAGCAGTTCCAGCAGGGACATTTAGACAGATGCCCAAATCCACCTGGTCTGGGAATCATGTGACACTAGAGGACCAACCAAAGGAAAACAAAACTGCCGGTTTCCCTCACTGTGGGTCATTTGTTGTTGATACCCAGATTCTTCCTCTGTGCCATCAGATTGTTGGTATTTGACCTGCCTGCCTCCCAAGATACCAACAATCTGGTGGCACAGAGGAAGAATCTGGGTATCAACAACAAATGCAGCGCTCAAACGATGGAGGTAGATGGGCGGGGAGCTCTAACTGCGCCCATTCCAGAGACTAGCAGAGAATGCCAGACCCCTTATCTTCATTCTTTAACACTTGATTTAACCACACACAAAAATTAAGCCCTGTGTAGATAGAAAAAAGATAAGATAGTGATGTCCCACAGGCTCATGATCTTAACAGACACACTGAAAAATAAATAGAAATAAAGAATAGGGAGGGAAGAGAAAGGAAGTATAGGAGTAGCTGTTCTTCCACTGCCTGGTGGATGGTGACAAGCTGTCCCCTCCCTGCCATGATGCAGCCCCTCAATGTCTTGTTTCCCCTGGCTGGTGGCAGAGGGCAGAGCATATTTCCCTTGAGATCTGTAGTCCCAGGACTGTGCCTTACTTACCTCCAGGCAATACAGGACTGTAGTTGTCGCAGTCCTGTGTTTTTACTGTACAGTGGTACCTCGGGTTACAGACGCTTCAGGTTACAGACTCCGCTAACCCAGAAATAGTACCTTGGGTTAAGAACTTTGCTTCAGGATGAGAACAGAAATCGTGCAGTGGTGGCGCAGCGACAGTGGGAGGCCCCATTAGCTACAGTGGTACCTCATGTTAAGAACAGTTTCAGGTTAAGAATGGAGCTCCAGAACAAATTAAGTTCTTAACCCGAGGTACCACTGTATTTCATTTCTTTCTGAGTGTGCATTTGTGTGGAAATCTGATCCAATGTTTGTCAGCCATGAAGAACTAGATGGGGCGTAGAGGCTGAAACTTGGAAGACTCTGAAGAGAGAAGAGAGAGGTGGTGTTGGTGAGTGCAGACCATCATGAGTGGTTTTACTCCTCTCCTAAAATACCAGATAGTAGCTTGAAGGTGCTCCTTGACCCAGCACATAGGTATTTATTATACTTTATTTGAAAATTTATAACCCGCTCTATCATAACATACACCGCAGCTCGCAACATATAAAATGTGACAAAATCAACCTATAAACATCTACAAGGTGCAGTTAAGAACACCAGTACATACTGAATGGTGAAAAGAAAAAATCATGTTATGAAGGCCCACCTAAGCAATACAGTTTTCAGAAAGATGTCTGAAAAGTGATGCTCCTCTTCTGCTGGGAGTTCCACATTTGTAAATATTTGTGTTCTTTTATCACATAGGTTCTCCATATGCTTCTTTCTTTCTTTCTCTCTTTCTTTCTGTCAGAGTCACTGCTTCAAATTGAACATCACTGTGATGACTTGCAGGGAATTATCCCAACCAAACCATTTTTTTTCTGGCAGAAAATGCAGAATTTGTCAACAAATAACATTTCACGGGAGTGGGGGAAAGCCAGCCCCATATTTTCAACAATTCTTTTGGGTTGGCAAAAGAATCCAGTTAATTGAAACAAAATTTTAAATTGACCAAAAAGAGGGAAATTGATGAATGAAGGCGTCCTCATATGAACAATATCAGTGATTTATTGCTGAGGGGTAGAAGGGATGCTGAGCACATGTATCTTTGCTCCAGTTTAGGAAAATAACTCCTTTGTTCTCTTACGTCAACGCTAATGAAAACTATTGTTAATTGTCAGATGTTTTCAAAAAGATTAAAAATAAAATTTCGATCTGGGTGGCCTTTCAGAAGCCTTGGCAGCAATATCTAAATTGTGGCCTCTAAATTTAAAATAAAGGCCTAGGTTGTTGAGGCAAAAGGGGAGACTCCAAAAAATGCTAACAATGGAAACATATTTTCTTTAATAACTTAAAGGACTTTTGGTAACCAAAAATTGCATACATCCCAACAATATGAATTGAGGGTGTTCAGCTGTCAAGTTTTAAATCCCCTGTAACTCAATCATAGTTATGTTACTTGGAAGTAATTTCTCTCTGCTTTCAGCTGGGTCACCAGGATGGTGAAAGTTGTGGAAACCAATCTTTATGAGGAATGGTGGAAAGACTTGGGAGTTGGGCATGTTTAGCTTGGGGAAGAAAATGTTAAGGGGGGATATGATAGCATTCTACAAGCATCTGCATGGGTGTCATGCAGAAGACTTTTGGTCTCTGTTGCAGAGCTTGAACCAAGGAGTAGGAATGGCAGGGAAGCAGATTTGGGCTAAATATGAGCAGAAACATCAAAACAAGAAGTCCTCCTAGTGATGCACCAATAAAACTGCTAGCACATTTGTAGAGCTAAGCAGGGTCCTACATGGTTTCAAATTGGATGGGGGACCACATGTTGAGATTCCTTCAATATTCAACAGTTTTATGATTCTAATAAATAGTAAACGATGATGGAACAGACTGCCTTGGGATGGGAGGTCGGCGGAATCTCCTTTGCTGGAGGCATTTAAGCAGTCTACTGTAGTTACACGTACACATTCTTTTTTTTAAAAAATAATATTTATTAATTTTCCAACAATTTAAACACAACACTACAAAAGAAAAAACATAAACAAAAAAAAAATGCAATACAATACAAAAACACTACAAAACACTAACACATAAAACTAATAAAACAAAAACAAAACCATTTCATTATCTTATCTTTTGTTCACTTGTTTCCACGACCTCCTCACACCTCCCTTTTTGTATTCCACTTCTGTTAATTGTTTCAGCAATTCCTTTCCATCTTCCTCTGTTTTCTATCCTATAATTATCTTAACACATTCTAACCTTATTTTTCCCTTTAATACTCTATCAATCTATTTATACTTAATTCCTTATAACATTTCTACTAAAGCCATATAACTTCATTCCAACATTTTTCTAACATTCATTAATTTTACAGTATTTCTGTAAATAATCTTTAAACTTTTCCAGTCTTCTTCCACCGATTCGTCTTCTTGGTCTCAGATTCTGCCAGTCATTTCCGCCATTTCCATATAGTCCATCAACTTCATCTGCCATTCTTCCCGGGTGGGTAAATCTTGTGTTTTCCAATACTTCGCAATAAGTATTCTTGCTGCTGTTGTTGCATACATAAAAAAAGTTCTATCCTTTGGCACCAATTGGCCGACCATGCCCAGGAGAAAGGCCTCTGGTTTCTTCAGGAAGGTATATTTAAATACCTTTTTCATTTCATTATAAATCATCTCCCAGAATGTCTTAATCCTTGGGCATGTCCACCAAAGGTGAAAGAATGTGCCTTCAGTTTCATTACATTTCCAACATTTATTGTCAGGTAACTTATAAATTTTTGCAAGCTTGACTGGTGTCATGTACCACCTATAAATCATTTTCATTAAGTTCTCTCTTAAGGCATTACATGCCGTAAATTTCATACCTGTGGTCCATAACTGTTCCCAGTCAGCCATCATAATGTTATGTCCAACGTCTTGTGCCCATTTAATCATAGCAGATTTCACCGTTTCATCCTGAGTATTCCATTTCAACAGCAAGTTATACATTTTTGACAAATTCTTAATTTTGGGATCTAACAATTCTGTTTCCAATTTTGATTTTTCCACCTGGAAACCAACTTTTTTATCCAGGTTATATGCCTCCATTATTTGATAGTAATGGAGCCAATCTCGCACTCTGTTTTTCAATTTTTCAAAGCTCTGCAGTTTTATTCTTTCTCCATCTTGTTCTAAAATTTCCCAATATTTCGGCCATTTGGCCCCCATATTGAGTTTTTTCTGAGCCTTCGCTTCCATTGGTGACAACCATCTTGGGGTTTTATTTTCTAGCAAATCCTTATATCTTATCCAAACATTAAACAGTGCTTTTCTAACAATATGGTTTTTAAACGCTTTATGTGCTTTTACCTTATCATACCACAAATATGCATGCCAGCCAAATACATTGTTGAAACCTTCTAAATCCAGCACATCAGTATTTTCAAGAAGTAGCCATTCTCTCAGCCAGCAAAAAGCAGCTGATTCATAGTAAAGTTTAAGGTCTGGCAGGGCAAATCCACCTCTTTCTTTAGCATCAGTTAATATCTTAAATTTTATTCGAGGCTTCTTGCTCTGCCAGACAAATCTAGAGATATCTCTCTGCCACTTCTTGAAACAATCCATCTTGTCCAAAATCTGCAACGTTTGAAACAAAAACAACATCCTCGGCAGCACATTCATTTTTATCGCAGCAATTCGGCCCAGCAGTGAAAGCTTCAAATTTGACCATATTTCTAAGTCTTTTTTCACTTCAATCCAACATTTTTCATAGTTATCCTTAAATAAGTTCACATTCTTGGCAGTCATGTTAACCCCTAAATATTTCACTTTCTTGACCAATACACGTACACATTCTTTATTACGGTCCAAAGACCCACAAAAAACATGTTTGGAAGCAAAATGCAGCGGAGATACATGGGAAAAGATTCCAAGGCAGTCACTATGTTTTATCCAGAGCACGTTGATTTCTATTTCTTATTACCTCTGAGCGAAATTTTGCCACGGCCAGGGTAATTAACATTTGGCTTATCTTCGAGAAGATACTTGAGATAGAAGGTTTCAGTTGGACACTGTATCAGAGACCTTGCTCTCTGCAGGGAGTCAGACTAGATAACTTCCAAGGTCCTTCCTTACTTTTTAATTCTATGGTTCTAAGCCTGGGTGAGGTAATACTTCTCTGAACAATTGCCCACCGATCCTGTGATGTGCAATGATCCAATATGTATCGTGGCATATTTATAGTTGGAGCAGAGCAATATCAAAGGATATATGGAAGGCTGCAGATGAATTTGCAATAATAGCAACAGTGCATTTGCTAAATAAATAAATAAATGTGAAATATCCACGAGGGATGCTGATGCAAAATTGCAAATTGAATATACATTGTAGTGTTAAATTGTGTGGATGTTCAGAAGTACAATAACATTAATATGCACAGAGGAGGAGGAGGAGGAGGAGGAGGAGGAGGAGGAGGAGGAGGAGGAGAAGAAACGTTTGATGCTGATTGCTTTATATTTATTTCTTTTATTAACTCTCACACAGAGGAAATTAGACCTGCTGTAATTCATACATCTTTGGGGCATGGTTATTTAACTAAACACGCTGCTATGATTTTCAGCCTTATACATGTTATTTTGCTTTGTAACTAATACACATACTGTCAGGGAACTGCCATCGGAAGGAAGGGAAGTGAAAGGGCTCACACAGGTTGGGAGAGACTCAGCAGCTGAAGAGGGAACCAGTAGGGGGAGAGGAGCTGAGCTGAGGGAAAGGGAGCTGGAGGGATGGCTCAGAGACACTTCCAGCGAAAACAGTGGGGAGGTTTCAGGACCTCCTGTAGGGACACCCACTCCTCGCCGGAAACTGTCACGCAGAGAGTCCAGAAGACGTGTTTCCGTTAAGGAGCTTTTATGTTGGAAGCGATTCCGAAAGCAACCACTGTCGGAATCTGCCAGCGACTGACGGAGCCATGTTTAAGGGGGCTCCGTTACAGACAGAGGTTTGCAAACTTGACCAAACTCTGAGGGACTAGGATTTTACACACAAGCAGCTCATCGTCCCATCACAGCATTCCGACAGTCTTCGTGAGCAGCTTGTGCAGGAGAAGGCATCATGAGCAACCCAGCCGGAACCGGAGAAGCAGGAGCTGGAGCGGGTCCAAGCCTGGAAGAAAGGTACCGGGTGTTGGAGGTCCAGCTAGCGCTGCAGACGGCGAGGCTTGAGGAGAGGAGGGCTCAGGATGCAGACAAAAAGGGGAAAGACACCCAGCTCGTCAGAAAGGTACCAGGATTGGTGCAGAAGTTTGGGGGGGAGCCCAAAGACTATCATGGCTTTCGGACAGAGATGCAATATGCCCTCAATCTGCAGTTTGATGAATTCCCTGACGAGGAATCACGAGTGGCTTTCGTGATTGGGCATCTTGAAAAGGGGGCGAGAGACTGGGTTAGACCCCTGATGGCAGCGAATAGTGACGTCCTAAAGGACACGATGAAGTTCTTTCGCGCCATGGATCTGATGTTTTCCAGCGATATTGAACAGGGAGTGGTCCGCAGACAGTTAATGGCTTGCAAACAGGGGAGCCGATCTGTCCGTGAGTACTGGACTGAGTTCACCATGTTGATCCATAAATTGGGGTGGGATCTATCGGCGGAACCCATTCAAATGCTCTTTGAAGAAGGGCTTTCTTCGGCTGTGAAAGACGAACTTTCCCGGGCGCCCAGGGCGGAGTCTATGGACCAGCTGACCAAATCAGCGCTGACCATAGGAGCGCGCCAGGAGGCGAGAGCATTGGAGAGGCGGGAAGGGAAGGGGGAACGTTGGAAGGAGTTCCGCATTCCAGACATTCCAGAGCCAACTTTCCCGCCGGCAGAGCCGATGGAAATCGGAACAGCGCGCGCGCGCGCAGTTTCAAAGCCCAGTAAGGAGGGAAAAGGCGCCCGGAAATGCTATCTCTGCCAACAGCCAGGTCACTTTGCCAGAGTCTGCCCCCAGAGGAAGGAATGGCAAGGGATGGTAGGAGCTGTGGAGGGAAGAGAGGAAGAAATACCGAAGCAAGTAAAAGCCAACGCCTGGCTGCCACCGTCGGGGCACAGCAGCCAGGCCAAAGAGCAGTGAAAGTGCCCACGCCAGAACCTCCTAAACCCGCCCTAGTGATAGAAGTGGCGCTAGAGCTGCCAAACGGACACCCTCTAAAGATAAAGGCGCTGTTGGACTCAGGCAGCTCCTGCAATTTCATGAGCAAAGAGTTTGCAGCTGAACACCAGATACAGACGATCCCTTTAAGCAACCCCCTGCAGGTGACCACGATCGATGGCAGGGAGCTGTTGGGAGGAGAAGTCAGCTTGCAGACCGTCCCAATGATAATGAAGGTGGCAAGGCACACCGAACTGATAGCGTTTAATGTGGCCACCTTGGGAGGAGCTCCCATTATATTGGGGATGAGCTGGCTAGCGTTACATGATCCGCTGGTGGGCTGGCATCAGAGAGTGGTTTCTTTTGGTTCAGCACATTGCTTAGAACACTGCAAAGAGGGAAAGGGTTTGGCAGGGGCCCAAGCCACCCTAGCAGGGACTGAAGTAACGGAGAACGTGAAGGTACCACGACAATACGCAGATCTCCGCGACGTCTTCAGCGAAAGGGAAGCTGACCAACTACCCCCGCATAGACCCTTTGACTGTCAAATCAATTTACTCCCTGGGGCACAGCTCCCTGTAGGCAAGCTGTACGCCATGTCAGACAGAGAGATGCAGGAGCTAAGAGAGTTCATTGACAAGAACCTGAAGAGAGGGTTCATCAGAGAGTCCAGGGCGGTGGGGGGCAGCCCAGTGTTTTTTGTGGATAAAAAAAACACGAACAAGCCGAGGCTTGTGTGTGACTTCAGGGCCTTAAATGCAGTGTCAGAACCAGTGGCTTTCCCTATGCCCAGGATTGACGACATTTTGACAAGGGTCAGGAAGGGAAAGATTTTTACTAAACTGGACCTAAGGGGGGCGTACAACCTGATACGAATAAGGAAGGGGGATGAATGGAAAACCACCATGTTCACCCCTTTGGGGGCATTTGAATATTTAGTTATGCCCTTCGGCCTACAAGGAGGCTCCGCGTGCTTTCAATCGTTTATGAACCACGTCCTGGGGCCTTTGCTTTACAAGAATTGTGTGGCCTTCTTAGACGACGTGTTGGTGTATTCTGAGAATGAGGAGCAGCATGTGAGAGACGTCAGAGAAGTGTTGAGCAGGCTGCAAGCCAACCAGCTGTGGGTGAAACTGGAGAAGTGTCAGTTTCATACCAAGGAGGTGGAATTCCTGGGGTATCGCCTGTCAGACAAGGGATTGGCCATGGATCCCGGCAAGGTCCAGGCGGTGCTGGAATGGAAAACACCCAAAACAAGGAAGGATGTGCAGAGGTTCCTAGGATTTGGGAACTTCTATCGTAAGTTCATCCGAAACTTTGCCCACCTGACGGCGCCCATTACGGACTGTCTCAGCAGTAAGAAGAAGTTCGTTTGGACTGAGGAGGCGGAGCGAGCATTTGAGGAACTAAAAAGGGCCTTCGCCTCGGAACAACAACTCCTGCATGTGGATTTACAAAAACCGATGAGAGTGGAAACTGACGCATCAGACAGAGCTATTGGGGCGGTGCTTCTGCAGCCAGGGAAGGAGGAGTCAGAGTGGAGACCGTGTGCCTTTTTTTCGCGAAAGCTGAACAAATCCGAGAGGAACTACACGGTGTATGACCGAGAACTACTAGCCATTCATGAGGCGTTCCGGAGATGGAGGCACCTGCTAATTGGCGCACAACATAAGGTGCAAGTGTGCACTGACCACAAGAACCTAGAGTATTGGAGGACGGCACGAGTGCTCAACCAACGGCAAGTGAGATGGGCCCAGGAGTTCTCCAAATTTAACTTTGAGATTTGTTACGTGCCAGGCCCAGAGAACATTAGGGCGGACGCTCTCTCACGCAAACCTGAATATTTGGAGGGGGAGGGAGCACCCGAAGAGAGACATGTCATTCCAGAGGACCGCTGGGTGTGTGGGGCGGCATTGGTGGGACAAAGAGAACTGGTAGAGGAAACAGAGAATGATGAATACGCCCAGAATAAGCTCAGAGGTCTTAGGGGTGAGGGAGAGGAACCAGGGGGTTTCGAGGAAAGAAATGGAGCTTTGTATTACAAAGGGGCACTGTATATCCCTGAAGGAGACTTAAGGGGGAGGGTACTCAAGCAGTTGCACGACAGCCCCACGGCGGGGCATTTTGGACAACACAAAACCATGTGGTTGGTCACCAGGGAATTTTGGTGGCCTAAGGTGAGGGAAGATGTACGGGAGTATGTAAGAGGGTGTGAGCAATGCCAGCGAGCCAAAGGGGAGAGGCGGGCACCGGCGGGGCTATTAGAACCCTTACCAACCCCAGAACGACCTTGGGAGGCAGTGTCGATAGATTTTATGACTGATCTGCCGAAGTCCAAGGGGAAAACAGCCATCATGGTGGTGGTAGACCTACTAACAAAGATGTGCCACTTTGTAGCCTGCTCGCATGCAGTCACGGCGGAAGAGACAGCGAAGTTATTTGTAGAACACATTTTTAGGTTGCACGGGGTGCCATTGAGGGTGGTCTCAGACCGAGGAAAACAATTTACTTCCAGGTTCTGGAGGAAGCTCATGAGCTTACTGCAGGTGGAGGTCAACTTTTCGACTGCCCGGCACCCTGAAACCAACGGGCAGGCGGAAAGAGCAAACGGGGTCCTCCAGCAATACCTGAGGTGTTATGTCAATGACAGAGAGAATGACTGGGTAGAAAAGTTGGCGCTGGCGGAATTTGCCTACAACAATGCCGAGAATGTGTCCACAGGGATGAGCCCCTTCTTGGCTAATTATGGGTGTCATCCCAGGGCTTTCCCAGGGGGAGAAGGGGAGAGATGGGGTGTCCCGGCAGCCGAGCATTTTGTAGAAGAAATGGAAGCAATCCATCGTCAGCTCCAACTCAACTTAGAAAGGGCGAAGGAAGAATACAAGAGGCAGGCAGACAAGAACCGAAGGGAAGGTGAAACCATAAGGGTGGGAGATAGGGTGTGGCTGTCAACCCAAGGGTTGCCGTTCAAAGGAGGTTGTAAGAAATTAAGACCCAGGAGATTGGGTCCCTTTGAGGTCATTCAACAGGTCAACCCAGTGGCTTTCAGGCTCCGGTTACCCAACCACATGAAACTGCACCCAGTATTTCACAGGTCGTTACTGTCACCGTATGAGGGGGGACGAGAAGGGATGGCCACTCGGGGACCGGTCATAGAAGAAAGGGAATGCAGCAGCCATGTGGCAGAAATCCTCGACGCCAGATGGAAGGGGGATCAGGTGGAGTATTTGGTAGCGTGGGAAGGAGAACCGGAGTCAGAAAACACTTGGGTAATGGCAGAAGATATCAATGACGAGGTATTGATAGAAACGTTCCATCAAAGGTTCCCAAGGAAACCTCAGCCTGTGGAGAGGTTCCGGAGGGAATACTTTGGGACCACCGATGAGGAGGAGGAGTTGGAAGGATTCTCGGAATCGGAAGGGGAAGGGGAGATGGACTCTGAGGAGGAGGAGTACTTCGAGACCAGGAACCGCAACAGGTGGAGAGAAGTGTTCGGGACATCGGAAGATGAAGGAAGTTCATTCCGGGGTTTTGCCTCCTCACCGCCCGTAGAGGAGGGGGCGAGAGGGGATGAAGGGGGCCCTGGAGGGGAGGTGGATGTCAGGGAACTGCCATCGGAAGGAAGGGAAGTGAAAGGGCTCACACAGGTTGGGAGAGACTCAGCAGCTGAAGAGGGAACCAGTAGGGGGAGAGGAGCTGAGCTGAGGGAAAGGGAGCTGGAGGGATGGCTCAGAGACACTTCCAGCGAAAACAGTGGGGAGGTTTCAGGACCTCCTGTAGGGACACCCACTCCTCGCCGGAAACTGTCACGCAGAGAGTCCAGAAGACGTGTTTCCGTTAAGGAGCTTTTATGTTGGAAGCGATTCCGAAAGCAACCACTGTCGGAATCTGCCAGCGACTGACGGAGCCATGTTTAAGGGGGCTCCGTTACAGACAGAGGTTTGCAAACTTGACCAAACTCTGAGGGACTAGGATTTTACACACAAGCAGCTCATCGTCCCATCACACATACCAATAGCCATTATTTGTTGTTTGTCTTGTTTCTTCTGTTTCTTTTTAATAAAATTTATATTATTATTTTTTAACAACAACAATGTTATTTATACCCTGCCCATCTGACTGGGTTTCCCCATTCACTCTGAATTGCCTCTGTTAGCTCTGTCAGTTGTTAATCTCCTTCTTTATACTCTTTAGAAAAATATAAAACTCTCGAGAATCTTTTGATATAGGATATTCTCAAGACAAAGAATTTATTTTTGTGTGTGCTTTCATCCCATTCCCCTTGTTGGGGCCTTTCCAACATTGCAGCCACAATACAAAACACAATAATTCACACACAGTGGCCTGCCTCATTCTTGACAATGTCAAGGAATGCATCTTGCACACAATCCCATTGTATGTGTGCAGAACATTTCCTGACATTTAAGAGAAAACAGCAGTAAGCATATACGGAGCACTGCTGCTGAACTGGGTGCTTGCTAAGCGAATGCACATGAAACTGCTTAGCACAAGTCAAACCAAATAGGACTGGGGGCTGATGAACTGCTTAAAGAAAATAAAAACCGAAGAGAAACTGATAAAGCAAATTCAGTGGAATATACCAGAATAACAGAGCATCATCACTGTGAGGGTCATAAGGACTATGGTGATAAAATCCAGGGCCTTCTGAATAGCAGGTAGGACTGCAGATTGCAAAACCACATAGCTTGCAACACCAACTCTCATATTTTCTAGCCCTAGCTAGTCCATCAAAGTGTGTGATGATGGATGGATGAATTTGTACATTTTGGTTTCCCTCAGTTTCTCATTTTTTTCCAGTCCTAAGAAAACTTACTCACATTCTCACTAAAAAAAAAAAAAGTCCTCACGAAAATGTGCCAGCAGTTTAGTGTGCATGTCTTTTATGATACACATTTATACAGTATATGTAATTTTCCCTAAAACAGTATATACATATTTGTATGCACTTCCCCTAATATATGCATTTTGCATGCTATTTTCACTAATGGATGCAGAGACATTTTTGTGCACATTGTTTTGTTGGGAAACGGCAGCAGTAAAATCGGAAAAGTGCAAATTTCAAAGGATAGGATTCCACCCTCACAGTGTTTGCATATCCTTCTGAAAAGAGCAGATTTAGCAAGTGCTCACTGAACCAAGCTACCCCTCATCCTTAGGGTTGCCATATTTCCAAAAGTGAAAATCCGGACAAAGTTGTTCAGCTTTTGGGGGGGGGCATCTCTCCCCCCAAAACAAGTCTTTGGTCTTTAGTAGGATTTTAAAAACATTTTTTTTTCTTTTAAAATCACCTTAGTTAACATTTGTCTGGGTTTTCCCAGACATTTTGCCAATTCAGCGGAAATCTGCCGGGACGCCATTTTGACAGTCTGATTCCCGGACATATCGGGGAAAACACAGACATATGGTAGCCCTACGCATTTTTATTTGTGAGGTGGATTCCTAAACATTGCAGAGAATAAATGCGCATTATTATGTTTTGCCTTGAAGTCATAGAGTTGGAAAGATCCTGAAAAGTGAGATGGATGGAAACAGCTCAAAGTATTCAATCCTATGGCACCTCGTCATTCACTGTCTAATCACAAAATTGGCTTTGCTGCCATTTTGTATGTACCTTCTACTGGCGTGTATCACTGACAGAGCTTTGTTGAGATCTGCAGTCCTTCAAGTGGATTTTCAAGGTCTTAGAGATGAATGGAAAGGAGATGGAATGCAGTGTTCCATTCAGCTCAATCAATGGAAAGTTGCTTTGTTTTATACTGTATTATTTTTATTGTATATTGTGCTTCGTATATTATAACTTCTCTTCTAGGGCCTTCCCGGTAGTAGCGCCCGCCCTGTGGAACACCCTCCCATCAAATGTCAAAGAAATAAACAACTATATGACATTTAGAAGACATCTGAAGGCAGCCCTGTTTAGGGAAGTTTTTAATGACTGATGTTTTAATGTACTTTTAATCTTTTGCTGGAAGCTGCCCAGAGTGGCTGGGGAAACCCAGCCAGATGGGCGGGGTAGAAATAATATATTATTATTATTATTATTATTATTATTATTATTAGTTGTGATCTGCCATGAGACCTATGGCTATAGGTGGCGTACAAATTGAACAGATAATAAGGTTGGCAATGTAATGCTGAAAATACCTATTTGAGGGCTATGATGTGGACATGTCCTATTTTATTTCTGGTGAGAAATTACTATACATAACTGTGTTTTTGGCAAAATCCTTGACATTTGTGGATGTTCATTCACTCTTCAACTGTATTCCTGTGGTGTGGGAACTAATAGATGGATAACAAAAGTGGTTTCTCTGAGGCCTTTGGCAGCTAAGTGACTTATACTGCAAGGCTACAATATTCAGTGTAGCATCCAGTGGTTTGTGCACATGGCTTAGAATAATCAATTTCATTTCAAGACCTATTTGGACATTAGGGCTGCTATCTGTATTAATTTATGCATTTAAATCAGGATTGATGGGCTCTTTTTATAGTTTGTGTCTTCTGGAAATGGTTTTTTTAAAATAATAATATAAACAAATGCATTTTCAGTTGCTTCTAGACACCCACCACAGTTGATACTGTCCAAATTTACCAAGGGTGGACAGTTCAGAGAAATCCTGCTTCTGTGATGATATAAGGTGACATAAGTCCATGGATTACAGTAGGATCAGCAGACTCTTCTCTGAAAATTGTAGCGATCGTCTAGGTCTATACAGTGGAAGGCTGTCTGCCAAATATCCTGGTTCCAAGTTGTTTCAGTTCAGCAGCAAGACTCTGAACATGGCCCAGTAAGAGTGGCCAGCGCAGTTGTTTCAGCACAGGTGAAATATTTGCATCACTGGGTGCCCCATTCAGCACCCAAACTGCTGGGTTCTACACTAGCTGTGACGCCTAGACCAGGTACAAAGGGTAGCCAATGTGGGGGTGAGGCTGTGCCAGACTTGGGCTTCTTACTGCATAATGTGCCAAATATCTCAGGGATAGGAAAGGAAACAGTAACTGCGTTAGTAAGACTGAAGAATGAAAACTAGGTGTGGACCTTTCTCACATGCCCCCCTGGATGTTTATATTTTGTTTTTGCATGTGATGTACCTGGTTCTCCCCCTCTGCATTTTACTTCTGTGAGGTAAATTAGGCTGAGAGACAGTGACTGTTCCAACGTGACCCAGTTAGCTTTGTGGTGGAGTAGAGCTTTGAGCCCTGGTCTCTCAGGTTCCAATCAGACACTTTAACCATCACACCAAAGCAGCTCTTCTCAGAAGGGTTAAATGTGAGTCTTCTGTGCAAGTATGTCTATAGAAATAATGGGAGGGGAAGAGCAATCCAAAACACATGAAGTACATCAGCACAACTGACTCAGGAAGGGGAGAGAGCTTTGCATGTCAAAGTTTTCCACAAGGCGTCAGCTGTTCTTTAACCAGAGTGGCGCTTTACAGGCGTCATCCTAGTTTCTTTCTCACTGTGGGAACTGAGCCTTAAAAAAAAGAAAAAAACCTGTTTTGTCTGTAACCAAGGAATTAAGGAGATGGATGAAGGCAGCCGAAAAGTGTGACAATCTCCTAAAGTCTCACAGATGGAGAGCAGGCTCTATGAGCCGAACTACTCTGAATGTTCACTTTTGAATGAGGGCTTTCTACATGATCAATACGCATTAGAAAACCCCAGATTTTACTACTATTTTCCCTTCCCTATTATGTTCTGCTCCCTTCCCCGACCTCAAAATGCTTGACTTTGGGAATGGAAATAGTGGGTGGTTAAAGGCTCCCTTAACACACCAGAGGACCCACACAGCCTCCTCCTTAGGAGCAACTGACATGCAGAACATCTCTTCCCACAGTGACTACAAGTCCCATGGTCTCTGACAGGAAACAATACTCTCTGTGTTATTCCCAGCAAATGAGATATTGCATGGTGCCTTTTTTTAGGTAGCAGTAGACATGTGGAACATCATTTCCTGTTGGAGATCATGGGGCTCATCCCAGGGATATGCGCTGAAGGCACAGGAGCCAAGATCTTGCTTAAAGCTAAGCAGGTGCCAGTGTGGTTGGAGCCTGGATGGGTGACCACCTGGAACCACACGTATGCCACCCAGATGCAAGAAATGTGAGATAGAGATATATAACTGTGTAACTTTTGCTAAATAAAAATAAAACAAACCCTGGAAGGTTCATCCAATCCATTTCTGTAGAGGAGGAACCCTGTGGCAGCGGTCCTGTGTTGAGGGAATCTGCTGTCGGCTGTCCTCTCAACCTTTCTCAAGGTGAGGCTTGAGAAGTAGAAGGAATGGCAGGGAGAGTGGACTGTGAGCTCCAATTCTCTCATAATAATAACATTCCTGGGCATCCAATGGAGCTCAATGTTGGAAGATGCAGGACAGACAAAATAACATACTTATTCATACAGTGCATAGCTTAACTATGGAATTCGCTCCCATGAGAGGTTGTGATGGCTCCCCAACTCAAATAGCTTTAGAAGATTATACAAATTCATAGAGGGTAAGTCTTATCCATGACTAGTAGCCAAACATCCATTACTACCACCTTCACTGTTGGAGGCAGTATGCCTCTGAATACCAGTTGCTGGAAACTGAATGTGCCGAGAGTGCTGTTGTACTCAGGTCCTGCTTGCAGGCCTCCTGTGGGCATCTGGTTGGCCACTGTGAAAACAGGATGCTGGACTAGATTGGCTTTTGCACTGATCCAGCAGAGCTTAGCGGTGGGGCTGTGTCTTCCTCATACTGAAGCTGCTCAATAACAGAACATATCAGGGCCCCACCACACTTTGGGATACTCTCCAAGTACTTCCCCTCTGAATAATTGCTCTGTCCCTGGAGACCACATCTCCCATAGTTCCCAGGTCACTCAGATGAAGTATGCCTAATTACCCTGTAAAATGGGGGAAGCCTTCTTTGTGGTTACATCCCCCTCTCCCTTGAGCATTCAGCTCCAGCCGAGCAGAATGTTTG
>NC_138028.1:52093422-52307957 GCF_964106645.2 Podarcis pityusensis | reverse complement strand
GGAGAGCCTTGGTGTGACCCAAGGCCAACTACATACCATGGGTGATGAGAGATTAGTATTGTCAGCATTAGTTTGCACAACTAAGAGGCTTCCATTCACCCTTGTGTTGGTTTACTGGTGATATTAACTCCAAGAGAGTGGTTACCACTCACTGAAGTGGGGGGGGTGGGGAGTATAAATGCTTTGCTTCTGTATTCTTACTGTCAGTGGTTTTTGGCCATTTTATAGGCCCTGTAGATTATGACCCAGCTGTCCCAATACTCATAATCTGGTTGTTTTAATTGGTTCATTTCAGATAAATAACAGAGGCTCTGGTGGAAACGATGATAAGGCTGGATAAAGACAATTTCAGAATTTAGAAGACGGTTTGTTATTTGAAGCACTCCCGATATGTGCTAATGTTAGAGTGCGTACACTAGACAGTGCCTAAGGTGAATCCAACCACAATTTACATTAAGAAACCATTTCGGTATGTGGTTTCTGAAACATTGTTGACTGATAGCTCAGTCGGTAGAGCGTGAGACTCTCGGGGGTCATGGGTTTTGAGCTCCACGTTGGAGAGGGTTGGGCCAGATGACCATCATGGTTCCTTCCAACACTATGATTCTATGGTTCTTAAAGTAAGAACAATTGGCCGAGGGCTAGGTAATCTGCATTTTGCTTTGCCTGTTATCCCTCTTCATTATTGGTCTGAAGAAGAAATAATTTGCTAGGACACTGGTTGTTTTTAGCCTCTTTGGGGAGAGAGTAAGATGCTACTCATTAAATGTTCATGAGCTCACCTGGATAATTCCTCTTCTGTAGTTGCTTATATTCAGGAGATATGTTCTTGTGCTCTGATGCTCAAGCATCAACGGGTTGCAGGAGGCATAATATTAAATCACCTGTAGGGTATGCCTAGAATGTTGTGTAAATGGGCAAGAAAATGAAAATATTTGCAATGACCAGCATGCAGAGAACAGAAAATGGCACAGGCTTCTGTGAAAGCTTCCTCTTCTCTCCCATTTTGGGGTTTTCAGAGCAGTCCGTGTGTGTGTGTGTGTGTGTGTGTGTGTGTGTGTGTGGTGTAAACATTTGGCCATACTGTAATACATGCAGAACACAATCCAGTTTAAATTAAGCAATTTTAAATCTTTGTTTCAGTGAAAGAGGCAATCAGGTGCTTAATTCACTCGCATTAAAATCAGTGGTGCTTAACTGTGGCTGGGCCATATTTTTACATCATCTGCCACTATTTTTCCCCATAGTGTTAGTAGTTTAACTATAAATAGATAATCCAGGTTGGTTAAAATGAGACTGAAATCCTCCATGGCTTGGTTTACATTCACAGTCTTACCTGTGATATTATACATGTGATAGGTTTCCACATATGAGCTCCAAAATTACAAAACCGCTTATTGCTTTTTAATTTCATCTACAATCTGCCATTCAGAGTCAAAGTTCTCTCCATTCAATGAAAATGTATGAAAATGTTCCCTATCTGAAATTATTTTACTACCAAAATACATCAATTACAGTGGTACCTCAGGTTAAGAACTTAATTCATTCCGGAGGTCCGTTCTTAACCTGAAACTGTTGTTAACCTGAAACACCACTTTAGCTAATGGGGTCTCCCGCTGCCACTGCACCGCCGCGCAATTTCTGTTCTCATCCTGAAGCAAAATTCTTAACCCGAGGTACTATTTCTGGGTTAGCGTAGTCTGTAACATGAGGCATCTGTAACCTGAAGCGTATGTAACCTGAGGTACCACTGTAAACATACCTGCATCTTTAAGCCCCTGAAAGCATGCTGCACCTTGTAATGGACTGTTTAGTTAAATCAAAAGATGAAAAGTATTACTAAAATAAAACCCTAGCTCTGTCGAAATCACGTCCACTTCAATGAAGACATAATTTTCTTATCGTAAGATTTGGTTGCACACTTAGTAATTTGACCAGTCGTCAAGAATCCAACCTGTTAATGCTATGCAAAATGGTATTTGTTGGTATCCTATTATGAAGAAAAAAATTGCTAAATATTCTAAAGTACAGGGACAACATAAGGACTTGATGAGTGTGTGATCATACACATGTGTCTTAGTTAGGGTATGCATATCAGCAGCCAGGTAAATAAGAATGCTGGCTGAAGATTGCATTGTGAATGTTGTACTTCCAGGTAAAACAATGTTGTATTACTGTTGTGTATCACTTTTGCGAGGAGGGGTGCTGCCTCCAGCAGTTGTGTTGAATAGAGTATTTGTCTATGCTCAGTTGCTATGATTTAGCTATCTGTTTGGTCACAGTCAAACTAAATAGAGGCTGGGAAAAGAGGACACTAGAGGGCGTCTGGTGTTAAGACGTTTGTGGATGTGTAGCACAGCCAAATAGCACAAGAGAAGGAAGCTATTGCCTGTGTTTGATGGTACTTCAAAATGCCTTGTATAGGTTTCTCCTGCAGCGAGGAGATAAAAAGGAGCCCAGCTCAAAAGTATCCAATTCTAGGAGATCCAACTGGGATTGGGAATCCTGTCACATTCAGGCAATGGATGATGACGATTATGAATGTGTGATCTCTTAAATCTCTAAACCAGAGTTTCCCAAACTTGGGTCTCCAGCTGTTTTTGGACTACAATTCCCATCACCCCTGGCCACTAGTCTTGCTAGCTAGGGATGATGGGAGTTGTAGTCCAAAAGCAACTGGAGACCCAAGTTTGGGAAGCACTGCTCTAAATGATAAAAAGATACAGCTTGTAATGAAATGCTTCCTTCTTGCTGAGCACCTGATTGATTCTTCTGTTCCTATCTATATCTGTACTTTAACTTGTGGAGTTCTAACTCTAAGGAGGTCTCATTGCAGATCTCCCCGCTATCTTTTATAACTCAGGCTCTTCTACAGATGTATGTGTCTGTTTGTCAGAAACACACTAAGCTCGCACTGATGCTACCTTGCATGCAGACTGCCAAGGGTGCACAAAAGTCAAATTGACATGGGATTGTGGTAAGGAAACAGAAAGCCAAAGCTTCCTACATTAGCAAAGCACAGTGAGGACACAAGCATAGAATCATAGAGCTGTAGAGTTGAAAGGGACCCCAAAGGTCCTCTGGTCCAACCCCGCTGCAATACACAAACAGTGCAGACATGTATAGTTCTGGCACACTTTTGAGCTATCAGTTGACCTTTCTGTTAGCCAGTTGTCTGCAGTTCTGCTGGTCTGGACTCTCAGTGGCCATTCAGAGATACTGATCCCACAGCATAAACACAGCCACTAAGACAGAGCTTGCAGAGCCTATGACCCTCCAGATCTCAACAGTCTACAACTCCCGTGGATGCCTGATCATTGTCTATTTGGGCTGGGGGTATGGGAGTTTTAACAATGTCTGCAGGGCTGCAAGCTAGCTACCTCTGCAGTGAGAGGTCTTTCAGGTTATGTTTCAGCTAATGCTATGTTTCAGCTCATAAGATGGGCCTGTTATTTGTATAGCTAAGACACGCATTGGGTTAGTAGCACCCCTTGATGGCAAAAGTCTATCTCAGAAACAGTAGAATACCGGTACTATGCAATTCCTGTGTCCGTCTGGAGGCAAGTGAAATATGTATGCATGAAACCTGATTTAAGTCTACAATGCATCCTCTTGAAAGGGGCGGACTAAGGGGCAGATGTGAGCCTTGAAAGTCCTGTTGCTTCCATTGGGATTTCATCGCACCTGACTTCCTCTGGATTGCCCTCATTTGGCATTGACCCAGCTAAATTCAAGCACTTTTAACATTTCACTGATTTTCAAGGGGAAATTCCAATTAAAACCAGTGGGGCAAAGGACTTTGGCTAGACATAATCTATACACAGCCTGTCCCTATATAGCAACCCATGTACAACACACGATGTAAGAAATGAATCCACATGCCTATATATCACTATATAAGACTGTATATTTAGATATGTATCTGTTTTCAATAGATATAAATATGAAATTTAGGGAGAAAATAGGTTGTCCTATTGCAAATGAAGGCCCTGCATTTTGGGGAGAGGCATAAAGTACTTAAGGCTAAAATTTGGCTGGTAAGCATGGCAGCTTGCCAAATGAAGCCTATGATAGCAATAGTGGGACCATCTTGCAATGGATGCGGGTGAACATTTCATCTGTTTTGTGTGTTGACACGGACAGTAAATGCCTTTAGCTAAGACGTATCTGACCCAGTTGCGCACTTTCCCCCCTCTGCTTGTTTTGACTTTCTGAGTGCAGGCTGAAATGTAGCTTGTGCTCTCCCCACCGTTCCAGTTTGTATTGTTCAGTGGCCAGCAAAGCAGAATTGTCTGATGAATTTGGAGTGCAGTCCCTGGAGGCGGAAGGCCGAGTCCCATTGCCGTCAGTGAGCAGTACTTGATGCTCTGTTTAGGGTAGGGATGCAGCGTTCATTTGCACAAGGAACAGAGTGTAGTCGAAGAAGAAGAGAGATGGGTGGCAACCCAGTGGTTGTTGGACTCCATCTCCCATGGCCATCTGTGACCATGAGAGCTGTAGTCCTGCAGTAGGTGGAGAGCCACAGATTTTCCAGCCTCGGTACATAGCGAGGAGGTTTAGCACAAGAAGAAAAAGCTCTGAGTGCAGTGATTAAAATAGGTAAATTGATTTAGCTGGTGAATCTGTACAGCTGCATTGTTGCTCCTCGGCTACTACCATCTTGTCTGGCTGCTTTTCAAAGAGCTGCTGCTTTTTTCATTGTTAAATGAGCAAATCAGATAGCTTTCAGGGTGGGCAGTGGAGTTGTGTCATTAGAGAATGCTGCAGCCTGAATGCTCATTTTTATTTTTATTTTATTGGTGTTGGCAATGAGGCATTATGACTAGACCACTCCAGCAAAACAATGTTAATGTGATGATATCCTTTTTAATATGAATGGCAGATCCAAGCCACCGTTTCCAGCGACCGTCCTTTGTGAAATACGTGTTGAGAGGTCTTCCAGCTGGACGGCCTCTTGCTCTGCTCTGGGCAAAGCCATTAGGATGAAGTTAGCACAACTACTTCATACCAGGAAGAGGCAGGAGGATAAAATGGTTTTGGACTTCGCTCCATACAGACACTATGTAATGACTTGCGCAAGTTTTTTGAGAAAGACAAATATTACTGCTATTGGGGGCTCGGGGTGGGGGGTGAATGTGGGAACAGTTTTTCCTCAACCGACTACTTGCACTGACTGGTGTTGCACAGCTACACGTTTAGAGAGCTTGTGACACACACACACACACTCTTATGGTGATGATGCAGGCAATGTGCGTCAGGCCTCTGTCGCCACCACACAACTCTGGAAACCCACCTCAGTTACAAACCTGGCCTACCTGAACCTCTGCCCCCTGCCCCCCCAACTAAGCTTCAGGACTGTAGAGTGTAATCCCATAGAATAACAGCTACCTAGAAAACATGATCCTCAGGACTGAACCTCATGGATAAGTTACCTTCTCATGGCTACTGGACTCTTTACCAGCCTGCAAGCTGCCAGCAAGGCGCCCTCGCTCTGTAAAATAATTTTTTTTATAAAATCTGTCAGGCACTTCACCTCATGTATAGAAAAAACCTTCCCAGCCACTGCTGGGGGGACACATCACTCAAACTGTAATTTTAGAAATGCAACAGGAGGGCTGTCGGACTTCTCCTTTTCAGGCGTCCCCACAAACTCACTTTACGAAGAATCGAGGAGGTGTGTGAAGATAACCTCCTCGCATTTTGCCTTTCCCCCCTTTCCCTTCACAACCCCGTCCCCAACTGTTAGCTTGAACCATGCACACATGTAAATGAGGGGAGGGGAGAAACAATCTAGAAATCTTATTATTACATATGTATTAAAATGTTAATATCACACTTTTTCTGACAATGTTTTAAAGAAAAGAAAAAAAGTTATTACTTCGCGGACTGTGCTTTATAGTACCTGTGTGAAAGAGGCTAGGACACTGGATACGAATAGAGCTATGTTGATATATCCCTAGTATGTACACGAGAACTTTCTTTTTGTCATACATTATACTTGTAATGTAAGATGATTATTAATAAAAAAAAGAAACACTTCAGTTTATCAAGGCGGGTGGTGCGTGTCTTTATTAATGACTTGAATGAAAACAACTGAGCCTGCAGAAGAAGAAGAAGAAGAAGAAAGACTTTGCAGGCAACTGTAATCAAGTCACTTATGGGAAGATCATTCATAATTTGCCCTCGAGGGCCCCCCAGGCAGAGGCCAAGACGCCTGCAGCGGCCAAGAAAACCAAAGAGGCAAAGGGAGAGAAAGCCAAGGTTGACCAGGGGTCCAAGCCCCCCAGAGCCAAAGGGGGGAGGAAGGGGGAGAATCCAGCCAGCCGGGGCCCCAAGGAGGCCTGAGGGGCCAGATTCCGCAGGGAGGGCAGGATGGGGGCACATGGCTGTCCAACGCGGCACCCTCCATCAGCCTTGTCCAAGGGAGAGGAGACCCCTTTTATGGTGGGGGCTGCCCCTCCACCTCTGGCACAACGTTCCCATTTATGAATGGACTATTTATGAAGCAAAGACCCTGTTTTTAAACACCGTGTCATTTTCCAATAATGTTCAGAATGCCCCCCCCCAAAAAAAATTGCCCTCAAGAGTAGTTTGGCACACCTTGTTCATGCCCCCCTCCCATGCAGTCCTACATAACAGGGTGGATGCTCTTCAAAGTCCTGTCCCTGATCCTCCATGTGTTCTGGTTGCTAGCGCCACTAAGGGCCAAACTATGTGCCAGGCTTAATGTCTGACCTACAGCTACATTTCCAGTTTTTCTATAATTGCAGGTGTGCTGGAGGGAAAGTAGAGGTTTATCCCTTCGCTCCCTAGCCACAATCAAGAGGAAAATCTCCCCCATCATGCATACAGCTGCGAGACTTAGTAAAAAAATCCCTGTGGTTATCAAAGGAGAGAGAAGATAAATTTTGGGGCGGGGAATAAACCTTCCTTACATGCTGCGATTCTGATAACGATCATAAAGCTCCATGCACCAGTACTGTGCCTAAAGGAAAACTTGAGCTGTACACAATGTGTTGAGCATAGTTCATTTGGCCCTCAAAACAGGCATTTCCCCCTGAACCTCTGTTCAGGGTACTGTGAGTGAACACCTCTTCCCCCTGGCTTTTGACCCTGGAGATACATCTATTTTAGAACCTGCTCTATTATTGTGGATGTGAATTTGTTCTAAGCTTTAAAAAAAACAAAACTGAATGGCAGTAAGAAGTTGAAATGATAAAAGTAACTAAATAATGCTGACATATAAAACCTCTTTGCTACCTTGACCGTGTTGGCTATTTGCAGATTAGTTGTGCTGCAGAAGGTGTGCTGGGGAGACCACACATTACAAGGAACGCAAAAATAACTTTTGCTAGGTTTTAATAACAAAAACAAAAACTCCTTTTACAATATATCAATAAGTATGACCCACCCACCAGGGTACTGAGAGAGCTAGGTGCTGCTCTTTATATACTATACCCAACAGCTTAATTAACATAACTTAACAGCACCTGCTATACTGCTTCACAGCTGTAAAACTAAGTCACGTTATTTGCTCTGGACCTTAAAGAGATACACATCTTGTGGAACAATAATGAAGCTTCAGATTTAAAGAGACCATTCAACAGACCGGTCTGCAGCAGTGCCCACCAGGAATTGCTTCTTCTCACCCTGCTTAGTAGTTAGGACTGTGGCTCAGTTGTAGAGCACAGGCTTTGCATGCACGTTCAGTCCCTGGCCTCTCCAGGTATGGGCAGAGCAAAGACTTCTGCCTGAAATTTTGGAGAGGTGCTGTCAGGCAATGACAACATCAGGCTGATGGACCAATGAATAATAATAGTAATTGTAATAATTTATTATTTATTCCCCGCCCACCTGGCTGGGTTTCCCCAGCCACTCTGGGTGGCTCCCAACAGAATATTGAAAGCACCTTCCTATGTTCTTACGGTGGATATTTTTTTAGTCTCTCTGCTGATGGATGTTGTCATGTAGGCTGGCTTCCAGCTGCAGTGACTCCTTGTTCCAGATCTATAGAGATGGGCTCTCCAAAATTCACCTCCAAAGATATCCCCTCAGTGTCACAAGTGGCTCCAGGGATGATTTCAGCAAAGCCTGTCCAATTAAGGGGTGTATAAGTCTTCTTATATGGGTTCGCCCCCTGAAATCTTTTCTAAAGCTCCCCAAACTAAAACAGCATCAAAGGCTTAAGCACCTTCTGATATCAACTACCCCAACACGATGTGCTCAGGTGTACAGCAAGCAGATTCTGGGGATGGCTAAGCTCTTGGTCAAGCAGGTGTTAACATGCCCTGCTGGAGATACCAAGCCCATTTGGTGAGTGACATGAGTTTATTCCTCTGGGCCCAATTCTAGTAGCACAGGATCTCCTGGAAACTTGTGAAAGACATGTGGACAAAACCCATATCATACGTCATTGCTAGAAAGCTGGAAACAATGTCCTGTTTACTTGCACTGTTGTCTTGTATGTACCTGCAACTACTGCTCTTCAAGTGGCTGTCAGTGCAGTGACACAGACTACCCATCTTCCCCATGTAGAGGCTTTGGGGGGGGGGCTATAAATTGTGGCAAGGGTGGGGAGCATTTTTCACCCCCAAGGGCTGTGTTTCTGGGCAACGCTTGGAGAACCACATGCCACTGGTGGGTGAAGTTAAAGACCAAAGTGAACATGACCAGAAATGTGGTTTTTGCCATAGGCTAGTTTCTGGACGGACACACACACAGACACACACACACACACACACACACACACACACACACTTCCTCCATTCAGGCAAGCAAGGAAGCATCCAGCCTCAAGGACACATTCCAGCAAAGCAGAGCCATTCAGGGGGTGTCTTGGGGAAACGTTCTCAGGGCAGGATAGCCTGGGGGGTGGGGGTGGGCTTTAAATGCAATAAATATTTTTTTTCAGTTTTGGATTGGTGAATGTAGTTGTAGACAGGAAGCGCACACCTATGTGTGCATCTGTCTCTTAGTAGCAAATGCTTTTTTGTCGTGGTGGGAGTTTTGAACCAGCACTCAACCATTTAGAAAGGGGCAGGAGTACACAACATGGTGCCCTCCAGACGTTGCTGTACTACAACTCCCACAATCCCTTGCCTCAGCAGCTTCTCACCACTAGGGGGCTTGTTTTCTCATAATAGCCTTTACCCTCTTGACTGGATCCTCCTGGAGATGGAACACAATGAAACCTCATTTACTAGCTCTCTTCCTATCACGACCCTTTATTCCATCAATGCATTGTCTCCCCGCCCCCGGCCTTGAAAGTGTGAGGCTGTCTGTTATACAGAAACAGCTTTTTGATATCTTCCAGCACCCTCTAATCATGAACAAACTGATTGGTGTTAAAACTGCCTTGAAAGGCCATATTCTATTGAAGACAGGAAGAACCCATCCCTTTCGTTCAACCCTGCATTGTCTCTTATCTGAGGTGGAAAAGCACAGCAGAAAATAATCTTGTACAGCATTAAGCCAGGCACCAGCTGTGAAGAGAATACACATGTAAAAATGAAGGTATGGCTCCTCATTAACTGATGGAGTTTTTTCATCTACTCTTTTTAATAATGTCTCTGTTTACATAGCTTTGCTTCTATATTTATAGATATTGATCCAAGAAACAATACAAAGAAATAACAAGAAAACTGCTTGGGTAAGGAGTTTTCAATTGACATTTCCAAGGGAGACAGAGTGCTGTGAATTTTCTGTTAAGGAAGCTAACTTGTTTCTATGGAGATAGTCACTGCCCTCTCCATCTCCATTTCTCCATCTCCCCTTCCACATTTCCTTGAATCCCAAGAGGTTCCATGAGGCAATAGCTAAAGGGCAGTGGATACACTGAGCAAACTACACATTCCTGCATATACACAAAGCCATGGGTGGAGAACCTTTTTTGGTTCCATGGGCCAGTTCCTTATCAGGATCTGCCTTGCAGGCGAAATTTGGCAGGTGGGTGGGATTGCCCTCCTGTCACAATCCCTTTTGCTCTGCTCTTAAAAGGGACATGAGTGGTGCTGTGGGTTAAACCACAGAGCCTAGAACTTGCTGATCAGAAGGTTGGAAGTTCGAATCCCCGTGACGGGGTGAGCTCCTGTTGCTCGGTCCCTGCTCCTGCCAACCTAGCAGTTCGAAAGCACGTCAAAGTGCAAGTAAATAAATAGGTACCGCTCTAGCGGGAAGGTAAATGGCGTTTCCGTGCGCTGCTCTGGTTTGCCAGAAGTGGCTTAGTCATGCTGGCCACATGACCCAGAAGCTGTACGCCGGCTCCCTCGGCCAATAAAGTGAGATGAGCGCCGCAACCCCAGAGTCATCCGTGACTGGACCTAATGGTCAGGGGTCCCTTTACCTTTACCTAAAAGGGAAGTGGGGTGGGGCTTGCAAAAGCCTTTGTGAGTCTCCATTCCCTCCTTTTAAGATCAGAGCGAGGAAGGACTCAAAAGGGAAGGAGAGCAACTCACAAAAGCTTTTGCAAATCTTTTCCCTCTTGCCTTTTAAATCCTTGAGACTTGGAAAGGAACCTTCCCCCTCCCTTTGCTTTTCAAGTCCCCGGTGTGGCCAATCTTAAGGGGCAGGGAGACTCGGAAAAGATAAAGACAAATACATGCTGTCTGAATTCAAATGAGGAAAATATAAAGTCAGGAGTAAGCAAAGAACAAAATTGAATTAAATACCACTAATCCCAGTTCAAGATCCAGTAAGCAGGCAAAGCAGGTATAAAAAAGGCAAACCGGTAAAGCAGATAGTACCCTGGATAATTCCATGAGGAGTCTGAGGCTACCTGGGCCTCCAGGATAGAGCTGAATCCAAAAATGGCCCCAAACTGCATTACGGCAGGCAGTTGACCAATTTCTCAGACATGGGAACCACTTGCTTCTGTCTTGCTAGAATTCAAACTCAGCTTATTTTCCCTCATCCATCCCACTGCTGCATCCAGGCACAGTCTTGCTTCATTCAGATGTTATGGAAAAATAGGGCTGAGTGCCACCAGCATTCTGATGGCACCTTGCCCCCAAACTCCTAATGACTACTCCCAATGGCTTCATGTAGATATGAATAGCACTGGGGATAGACTAGTGTCCTACTGTTACGTGGTTACATAACAGCACGCCATAGTTCAACCATGAGTGAAATGAGAAACACTCTCCTACTGTTACATCCTGAACTAGGTCCCATTGGTAGAACCAGAACCACTGAAATACAGTGCCCCCAGTTCCACAGGGTAGGTTCAGGAGGATGTTGTGGTCCATAGTATCACAAGCTGCAGAGAGATTGGGAAGCAGGAGCAAGGTCACGCTCCCCTTGTCCCGCTCTCTGCAAAGATGACCCATCAGGGTGAACTAGGGCGACTCACTGAACCCAGGCTGGAACAGATATACAACGCCTAAATTGTCTGTCATGCCTACCTTGAAAAAATGAAATTACTGTCTAGAATTACCAGGCTCTACAGTTATTTCTCCGAAGTCCAAGTTACCAATTGAATATTTAACTATGTAAAGAATATAAAGCACTAGGTAAAAAGTTAAAGGTAAAGGACCCCTGGAAGGTCAAGTCCAGTCAAAGGTGACTATGGGGTTGCAGCGCTCATCTCGCTTTCAGGCCAAGGGACATACAGCTTTCTGGGTCATGTGGCCAGCATAACTAAACCGCTTCTGGTGCAATGGAGCACTGTGATGGAAGCCAGAGCACACAGAAGCGCTGTTTACCTTCCCGCCTGGAGCGGTACCTATTTATCTACTTCCACTGGTGTGCTTCTGAACTGCTAGGTTGGCAGGAGCTGGGACAGAGCAATAGGAGCTCACCCCGTTGCATGGATTTGAACCACTGACCTTCCGATCGGCAAGCCCAAGAGTCTCAGTGGTTTAGACCACAGCACCACCTGCGTCCCTACCAATGCATTACATTGGTAAGGCCGTCTCCCCAAGAGAGTGTTGTCTGTCAGTGATAGTATCTGGACTTAGTGCCAATTCAGAATTGTTGAGGAAGGCCTGTCTGCTATGTCTACATTGGTGTTTAGCTACTTATAGTATCTACAGGCATAAGCAATGTGGTGCTCTCCAAATATTGTTGGGCTAACCATCTCTAACCATTGGCCTTTCTGGCTGGGACTGATGGGGTCCAATAATGGGGTCTGAAGGGCACCATGTTGGTTAACCGTGGTCTACAGAGTGCCTATATCCCCAGAGCCAGGTACAGTTCTGAAGCATGCATCTATGATCGTTTATCTTTAGATCTGCTTCTCACTCTTTGGCAGGTTCATCAGGAGACATCAGTATATAACATGACAAATAGCTTACAATGAGGCAGCTCCATCTGGTCCGAAAATACAGAAGAGAACTACAATAATTGCCAGATTCCAACATCAACTTCTCTGCTGTTTACAGATGTGAAGGGGGTGGGGGAAGCCTGCCAGGAATATTGTTCTTTGTGGTTTGGCAACCTTCTTACGTGGGTGTCACTAGTTATGTGCCTGTGGGTACATGTTTGGTCCAATTTCTTCCCCCTTCCCCACCACTGAAATTAATTTTGAAAGAAGCATTCTGCTGTAGCCAATAAAATAAGTTGTGTTGTGTTGTGTGTGTATGTGTGATGCTCATGGCAGTCTTGTTGGTTTTCAAATGCTCCCATGGGTCCAAACAGGTTGGCAACCCACACTCTTAGATGCCTTGACACCTACAATGTTTTAGGCTCAGAATGCCTGGATCAGGATTAATTCCAATCTTCAAATGTGGGTAAATGCGAGGGGCTTCATTTTTTCAATGTGTTGCATTATCACTGCAGTGATCTTGGATCATATAACTGGCTGATGCAGATAACTGTTCAGCCACTCATGAAAACAGTCTTTCTAAAGTATGACTGATGCACTGTGGGCAGAGCTGGGAGGGCATCCAAATAAAAAGAACAACTCATTGATCCAACTTTTGTATTATTTATTCATGGTTGAATGTTGTTGTTTGTGCAGTAAAATTAGACACCAAGTCTCATGCTTTTATTTTGTACTTTGAACAGTGAATACGACAACAGCAAATATTTGCTTTTGTACAATAAAGATATCATTAATCCATAGAGTTGGTCCACATGATCTTTCCTCTGAGCCTGGCTATGGCATTTTAATTTATTTGTCATCGTCCCCTTCCTTTGAGATTTTATGACACAAGTGCTAAGGATTATGTGCTATTTACATCTAATTCTTCACACTGTGATGGAACAAGCTTTTGAATCTGACAGCGTGTGCCCCCAGAATTTTGAAAGTAGATGTATCCTGACACATCCCAGACAGATCTTCAAAAATGCAGATCCAACAAGGCAAAGACATAGCACCTTGTTGCCCTTATAAAGGTGAGTTGGCTGGACTTGGTAAATCTGACTAAAGTGGCCTTTTTGGCATTGAATCTGCACAATGCACTTTTACAGATGGTAAATGAACTTCATGTACAGGACACTGAACAGCAAGGCATTACATTACAAAGCAGAAATAAATACAAGTGAAACCAGCATTTTGAGGTGACCTGGCTGGAGAAGATCTAACAGAAAGTCACACCACAATGTTAATTACAATTCTCATTGCCATCAATAATGGACAAGGCAGCTGGTTAATGTGGAAAGAAGTGCTCAGTCTGGCCAGTACCAGGGTACTGCAGATGCTGTGCTTGTCCAACAGGGTGAAATGAAGCATCCATTCGTTGACAGTCTTCCTGTAGCAGACTCAAGTGCTCTGGCAATCTTCAAACCAACTTGCAGTTAATGTTGTTAAAGACACCATACCTGTTCTCCTATGTGCTCACATCATTTGGCATAAGGGCCACAACTGGGTAAACCTTGTGCCTTTGTGCTTGAATTTGCACCCAATCTCAGCACTGTGCTCTCCCTGGCAATTGCCTGCATCCTCTCTGTGGCCCAGCTCTGTGGTTGTTGGACCCTTGCAAATAATACACGTGTGCTTTAGCTGCACCACCAGAAATCTCCAGTTGGGTCGTAGTGTTTCAAGTAGACTGGCAGTAAACCTCTCCGTGTACTTTTCAAATACTGGATGTGCTTACCCCTCAGCTGATATAATTCTATGCTGTTGGGTTCTAAAAAGTATTACAAAACTCACAAGGAAGCTACATCACAAGTAAAGATACTGGATTGGGTTCCTTGTCCTTGAATTGTGAGCCCTACAGACAGGAAATAGCTCTCCACTGTTTTTCATTATCTTCATCTGACAATGTTCCACTTGTTGCCCCATACAGTGAATATGTACACCAAAATAAAGTTAAGTAGTGAAGCCAAGGTAGTTCAGGAATATTTGCTGATGTCCTTACTGGATCAGGCCTCCCTGCATGTCTCCTAAAAGGTAGTCTTTCTGTGAAGCTATGTCAACTCCCTGATTGAGGGAGGTGCATGGGTTGACTTCAGGCCCCATCATTTCCTTCCTTGACCTCCTTCCCTCAAGAAATGATTTGCACCTTCAGAAGCAAACATGTCAATAATCCGTCTGTCACATTTTCTCCCTGTCTCATAAAACTAGAACACGGGGTCATGTAAGGAAGGTGAAGGGAGGGAGGACCAGGAGAGACGAAAGGAACTAGCACCTGGTTCCTCTCACAGCACATGGTTTAGTTATGGGATTGGCTACCACAAGATGTAGCTATTTACACCCACTTGGATGAATTTAAAAGAGAATTAATCACATTCATGGAGAGTAAGGCTATCAACAGTCATGATAGCTGTATCTTACCTCCAGTATCAGAGGCAGTATGCTGCTGGGGACCAAGCATCAGGAGAGGGCTATTGCACTCATGTTCTGCTTTGCATTTCTCATAGGTATCTGGGGCTCCTATAGGAACAGGATGCTGAGCTTCCTACATTTGTAAGCGCACGTATTGGGATTTGAGCCCCCGTCTCTTAACCAAAGGCTTATGCAAATATATTCTATGTGCCATGACTCACCTAACTGATGCGTTTGTTGACAAGTTCTTCAAGGCAATTAAAAATGCAAAACAAAAACAAAAAAAGCCCCAACTTAATTATGCACCTATCTTTTCCAGGGACAGACGGTAGCGACTGGAGTTCTATAGCAGCTTTGGAAATTTCATTTTGAAGCTAGCATAATGACGCCGATCAGTCTCTCGTTTTAATGTTCCCAGTTAGAGCAAAAGAGAGAACGGGGGTTGGAGCCTTGGTATGCAAATGTTGAGAATTAATGCAGTACCCAAGGTCTCACAGGAGCAGCTCACACAGACAAGATAGTATGTAAAACAGCAGCTCATATCCAATAGCCAAATTAAGCTGCTTTTAAAAAAAAGTCTTATCAAAATATATAGCTTCGCAGTCCAATCGTTTTAATTAAAAGCTCAGTGATGTCTTCATTTGTCTCTTCCCACTCCTAGAATCCCATAGCCCTACAATGGCACATGGAGTTGGTTATTGCATTTGCAGAAAGCATACATTTAATGTTCGTCTTCTTAAAAACCTCAAGAGTTGAGATCCCACAACCGCAACACAAAGAGACTCCACTCTTTAATACTGCCTTAAGAATCAGGAGGAGGTCAAATGGGGTGGTGTGGGTGTGGGTGTGCAGGTGCACATTGGGGTTTGGAAGGTTTTTGTTCGGGGGGGAAATGCATATTTCTATAATACACTGCAGGGAAATTCTAGCTACTGTGCAGAATATCACGTTCCAGATCCTTTCCCCAGAGGCCACCTAATGGTTACATCAATAATAAATAAAGATGAAATAATAGTTCATGCAAGTGGCATGAACATAGTACTGGTGATATGAGCTGTCCCACATGTGTATTTTCAAGGGCTTTAATGAATACTTAGGAATCCTACTGCTTCTTCAGTTCATGCACATGGCTACAATTCATAAGTTGTACTTTTCCATGGGTTGGACTTAGAATAGGGCAGCTCTGTCTGCCCATAAAGTATCGCAGCTGCAGCCCTGACTGCCAGACTCAAACACAATCCCATCGCGATGTGGTTTCTCCCCACCCCACCCCCTAAAGCACGATGGATAGTGCTATGGCTTCACTACAGTCTGAGCTGGATCTTTCTACTGTTCAGCTACCTGCTGGCTGGTAGTGTGTTTGTTAAATCATTCAAATGTTAGCCACTGGGTTATGGAGAGACCACATATAAATACACCAAACGAACAAAACTGTTCAGGAATGATCACCAATAGGGGACCTCCTACCCACTCTTCTGCCACTGTTAGTTACGATTCTGCACTATTGTCAAAGTTAAGAAGGGGTGGACTGCTAGAAACCCTGCTCTGTTTCTGGCACTCTGCAAGCCAAACTGGAGATAAGGGCAATAAAGAAAAAAACAGACTGCTTAAGAGAGGACTGTGCCACAGATGCTGCCTTTGTGTCCCTCCTAGCCCCCAAGCTAGACAGGATACTCTGCAAGTACATCTTGCATAGCACTATCCCCCAATAAAGAGGGCAGTGGAAGGAGGCCATAGAATGGGCTTTCTTGATATTCTTTCCAGCCTGGAGCAGCCAATATCTAAACACTGGGAGACAATGCCTCTGTTTTCTGTTATATTCCTCTTCAGCTGTAGTGAGTGGCATCAAAAGCCCTCTTCAGGCATTCGTAATCTGTGTACCGTATTCCTGTGAGGGGAGGCCAAAGGGACAAGTGTCCTTCTCACCCTCCATAAGTTGTGTGAAGTGGCAAGACTCCTGGATTCATGGAGGCTCTTCCCACATAGAGGTTCTCCACAAGGATGCTTATCATGGTGTACAGATTATGAATGCCTGAAGAAGACTAAAGAAGACTCTGATTTTGACCCTGAATGCACAATGTAAAATGTTCATGTATCTGAAAACTGTCGGGGCAACTAAAAACTAAAACTAATAGAATGGCTTTTCCACCTTTATTATTTGTTTTATAAGCAAAATATTTCTGCTTGAATGATTATATTAGACATTTCTGCAGAGCGAAGCCAGCTCTTTGTTTTGAGGAGATCCGCTGAGGAAAAATACAAGCAGAGACCTTTGTCTAACCTGAAATGTTTGATGACATTCATGCTTGAGCAAAAATACTTTCCTTCCAACTGTTTTTCCAGGTGTTCCAGTCTGAAATGTGTTCATAAGCACTTAAACAATGACTAAGGCCCTCATCAACATCTTCCCTCAGGCTTATTATTTATAGTTCCTCCAGTCAGCCCTAGAATCTTCCAGGGGAAGCTGACAGCTGAGAATATAAAGAACTGCAGGAAAGATTTAAGCTTCTAAATTAATAATAGCAACAATAATAAAATACTACAGTGGTTACCTGACCACCCTGGATCCTACACAAGCTTCTCTTCCTTACCTCCAAAACTTTCCCATAACTTTTCACCTCAGAGCCAGTCCTCCCATTAGGCAGTGTGAGGCAGCTATCTTTGGAGGGTGAAGGGAAGCAATGGCAGCCCTCTCTAGACATTTTTTGGAGTCTCCTCACTCCCCTGTGGCAGCTTCACCTGCTGGAAAACGGAGCTGTCCATGTAATGTAACTTGTGCCATACTCCCTAAAGCTAGCTAACCTTCTGTCCCCAGGTATGCTGAAGGACTCTGTCCCATCACCAGATTAAACTGGTGCTCTGGTCAGCTTCTGTATATGGAGGGGAGGGAGCATGTCTCGGGTACCAGGCCAGCCCTAATTATTTCTTATATGTTGCAACATTCCTACCTGTGGCCTTTGTACATCTGGCTCCACTATCCTCAGTCGTCCAAAGGTCTTCTGCTTCCTGACATGATTTTGCCTTTTCATTCTTTCTTGTTTCCCCTTATGCCTGGAACTGAATCCTACAGCACCTCTGTGGGTACACCTCACTTACTTACTTTAAATCTTTCCTCAAAACCCACCCTTTCCATGGAATGTCCCCTGAGACCCGATGCCCTACATAAGGCATTCAAACAAGATAAGGTTCAAACAAGACATGCTGTGGGTTTCACACTGTCTGCCACATGTATGATTAATATCTGCCTGCTGGACAGAAGTTATGGGTATGTCATCAGTGCAATGAGTTCCTGGCATTCTGGGAACAAGTTTGTTCCCTTGAGCCCAAGGTAGCTGAACTGGAAAAGCTGAGAGAGGTAGCAAAGTTAGTGGGTGAGGGCTGAGGGCTGAGCTACACCCCATTCTCATGATAATAGCTGCCTTGCAGTTATGGAGAGGGTGGGTCTTGGAGAAGGAGGGTATCACTATGAGGACTGGAAAACAGCCAATATAATACCATTTTTAAAAGGGATTTGGTGGTGGTGGGGAGCCAGGAAATTACAGGCTGGTTAGCTTAAAGTCTGTCCCAGGAAAACTGGTGGAAAGTATAGTTAAAGATAAAATATGCAAGCATATAGAAGAACAAGCCTTGTGATATTGTAGAGTTGGAAAAAAATCAGAAAAGGGAAACCAAAATGATCAAAGGGACAGAGTGACTCCTCTACGAGGAAAGGCTGCTGCATTAGTGTATTTTAAGTTTACAAGAAAGGCGAGCGAAAGGGGACATGATTGATATGTATACAATTATTCATTCCATTGAGATAAAAGTTTTTCTCCCTCAAAACACTGGAACTTGTGGGCATTGAACGAAGCTGAATTTTGGAAGATTCAGGACAGGCAAAAGTCCTTCTTCCCACAGCACATAGTTAAACTGTGGAATTTGCTCCCACAAGGGGCTGTGATGGTCACCAAATTGGATGCCTGTAAAAGAGGATTAGACAAATTCACGGAGGTAAAGGCTACCAGTTGCTACTCTCTGCCCCCATGGTCGGAAGCAAAATGCTTCTGAACACCTGTTGCTGGAAACCACAGGAGGGGAGAGTGCTGTTGTGCTCTGGTCCTGCTAGTGGGCTTTCCATAGGTCAGGGCAAAACAAATGTTCTGTTGGCCACTGTGACAACAGAATGCTGGGCTAGATGGACCATTGGACTGATCTAGCAGGCTCTTCTTATGTTTTTAAGGGCACTTCCAGAACATTCTATTTTCAATTTGGATCCAATCTCACAGCAGCAAATTCATGTTGAGTAATTATAGTTGATTGGGAACTCTCGCACAACAAACCCGCTTCCCCAAAAGATAGTATTTTTTTGCAATAACAGAAGTGACAGGAAAATGCACTCGGAAGTGTGGCATAACCCTTGCTTTGATGCAATGTTATCTAACCTCCTGCAATCAAATCAGAAGGAATGCTCATTAAGTAGCCAATGTCAACTACACTTTTTGTAAACCACTTTCTCGTTTTTTCTTTTACAGTCAAGTGGTATATAAATTTTATGAAATAAATCAGTAAATAAATACTCCTCCTGTAAACAGATCAATGAATGATGGATGCTCCATAAATAGACCATCCATTAGCACTCTAAATGTCTTGAATCAGATCACTTTTCATCTCACTTTCCGCAAGTAAATATTACTTGCTACTTGGTGCAGAAGACCCATATGTAGAAAGCAAGAAGATGGTCCTGCAAAGAGAAATGAACCGCTGGCTACTTTTCTCAGCCCATTTCCAGAATGTTCTTACAGCAGAAACAACGAAAGACAACACCAATAAAACAAGACTTGTGCTTGTGAATGTGTCCATTTCATGGTTTTCTGGATGTTGAAATAGATCTCATTCCCCACCCCACCCCACCCAGCCCTGAGACCAGGTCTACTGGACTTGGGCTGGTTGGCCTGTCTACCTCCATAGCTACATGTGTAGCTGGTGCCACATAGCAATCTGCCTTCTGGGGTTCCTCAGCATCTCTTCCCAGTGGTTCCTTTCTGTGCCGGTGGCATGCAGGCCAAGGCTGCACTTCCCCAGTAAGCGGTTCTGCCCATCATCTCCATCCTGGCTTAACATCTCCAGCTCCACACTGGAGGCACACAGCAGGTCGTGGGGCACCTCAAACATGATCATTTCGTTCCAGACAGGGTTGATCTTGTGCTTTGCACGCTTCGTCTGCTTCTTTTTCAGTTTCAGGGACTGGTGCTTCAGGGTCACCTTAACAGATATATCTGCAGGGACAGGGATATAGATAAAAAAAGCGGTCATTTGATACCATTTCCTCCTAGCCTTCTAAAATCTTATTGGTAAACTGCAGCAGTCATTGAGGGCCAAACTAGATGTGGCTGTGGTGGATGCTTGTTCTTTTCATGTGTCAACCCATCCTTATATAAGGCAGGAGATGGGGGTCTTGCTTTAACAGTAAAAGGAGACCAAGGAAATGCACTGCTGATGTCCATCTCCATCCCATTCCCTTGATTCCTAGAAGGAGAGCCGGGAGCAGAGAAACCCTACTGAAACAACCAACTGTGGAAAGTTAACGGGTAGGAGAAGTTTCAGTGAGTGACTTTTATGTGTTCCTTTTTGTGTTAAGGTGTGTGTGTGTGTATGTGAGAGAGAGATAGAGAGAGAGAGAACACTGTATAGGAACAGGGTGGAAATGTGAATGACAGTCCCATCACAACTAGTTTGGCTCTAAGTTTCTGACATCTACCATAACATAATATACAATCCATACAGCAGGCCCTGTGGCCCTCCAGGTATTCTTGGAGTCCAGCCCCTATCAGCCTTAGCCAGCGATGATGGAAGTTGGAGTCCAGCAACACCTGGAGGACCAAAGGTTCCCTCATCTCTGCTATATGCAAATTCATTCATGAAGCTTATTGTAACACTGCCTGCCACGTGTCATAGCATGCGTAAGATTTCTGCTTGTCAACTTTTTTATCCCTTCTTTCAGTGCTACAGGGCTGCACTACTGGGCACGATTGATTCACTTATGCTAATAAAAGGCCATGTTGCCCAAAGCTGAATGGACAAGCAAGCAGACATTAGGCATTGCTGGCTGGAAAGCTTAATGAAAGGCATTATAATGAACAATAAAGAGCATTTAGTCAGGACTTTAGAGTGTTCCAAGTACTCCATATCTCAGCAAATGTTACAGCCACACTGTGAGGTAGGTCAGTATTGTTATCTTCAAATTAACAGCAGGCAGTGGGGAGCTGAGACTCAGAGGCACTAGCTTGCCTAAGACCCATCTAATGAGATGATAACAACAACAACAACAACAACAACAGGAGAAGCAACAATAATATACCACCCATCTGACTGGGTTGCCCCAGCCACTCTGGGTGACTTCCAGCAAAATATAAAAACACAATAAAACATCTAACATTAAAAACTTTCCTCTACAGGAAATCCCTGGTGGTGTCTTTCTTTCTTTCTTTCTTTCCTCCCCCCCTTTGTTTCTATCTTGTTTAAAAAAAGCTTAAATTTAAAAAAAAATGCAGAAAGGGAAATTGTGACTCACTCAAATCCTGCACACTTCATTATGCCAGCTAATTAAATATATTTTCTCTACCTGGCTTAATAGAAAGGCAAAGTCTGTGGTTGCATCCCATCAACATGTTCCTCTTTCACACTCACCCTTCCCAAGAAGCTCTTTCAGCTGTTTGGAGTGGAGATTCTTGGCTTTTATGAGCACCACAAGCAGACGGTTTGCTGCAGGCAGATAGCTGATGGAAAGGAGAACTTCTCCATAGCCTGCATCTGGCTCCTGCAGTTCAGTGAGATAAATGGGGAAAGAATGTACTCTGCACCTTCTACATTAGTCCACGCAAAGGACTGAGCAACTGCACAATGAAGGGTGGTGGCGGCAAAGAAGACTCAGAAGAGTATGTGGTTCAGTAGGCCACCAGGAGTTCCTCACGCTCCTGTTTTGAGGCAGAAGCTTAATTCACCTGTCTCACATCACACTACATTGTTTGTTTGTCTTATATTGGCATGCTGCGGTCCATGGGGGATGGTTGCAAAGCCAAAACAAAATAATGCAGAAATCCACACTTTAGCAAAGTTCAGAATTAATAATTTTAGATCTGGGAGATGAGAACAAGCAGACTGAATTTTGAGCAACAATTTTAAAAAATAATAATTAAATATTTAAATCCTGCTTAAGAGTTTTAAAGCAATACAGTTTGATATCAGCTTGCCGAATTCGGTGGCCAACTATTCAGTGGCCCTGGATGGACATCCCTGTTCACACCAGTAGTTTCATTTTGCTACTTCTTTAGGGCTTGAATGACCATTACACTGTAGATCAAGGTCTCGTCCACACTTCTGCTTCTCCTGCTACTTTCCCCTGGGAAAACCTGCCGCTTACCACTGAAATGGAACAAATGTTTTTTGGAATATCAGTTTTTCAACGGATTGTTATTTGCTCCTATTCAGCAGTAAATAGTGGGTTTTCCCAGGGAAAGTGGCAGGACAAACATGTTGATTTAAAGCAGAGTCTCGTGCCCAGCGGAAGGATGAGGAGTACGTGCTGCATACTCTATATTGCTTTATTTACAGTTCAAAGCTGGTATATTACAGAAAGACATCTTGCCTCTGCCGGAGCAGAAAATGCATCCTCTCTCCTCGACAGCTCGGAGAGAATCACCCAGTGAAAAACAGGAAACCAGTGTACGTCACATCCAGTCTCCCTTTCCCGTGAGAAACTCCAACAGTACAGACTGTGGAATGTAAACACCTGTCTCGTGACAAGCCCTTTCGCTGCACAGTGAAGGAAAGCAGAAACCAACATCCTCCCCCTTTCTGTGGACATCACTGGGCAGCGTGTTCGTACAATATCAGTACAAACCCAACTTCCGCACATAGGTACAGTGTTGATCCCTTGATACAATCTTGGACAATACATCAGCAGGAATTTCATTACCTGGCATATAGGACACCGTTACGAGTCCCTTCTGAATACATTCCCTAGCATGCTGCAACTTTAATTGCAAGTGCTTCGTGCTTTGCTTACAACCTTCAGACTTCAGCAAAGCCAAACATGCTTTGTTGTCCTGGTAAACCTGGATTGGACATTTGACAGGAATTTTCATATCTTTGCACAATTGTACTAACCATTCACAATCCTTAAGTGAATACGATAGTGCATTCAGTTCGGCTTCACAAGTACTTAAACTAACTGTTGTTTGCTTCTTGCATGACCAATCAAACAGACTCTGATTGTACATGTAGCAAACTCCAGACGTACTTTTCCTGTCTGTAGTGTCACTTCCAAAACTTGCATCTGCAAATATCTCAAGACCACCAGACTTCTGATTGTTAAAACTCAGTCTGTAATGCATAGTGCCTTTCAAATACCGCGCTATGCGTTTCAGAGCTTTCCAATCCTTGACACTAGGATTGTTGACTTGTCTGCTTAGCAAATTACAGCTAACAGCAATGTCTGGTCTTGAACATCTGGCAATGAAGTTTAGCTTGCCTAGCACACTTCTGTACAGTGTAGTGTCAGAAAATGCTTCTTCAGTGTCATCTACCTGATAACCTGTTGTCATCGGTGTGTCTACAGGGTTAGCATCCATCAGATTTAGTTTGCTTAACACATCAGCAATTTTCCGTGACTGGTGTACTAGAATGTTACCATCTTGATCTCTCTCTATTTCCAGAGATAGGTAGTTGTTTACCTCACCAAGATCTTTCATGTCAAAGTGCTCTTTCAGTTGAGCTAGGGCGTTATTGTACATTGCGACATCTTTCCAAAAGAATAATAAATCATCAACATAAAACAAACAGTACAGTTTCTTTTGCCCCTCCTCTTTGACAAATACACATGGATCAGCTTTCCCTTGCTGAAAACCTAGAGAAAACAATACTTCAGTGAGTTTTGTGTGCCAACACCGTGCACTTTGTTTGAGACCATAAAGGGATTTCTTCAGAGCACAAACAAATCCCTGTTTTACCTGTACGCCATCAGGTGGAAGCATATAAAGTGATTCATCTAGAGATCCGTACAGAAAAGCTGTATTAATATCATGGTGACTAATGTGTAGATTTTCCTCTGCAGCTAACTTGAGCATAAGCCTAATGCTTTCATATCTCACTGTGGGTGAATAGGTCTCGTGATAGTCTTCACCTGGTACCTGTGCAAAACCTCTGGCTACCAATCTGGCTTTGTGTCTGACTATCTTGCCATTTTGATCTGTCTTCGCTTTGAAGACCCATTTGCTTCCAAGCAGTTTCATTCCTGGAACTACTGGAACTAGCTCCCATGTTTTGTTCCTTTCTAAGGAATCAAGCTCAGCCTTCATGGCATTTAACCATGGCTCAGCTTCCTTTGAATCCAAACCCTGGATGTCTTGGAAACTTGAAGGTTCAAATACCTTCTTGGAGCTTTTAACAGCTGTTACTGCTATCGTAGCAAACTCATCAGCAAATCTCTTTGGAGGTCTGCCTTTTGTGGCTCTCTGTGACCTACGAATTAGCCTTAAGTCTTCAACACTCTCCTCTTCCTTCTTAGGAGAAAAACGACCTACTGTGAACAATGGTTCCTCCAATTCTTGATCAGAGCTTTCAGAGGGTCGCATAGAGGCTTTCGCACTCTTGAAATCCTCTGAATCACCCGATTCAGTTTCAGATTCAGACTCAGAACCTTCATCAGTGGGTGTGGGTTGTTGTGGTTGCTTTTGACTATCCTCAGTCTCATCACCGTCATCAGGATAACATTGGAAAATTCCCACATTCTCCCCCCACTTTGCATTGTAGTCAACACTTCTCGTGAGCTTAATTGTCTTAGAGTCAGTCATCATTATTCTGTAAGACCCTTTCTGATAACCTAGAAAGATACCATGCAATCCACGCTTGTCTAACTTGGAGTTTTGTGGTGAGCGAACCCACATGTCAGAACCAAAAATCTTCATGTGTTTGATGTATGGCTTCTTGCCAAACATCTTCTCATAGGGGGTACAACCAATCGCTGAAGATAACCTGCGATTGTAACTGTAAACAAAACACGAGAGAGATTCGGCCCAATAACTCTCTGGAAGATTGGCATCATGCAGCAAGGTTTTTAACCCTTGAAGCAATGTCTGATTTGCCCGTTCCGCAAGTCCATTCTGCCATGGCGAGCGAGGACTAGACAAATCGTGTTGAATTCCTTTCTCAGTCAGAAAAGCTTCAAACTGCTGAGAAGTGAATTCCCCCCCGCGATCAGTGAAAAGAGTCTTTATCTTCTTACCATGCACATTTTCCAACCAAGCACAGAATTCCTTGAACCTAGGAAAAGCCTCTGATTTCTGCTTGAGATTGTACACAAAAATATATCTAGAAAATGCATCAATGAGAACCATGGAGTATCTATTTCCACCCAAAGAGGGCGCTAGTGGTCCAACTAAATCAGCATGAACAACCTGGTATGGTTCTGTAGCTTGCCTACTAGACACCTTACCTTTCGCAGCCATTTTCACCTTATTTGCTGCGCATGCTTTGCACTTCATGTGGTACCTGCAGGGTTTAATAGTCATACCTTCAACCAAGGCAGGCATTTTAGATACTGCCTCAAAATGCAAATGACCAAATTTTCTATGAAAATCGTGAATACATTCTGCATGCAAACTTTTGTTAGAACCTGCAATGCAACAAGTGTCATCCTTTTCAACATCATCATAATACAAAACAAACGATCAACATATTCAGCATGCAATACATAATCATTTTTCTTTGTGATGATGCACTTCCTGTTCTTGAAGGAAACGTCAATGTTCCGCTCATTCAGCTGTCCAACGCTGAGCAGATTATGTTTGGCGTCTGGCACGTAAAGCACATTCTGTATCGATAAGTCCAAACTGTGAAGAACAACAGTTCCGTAGCCTTTACTGGGAATAGTGTGGTCATCCGCCTGGTGAATCGCACCTTCCTGCGGTGTAAAAGACACAAACAGTCTCTTATCATTGCACATGTGGTGGGTTGCCGCTGAATCAACAACGAAGAAAGATCTAGACGTCTTCTGGACCTCTGCAACCTTTGGAGTGAAGCGTGAAACCATAGCCTTGTGCTGCGTTGTCCTAGACACCGGACCTTTGCCTTTGCCTCGGCCTTTTCCGCACGATGAGCTATCGCTGCGCTGTTCTGTCTTGGCCCTGGGATATCTGCATTCCCTCTTCATATGGCCTAGACGTCCACACGAGTAGCATTTCACTGCCTTCAAAGCTTTGGCGCCATCTGGTGGTTCCACTGCACTATGGGATGACGTCTGTGAAGACTCCCCCTTGCCCATGCAGCTAGCACCCCGGCGATCTGCTTCATTTAAAATCACGGCAGTAACAAAGTCCACTGTCAGCTGAGCAGTTGGTTGCACAGCAATCTGGGTTGCAACAGACTCCCAACCTGAACCCAAAGATTGTAGTATCATGAAAGAATACACAGCCTCTGGAAAGTTGAGTCCTCTCTGTTGCAGCTCATGTCTCAGATTTTGCATCTCCATCAGATGTAAACGCACATCTCCACCTTCAGCAAGAGCCATATTATGCAGCTTGTTAAAGTAAAACATAGTGGATCCAGCTTCTGTCCTTAAGTGAGCTTCTCTCAAAGCGTCCCAAATTTCTCTGGCTGAGGTCTTATCACGCAATAGACAGAGCTCTTCTGGGGATACTATCAATGTAAGAGTTCCCCTTGCTTTGGAATCCTTAGCTTCCCATGCATCTGTAACTGGAGCTGGGGGGGTTTCTGTAATCACCTCAAACAAACCCTCTTTCCGCAGAATTGCCTCTGCATACAGAACCCAGTCCGCGTAATTTTTCTTGTTGAGCTTAGGAATCCCACAAGCATCCTGAAGGGCCATCATGACTCTGGCATTAGCCTTCAGCGTCATATATGCTGCTTTAAATCTTGCTGCGTCACTGCTGCAGCTGCCTTATTCCAAAAGCGCACTTAAAAGTCACTTTCGATTTCCCCAGCATAGTAACTTGTGCCTGGGAGCCTTTTGCCTATTCCCGGCAAAACGGCTTTGAAAGTTCAAAGTCCAGCCATAAAGCCATTAACTAGAAGCTGGCAGGCTGCCCGGAGCAGTAGCACATACCTCATCAATCACTTTTACGCGCAGAGCAGATTCCGTTCCGATCTGTCCCTCTGCATTCCGATCCTTTGCCGGCACTCCGATTCGACTTCTGGAGCCCATAACCACGTGTTGATTTAAAGCAGAGTCTCGTGCCCAGCGGAAGGATGAGGAGTACGTGCTGCATACTCTATATTGCTTTATTTACAGTTCAAAGCTGGTATATTACAGAAAGACATCTTGCCTCTGCCGGAGCAGAAAATGCATCCTCTCTCCTCGACAGCTCGGAGAGAATCACCCAGTGGAAAACAGGAAACCAGTGTACGTCACATCCAGTCTCCCTTTCCCGTGAGAAACTCCAACAGTACAGACTGTGGAATGTAAACACCTGTCTCGTGACAAGCCCTTTCGCTGCACAGTGAAGGAAAGCAGAAACCAACAAAACAAACAAAAAAACCAGTCTGACCCAGATATTTCACATCTTATTTATCTTCAGTTCATCAGCATCTGGGATTCTTGGGCAGGGGGTTCAGACTAAGAGGCAAACATCTGAAAGTTTGCATGCAAGCTTGAGCTTGCTCGCAAGCTCCCCACAATGCTGTGGTTAGACATTTTTAGAGAGTTTCAAAAAATGCAAAAGGAGGTGAAATAGATATACTGTTCTGGGAGGCATCAAGAAGATTTAAAACGCTCCCATTATCTTTCTGCGAAACATTGCCCTCTGCTCTCCTGCTAGCTGTTGATTGTGTTATGTGAGCTGCTACAGTGACAGTTCTAGCACACAGCACTAAAGCATAACTCATATCCTTGCTGTGATGACAGCAATTAAAGGCAGCATTTGCACAGGAGCTTTAATGTGTTGATGAGCACTGACAACAAGAGAGGGGAGGAAGAGGCTTCTTGGCAAGTAAACCAAACATAGGGGTGTGTTTGTGTTGCAGAAGCTTAAGACTGATTCATAGGATCGGGCAGTTAGTAGCTTCTAGGGATGTAACACATTTCACTATGAATGGGGGGGGAGGGGAAACATCTGAACTGAATGGGGCCAACTTGGTTCAAATTTCATTTGCTATTATACAAAGGATGCAAGTAATTAATGGATACAAAAGGGTTTGTTTTCATTACCCCATTCATACCATTCACCACTCATTCAGGGATGCAAGGGCCTTGATCTTCTCCAGCAGCAGCAACTAAGTTTAGTGGGTACCCTCTAGGAGCAGCCATTTAATTTTCCCAGAATGCCTCAGATATTGTATCTATCAGTGGGGGAAATGGCAGCTGCTGGTGTGGAGGGTGGGGTGGGGGGGTGCCATGATGTCTGGGAAATTAAGGGAAGATAAAAAATGGCGGCTGCCAGAAGGTGCCCACTAAAATAAGTTCTGTGATCATCATTGTCTCTAGTGGCAGCAGAACAGAAAAAAAGGATACAGCAGAAAGGAAAGAGAGAGACAGAAACCAATGTAATTTTTCTTAGTGAATAAGGAAATCAAGGTAACGTTAATAAATTAAAAATAAATGAATTCAGCAAATTAGTAATGGAGTCGGTTTAAATAACAAAATTATTGCAGGAACCTCCCTTCTTACGTGCACCTTTTATTAGGAAATTCAATCTAAATTGAATCATTTGCATATGTTAGTAGAAGAGAGACTGGATATTATCTGGCGAGTTGGCTTGACACTACACTGAAATGCATACCTAGGCTGCAATCCTATAGTCCCCGGGAGAATGTGTCATTCCTCACAAGATGAATAGGATCTATCCCCTGATGCTGGAATAGAGCTCCAACATTAGAGAGGAAAGCTGCCTTTGCTACTAGCTCCTCTGAAGCCCTGGATGTTGGAGTTTTGATGTCCAAAGGGCCCAACAGAGCGTGTGCCAGAGGCATGCTGAGACGTGGTTGGATTCTAAGCCCTCCTGGCTCCCTGTCATACCCCCAAACTTGGGGGAAATTTAAAGATGCTTTTTAAGTGTGTCTAAATCTTTCCGTGAGCCCTCTCATTGTTTCCAATAGGAGGGAATATGTTTTTAAAAAAAATGTAATTTAAAACAAACAGGCCATGGAACACATGAAGGAATGCAAGATTGTTCCGCTGTCTTCACTCTGCCTGTCCTGCTCCTGCAAGGCCTGCAGAAGGTGGTTAAACCACCTTTATGTCCTTTCCCACCTCCCTTAGGATTATAGCCTTTATGAACTATAAGCTTAGCTGCAGCATCTTTTTAAATGAACTGTCAGCTGTGCTCATCACTTCCTCCTTGGCAATTGGTGAGAGAGCAATTTCGCTAGCTTCTCTGAGCAAACCTTCTTAAGGATCACATAGTGTTACTGGGTGTGTTTTTTTAAAACTCTCCTTTGTCCCTTAGTTATTGAGCTTGTAGACTTCTGACCTCTCTTTCTCTCAATCTCATTTGTCCGACTCTCTACATATATCCCCAAACACAGAACAATTGCAGTGGCAATTTATCTCTCTCCCAACCCTTTTAAGTGAAAGCCATATGTTACTCCAATAGGGAATCAGCTGATAGAAAAAGAAGGGGCATAGAAGCAGGAAGAATGAACATGTGTGCTTTTAAAAGATGCAACAATGAATAGAAAAGGCAAAGGAATAAGGGGACGACATTTTCTTCAATAATCCTATATACTAAAAGCAACTCATTTTCAGTGTGTCAATATTTATGAAGTCAACATGACACCATTCATGTACAAGAAGAAGGTATTAGAGACTTTGAGAGAAATGCAAAGTTTGCAGGAGTACAAAAAATGGGAAACCCTTTATTAAAAAAAAAACAATGGGGGAGGGAACTGAAAACAGTGCAATGAAGGCTGGGCATATTCAGGGGTCATAACATGCAAAGTATATATTGGGACTAAATAGAAAACTGGGGAAATGTGGAGGGGATGGAATGGAGTATCCTGGGAAAGGTGGTTGGCTAGAATCATGAACAGGAGAATATACGGCAACATTTTATTGCACATCCCACTTGTTTAATTTCTTTGAAGAAATTATTTTGTATGTTTAATAAATTCATCTACTGTCCTCATCAGAACTGGTTCTACGGTGGTTGTGTTCCTAACTGAAAAAGAATACAGTGGTGGCTCACAAGACGAAATTAATTCGTTCCGCGAGTTTTGTCGTCTTGCGATTTTTTTCGTCTTGCGAAGCACGGTGTCGGGAAAGTTTTGGAAAAGCTTCAAAAATCACCAAAGTCTTTAAAAACCTCAAAAAAGGCTACCACACCGCGTTCTATGAGTTGCTCCTCGAAGTCAAGTCGCAACTGTATTAACGGTGTTAAGAAAAAGGAAACAAACTTGCAAGACGTTTCCGTCTTGCGAAGCAAGCCCATAGGGAAAATCGTCTTGCGAAGCAGCTCAAAAAACAAAAAACCCTTTCGTCTAGCAAGTTTTTTGTCTTGCGAGGCATTCGTCTTGCGAGGTACCACTGTAATCTCTGATAGCTAATGTTCAACAGAGGGAGGATTATTTGAAAAGACCTGTTACTCAGAGGACAAGGGAACAGAACCCGTCCACGTAATCTCACCTCTTAAGAATAAGAGGGATTCCCATTTAAAAAAATCTTAAGGACAGAACTAAATATTATGAAAGACACAAAGCTGATGGTTTGGTGTCTTTTGAGTGACAAGAATAGCTTCATAACACACAGTGTTGCCCCCTATGCACTGGTTGCCCCCCCCAAAAAAAAACTCAGGAAAAAGGACTTTAGATAAAATCTCTATAAATGGTTGTGGTGATTTGGAGGTTTAATCTGAAACCAAGATGGATTTGAGTTTGTTGTTATCTCTGTTATCTCTCCCTCTTTCATTATAGATGTTGACTTACTTTCTGGATATAAGTTCCGTATTATTTTATTAATACTACAGTGGTACCTTGGGTCACAGACGCTTCAGGTTACAGACTCTGCTAACCCAGAAATAGTACCTCGGGTTAAGAACTTTGCTTCAGGATTAGAACAGAAATCACGCAGCGATGGCGTAGCAGCAGTGGGAGGCCCCATTAGCTAAAATGTACCATTTTAAGGTTAAGAACATTTTAAGGTTAAGAACAGTTTCATCTTAAGAACGGACCTCCGGAATGAATTAAGTTCTTAACCCGAGGTACCATTTTTTGTTCACTTGGCTAGATGGTACAGATGGGGACAGTCATGTTCTGTCTTCTGAGAGTTGCTACATTTTCTATGAAAAGTTAGCTGCCACCTTTATCTGCCTGGAATAACTCATGCCTCACACTTAGTTTAGAAAGCCTAGCCTCTCCAGGGAAACTCAAAATGGAAGGATCAGCATTGATGCTGGAGATCTGAATGCCACTGACACATTCATCTCAATCCTCTCATCTGAGCTTCTGTTTAGAGCATCACTTTCTAGGCTACTATTGTAACAGGAGATAGAAGAGGCTTCTCTTAAATGATTGCTCATAGGGATGGATGAACTTATTTTATATTCAGTTCCAGGAAGCAACTCCATACCATAACAGGCATAATACTTCTTGGAGAATTCTTCTTGGAGAATTATATGGAGAAAAAGATGGGTGCCCCATGCACCTATAGGAGCAGCCATCTCCCCCCCCCCATACAATGTCCTTTGAAGGTTACTGTGAAGATCAGCTGGGTTGCGTATTTCTCTCTCTGCTCATCAAATCACATGACTGGCCATTAGCATCTCTATTGAACGGTATAAAATATTTTGATCAAAATAAACAAACTGAAAGTTAATTTTCTGGATCATATTTCCTGTTAACTTAAAACAAGCAAAGGGTTAGATACTGGGACTTCAGAATGATAGCAACTAAGTAGGTCATACTGCTCAGGCCCTCACTGAATTCCATCCCTCTGCTAGCTTACATAAATACTGAAATAGGATGAACTTAGCCCATCAGGTTTTAAGAACCGAATAAAAATCTTTTGGGGTGCAAGGTGAAAAATCCAGCACCTTTTCTTCCCTGGAACAGGCCCCATCAGTACAGCCCTCCTGCATGCATCTTACTGAAGGAAGGTGCTCTCTTGCAGTTCCCATTCATTCAAGTGGGGCAGAATTTTTCTCTAATGGATGTTGTGCTACAGTTTGGATCTGCTTCCCACTCAGCTGTCTTGAAGACACTCCGAATCTGTCTGCCGTGGCAGCTGCTTGTCTCATGGTGGAGTTGCCTCGGTGTTGTCTCAGTGAAACTAATGAGCCAAGAACCTTATATAAACCCAGTGAGCCATCCTTACGATGAGGGATAGATGAGGTGATGGCACAATACAATCATTTTATTTTATGTAAGCCAGCAGGAAGGAATGCAAGAGGAGCCTTACAACTTAGTCATGCCTGTGGTTTTTATGATCTGGAGAGTGTTGTCCTGATACTGAGTCAGTCCTAGCAGGAATCAGTGTGGCCTTTCTGAGCTAGTTAGGAGCTCACCTCTGGGCTTTCATTGGAGAATAGCAAAGAGGACAGAGCCAAGCCAGCATTATTATTTTTCAGCCATGCTGTTGCGAGGGCATGCGAAGCTTTAAAACAAATCCTAACGAGCTCGTTCCCGGAAGCACGCTGACAAAAATAGTGCCTGCCTCTCTCTGATCATCTTGCTTGCTCCTAGCCTAGCTCTCAATTAATGATTCAGGACTCATGTTTAAAGCTCGCTGTGTAATGGCTGCCGCTCTGAAGTCCCCGATGACGCAAACCTGGCTTTCTCTGCATATCTTCCGCATCGGAAACTGGGGCACACAACTCGAAGACAGTTAACCTGCTCCTTACAGGTTTGAAGCAGAATCTCTGCCTTGTCGCAGTTGTGTGGGTGGCTGTGAGGAAGGCCGAGTGCAGGAGAAACAATATTGCTGTCAGCCTTGAGATATAATTGGATACGATCGCCTGTGCTAACTACGCACTGGCAGTTTCTTGGCATTCTTGGTATTATTATCCGATCCTGGAGGCCATCTGCTAAGATGACAGAGACCATCTGTTTCAGGGGTGCAATTAACCACCTGCTAGCTCTTGCCTCGGAGGAGGAGTAATTGGCCTAGGCAAGGGGCAGCACCTCATCTTGACAACCACAGGTTTCCAGGCTGGAAAGAGCTCCCTGGTACCCAGGGAGTCCATGAGGCAGAAGCGGCTAGCCAAGTAGGGAGGTTGGCAGGTTGGACCAGACACTTTCTCTCAATCTGACCTAGTTCACAGGGCTTTAAAAGGAGGAGGGGAACTATTTATGGATGTATTTTATTCTAAGTTTTATTATGGCCTTTATATCCCAGGACCATATAACACCGGTCCTAACATATCTACATTAGCTCCCAGCATAATTCAAAATGTTGGTGCTGACCTTTAAAGGCCTAAATGGCCTTGGCCCTGTATACCTGAAGGAGCGTCTCCATTCCCAGACACTGAGGTCCAGCACTGAGGGCCTTCTGGCAGTTCCCTCACTGAGAGAAGTGAGGTTACTGGGAACCAGGCTGAAGGCCTTCTCGGTAGTTGCGCCTGCCCTGTGGAACTCCCTCCCATCAAATGTCAAGGAAATAAACAACTATCTGACTTTTAGAAGATATTTGAAGGCAGTCCTGCATTGGGTTTTTAATTTGTTGGGCGGCATATAAATTATATTACTACTACCACTGCTGCTACTATTACTACTACTACTATTAAAGTTATGCATGGCATGGAGAAAGCATATTTCCTCCTTCTCCTCAGACCTCTAGAAGCCAATGAAATGGAATGGTGGCAGAACCAGGACAGACAAAAGGAAGCATTTTTTTCACACAGCACATAGTCAAACTATGGAATTTGCTCCCACAGGATGTGGTGATGGCCACCAACCTGGGCAGCTCTACAGCATATTAGACTCATGAAATATAAGGCTATCAATGCCTACAAGTCATGGTGGTTATATATTACCTCCAGTATCAGAGGCAGTATATCAATGAAGACCAGTTCCTGAGAGTTGCTTAAGTTCATTCACTGTCTCATGTGATTCTATTCGGCCATTGTCTATCCTTTATAATTAATTTCTTAGTAAATGTGTGTAAGCCAAACCAGCCTGTCACATTATTGTTGTTATTACCAAATTCTCCTTAGTGCATGTGTTTCTGTTTATTTCCATTTCACACACTGCTTGTTACTGGGTTACGGTGCTCTCACATGCACAAGAACTCACATTTTGTCATTTATCATCATCATCATCAACATCATCACCATACAATCATGCCCTGTTGTTAAGAATCCATTATTGTGTCTGGCATGTGATGCTTGCAGCAAACCACATAGTGACCTTGAGGCAAAGTTGGGGGCAATTGTAGAGGTGGAGCAGTTTCCTCTCTCAAGCTTACTCCATCCTCCCTGCCCCCCAAGCAGAAGCAGCTTAGGCAAGTGGAGTGGGTGAAAATTGGCTTTGGATTGGGTGAAAATTGACCCACAATATGGAAGTTTCCCATGCCCAAGCCAGCCTACTCTGCAAAACAAAGTTTGCTGCTCTGTAGGCAGTATAACCTACAGGCACTGAATCTGTGCCCACAAATGAACCACAGAGTAAATCCCTTTTAGTATTTAGCAAAAACAAAACAAAAACACACTCTGGAGCTCTTTGTCTGAAATTTGACAGGCATCTTACTCAGGAAACCTCTCACTGCTACAGTGGTACCTCCAGTTACGAACTTAAATCGTTCTGGAGGTCCATTCTTAAGCCGAAACCATTCTTAACATGAGGCGTACTTTCGCTAATGGGGCCTCCCGCTGCTGCCGCACCACCCGTGAGCAACTTCCACTCGCATCCTGGGGCAAAGTTCGCAAGTAAGGGCATCTACTTTCGGGTTAGCGGAGCTTGTTACCTGAAGCATTTGTAAAGAGGAGGGTACGTAACCCGAGGTTCCACTGTATTTGCAGACCAATTGCCCACAAAACTCTAGGGATGATAAAGTGGTTCCTTCTTCACCCACCCTAAAACTCTACATGCTGTCCTTGCAGGAAAACTATTGCAGATAACCTTCTGAACTTTTGCAGGATCCATATACTCAGAAGGGCCTCCCATGTCTGCAAATTTATCCAAAGTTATGTCAAATAAATAAAGACATAGTAAATGTTTCCATTTAAGGAACAAACAAATCAAAATTAAAAGTGTCCAGTAACACACACACACACACACACACACACACACAAAACCACTAGATGTATTTGCCTATCATTTGCAGCATTTATCCTCTTTGGAGAAACTATAGTGCCTACAAATTTTATCCACTTCTGTCAAAAAGGAAGCTTTTATAGTGGTTGGGGTAAATTAAATCTTGTTTTTCCTAACAAAAACTCAGACCCAAAGTCTAATTGGGCAGGTCCTGAATCACTTCAGAATGAGGCAGTTACTTTTCCAAAGCATGACATCAACTCCAGACTGAATCTTGTGGCCAAAGGTTTCAAGAACAACCTTGCAATTATTACTATGTAGTAAAATGCATTCAGGACTCTAAAGTCCTTGAACAGTGTCCACATTTGGGTTCAGCATCATCGGCACACAGCATATTCACTCCCTCCCAGAGAATACAATTTGTTTGAATAATAGCTTATATAAGTCGTAGGATACCTTGTCAAATGTTTTCATCTTCTCACACTGTACTGTTCCATATGGCTCCCCCACATTTGCCAGACTCGGTTTAATTTCCCCCACGATGCTGTGCCTAGAGAATTTATCACAGTTTCTCAAGGTGAGAGTCAGCATTGCCTCAGGTAGCTCCTCCTCCTTTACTGGAAACAGTAGAGCTTCCTCCCAGACAATCTGGGGCTTCTTCTTCTTCAACACAGTTTGAGCTTCTGAGGTGCTGGACTTGGTCACCAAAGTGCCTAGGATATAGCAATCACAGCCATTGTTCTGGTCTCCTGCTGCAGTTCCATATGTAGCTGCAGAACCAGGGAAAGAAAGATAAACTGTACTTAAAACGAATACCAAAGTACTTTTAGGAGAAAAATTGCCGTTTTTCTCTTTCAGCATTTTGATTTAATAAAAACGATTCAAACCCATCCTTGTGCAAGGATAAAGGTTCTCTCCCCCCGCCCACCCTTATTGCCAGTAATTGGTGGTATTTGCATCTCTGAGATCTTATGATGGTTTGGAAACTTCAATGGCAGTGAAAAAAGGAGTAAGAGAGCGTGGTCCAGCGAACTGCTCAATTTGAAATCTGAATTTAAATCCCAGGTTTGCTTTCAGCTCATTGGCCCATTCAGATGTAATAATCCTGCTAGAATGAACCATGGTTTAGTGAGCTGCAAATTACCTATGTGTCTGCCTGTGCACTCCCTCCAGTTTCCCAGGACACCTGAACCAGGAAATTGTGGCTGATGGGCTTTAAGATCCTGGTTTGTAGGGAGCCCTTAATCTCAGTTCAAATACCAGAGAGAAAACTGTGATTTAAGAAACCTTTTGCTCAAGCAGCATGTGTAAGGGGAAGAAGGGAGAGGCAAGGAGAGAGCACAGGGGCACATACACTTATTACTGGTCCACCAAACTGCAGTTTCTTTGCACAAGGCTCAAAATGTCTTGGCTTCTGTTTGCCATCTGTAAAACAAGATGTACAGTTACGTGCTTTGCGGGGGTTTTATATATGAAATGAGATGGTAACAAAATGTGGGATCCTAAATTTGTTATGGATCTGTTTACTACTCATATCTGTAAGGAGAGCTTGTTGTATGATTTTGCTTTCAAATGAAAAGTTGCCACAACTGATAAAATGCAAAGATATGGGCTCCTTACCTTCAAGAAAAGCAACACACAGTGCATCTTTCTGTTGGTTGTAGCCAAGAGAATAGCGAAGTTCTGGGACTTGGTTGCAGCCACCAACTTTCTCGGGGTTCAGACACTCAGTGACACATACATCTTTCACTCCACCTGGAACACACACGGGTCTTTTAATAAGAGGATGCCTCTTGTTGCAGTCAAATTTGACTACATTTGTTTTTCCTCTTTGATTACATCATATCAAATTACCTTGGCATTCCACCATTGTTTTGTGTTTCTAGCCATACCATTGGAACTATCTTTTATTGATAGCAAGTTCTTTATCTTGGCTCTATTCAAGATTTTTAGGCTGGATGGAAATTTAAAATATGTGATTCAGGTAAAAATATGCTATTTCAAGAATAGCAAAGCCAAGCACATACAAGAAGCCTACTATAAGAGGGAGGAAGAGTGGGAGACCCGGGGACAAACTGCGTGAGGCCCAGTTGGCCTTGATTTATCCTTCAGGAGCGGATCCACAGGTGCAGTTGGCCCCACCCTTAGGGAGGGCCTGTATCCCAGCCTGCCTGTGATTGGTCAGTGCACAAAGCAACAGGCCACACACACTGGCCAGGCCTCCCACCCCAGCATGCTGCCAGATTGCGATGGGGGCCGGGGCCAGTCTGCAATGTTGCCTGACCGTCAAAGGTAAGCTGACTTGGCATGAACCGATGGCCCTTTTATAGAAAGCGACATTTCAACAGATTTTTAATATTTTTTTGCAAGGTTAGATTTATCATTTTCAATAACATTAGTTAAAATGTCTAGATCTTGGTCCTCCTCCATTCTAGATATATTTTATACCACTCACTTTGGAACCTTGGCCACAGATTTTATATGGAAAAACCCCCCTCAAAGGACTTGCAATAACTCGATTCAAGATTTTAACCTTCTTTCCCTCTTTGGACACCTGACCTGCATGCCATTTTACAAACTGCTCTTTCAAGAAATGGACAAAAGCCTCTCTTGCTCACTGTACTACTAAACTTTGGGTTTGCACTTTGTTTGCTGCCTGGGGATGATAGGAGCTGCTGTTAAAAACATCTGGGTGGTACAAGGTTTGGGGAAGACTCTTTTGGACTTTTGTGACTAGAGTCCACTTCATCAGATGCCTCACATGAGATCAAACTATGTACAGCCTCGAAGGAACAGACAAAACTGGTGAAATCCGTATGAACGTTGGTTGAAAGCTTTGAAACCCAAGGAGAAGCTGCTCAGGAATGTAGGAAGATAGGAAGCTGCCCAATATTGACTCAGACTCTTTGGTCCATTGAGCTCAGTAGCTCTCCAAAGTTTCAGATGGCAGACGTTTCCATCTGTAATTGGAGATGTTGTAGACAGGACCTGGGACCTTCTCCATGCAAAAGAGGTGCTCAGTGAAAGAGCCATGGCTCTTCCGCTCCTCAAAATGTGGTGGATTTAATCCCCCTGTTTTAGCATAAAATGGAATATTGAATTGTATGGACTACAGCTCCATAGCTTGATGGTTTGATTTATCAAAGCAATGCTTATGCTCTAAATTGTTTGAAATGCTTTTAACCAGGCTCTCCTGGGATCCAGGATGCAGGACTTCAACATCCTCCCCTCTTCCATAGTCTATTCTCAAAGCAACTGTTCCTGTTGAGCATCAGACCATGATGCTCTGGAGAGCGTTTGTTTCTCCTCTTTCCCTCTCTGCTATCACAGTCCTTGCACACACACATTAAAAAATTTATATTCATTAAAAACCCGAATCCTTGTAGTGGAATAAATTGTTAAAGGAAATCACATTAAATACATGTATTTATTTTACATATGCAAATCATTGGGCTCAGTGGAGAACCATTTGGAATCTGATTTCTTGTTTTTAACATTAATTGGGCGAGGAATATTCAGAGATTCACTACAGTTCTTACTACATACTGAGCTGTCAACAACTGTTACACATTTAAAGCTCTGGTCCTAGAGTTCTCCCAAGGCAGATATGTTCAATTCATCCTATCCTATCCCTTCCCTAAAACACTTCTCGTTATTATTTCATCACTGGGTCAGTAGTAGCTGAAGCAGTGGCATTATGCCCTGAAGAAGCTGGGGAAACCAAGTGCCAAATGATTTCTGAGGTTAAAAATAAATTTCTCTATAAACCATGTACAAGCCTGCTGGAAAATCCCCAGGAAACAGAATGATTGGAGCTGTCACAAGAAAAAGAAGTGCTCTTAAAAGGATGGTTGTGGACAGGGAAAAATCAATAGGGCTGCTGAACATTGCTAGAGGTGAATACAGAGAATTTGCTCCAAGTTACAATAATCTAAATTATAGGATTGATTTGTACACTTTTTGCACTGGAGCTCTAAACTTATATTGAACTTGCACTAAAAAACCCCTCCAACCCTCCCGCTTAATCTTAAAGACTTCACTAACTTGCCAATTGGTCATTTGTACTGGGAACTGAAATCAGAAAGAGGAAATAGTGTGGTCACTAATCTGTTTTGTTTTTTGTTTTGTTTTTTATTAAAGATTTTCTTGTTTTACAGAAGTGTAATGCCTCGTATTTTTTCCATGTAACATTTTTACAAATCTGTTTCATTTGTTGAGACATTAGGGTCACTAATCTGAATTGGAAGCAACCACATGTAGTTTGGCAAGGTGCTCACCATTTTGAGGGAGAATGAATAACTCTTCATTGACACGAATGTTCATTCTTTTCTCATCCAGAGCTGTAGGCTTCCCCTTGCTTGGCTCTTTCATCCTCTTTAAGGTATAATCTGCACAGTTAACAATTTCCGATGTGGTCACTACTGGCTTCGGATCATAGATATGTGGAAATTTGAGGATTGTCCTGGGCTGTACAGCTTCTGCCGTCTTCTCAACATTGAACTGAAATGAAAGAACCCCATCAATTATACTGATTGCATTAATTCAGAATTTCCAACATGGTGTTTCTTCAACAGAGGGCATGCTTATGAAGGCTGACACTATACTGACAGAATTCACAATGGTTCATAAATCAAAGGCAGTTTGTTTTTAAATAAATTCACCCATGGCTATTGCTTCCATAATCCTATTTTTTCCTGGTTTTCTTATTCTTTTTATTTTTTTTTTAAAGCAATTTATTAGGTTTTACAATAAAAATAAACATAATAAGCAATGTTACATTGATCTTAACATATTTTCACATTTTCTTTGGACTTCCTCACATCTCCCGCTCCCATTTTCATCGTTGTAACGTTTTGTCAGCAATTTATCATCTTATTTAAATTCTTATATCCCTTATATTTCATAATCTTATAATTCTCAAAAGGAGCTAAATTTCACAATCTTACTTATTTTCTTAAAAACTTCTAAATTTAGTGGTGCTCAGTTATTTTGATCTAGCATCTTGTTTAGCATTCACTCAAATTACAGTGCTTTTGTAAATAGTTCTTAAATTTCTTCCAGTCCTCCTCAATCCTCTCTTCTCCCAGGTCACGGATTCTGCCGGTCATTTCAGCCAGTTCTGTGGAATTGATTTATTGGTTTGGCGTGACCCCCGCTAATTGATTTACGATCCACAATTAGCTCTTTATGCCCGGCGCGCTTCCTCCGAGCTGCGCCACTCAGCTCCGTCTCCAGTAGCTCTCCAGTCACGCCTCAGCAGAGTTAAACACAGCGGTGAAAACTGTCACGTAGCTTCCACTTAGCTTCCGACAAACACACAGAGCCCGGTTTGTCTATTTATCAGTCCTTTATTCCGACTTTCCCCAGGAATCTCCTGGGCTCACAGCAGCCATGACAAACTGCCACCTCTTCCCTCAGAGAACAGAGGGGAACAGAGCGTGACTCCTCCCAGACTCCTCCCAGCTTCTAAAGCTGACGTCAGAATGCTGAGGCATCATGGGAACTTCTTAACCTGTTAAGTTCCAAACCCAACACCCCCTCTTGCCGAACCATTCTGACAAGACCTTTTTGAGTTCAACACCTTCCCCTTTGCCTTATGCCACTTCCCGGCATCTTTCCCAGGCACCTGTTGAACCCCTTCAACACTCCCAGAATCACACTGTGCGACACTTTTCCACGCACTTGTGACCTGATACCCTACTGACCCATTTGGGCCAGCAGTTGTGTCTTCTCCGTCAGATCCTTCCCCCTCTGACTTGACACCCTGTTTGTGAGCTTTCTCCATTACGCTAACCGGAGATGAAGCCTCACACCTGGACACTCCTTTCACAACCTTTGGAGATGCCCAGACCTGCCCTGAACCCTGATCTTGGACCTGGTCCCCATCACCGGGTTCTGAACCCTGATCTTGGACCTGGTCCCCATCACCGGGATCAGCCTCTGGCTCCCTTTCCTCCTCAGAATCAGACAGACATTCTGAGAGAAAAACAGAACTATCCCTGAGTCTTGAACACCCACCCTGTTCACAGAACTCAGCCTGCTTACTGACCAGCAGCTTGGTTTGATCACCCTCTGGGTATGCAAACTTCCACCCATTGGTTGCAGGATCATATCCACAGAAGATCATGTCCTGAACCTTTGGACCATCTGCCTCAAAGAGCTCAAAGGGCTCTTTGGCTACCCTCCCAAACCCGGGAAAACCATGTACCTGTGCACCCTTGCATGCCCTGCACCCTAGGGACCTCCCACATTTCCGGAGTTTGTACCCTTTTGTGCACCTGTGCAGCTTTTGCACATGACTGGGAACCTTAGCACACTGCGCCTGTGCTCTTCCAGCATTCCCACCACCCTCCAGAGGTGACTCCAGAACAAAGAGATTGTTCTGCCCCCTTTTCACGTTGGCCACTTGTTTCCCCCCTCTGAAAATGGATAACAAACAACAATTCAGTCCCGGCACAACGTAGACCTCTAGCTCCTCCTGTAAAGGAGAAAAAAACATGTTAGCCACAGCAGAAACCGACTTTCTCATTCCGTCTGCTAACATCACAGTTGTGTCCTGTTGAAACAGCCCTGCAGTTCCGCATTTTGCCAGCAGGCTCGCTTAGCAGGTGCTGACCAACAGCAGTATTCAAAACCCAGCGCGTCACCGTGTCCTGGCTGGAGTTGTTCTTCACAGTTGCCATAGAAGCAGTGATAAGAAAACAACCCTCCCCAGCGTCTGAACCACGTCTTTCCCTTGCGTTCCCACGCTGGCCTCCTCTCCGAGACTGGTTCCCATGGGAACTCAGCTGGTTGACCTTGGGACCTTCCTGCCCAGCTGTCTCCGCTCTCCATGGGCAGCAACGACGAACTCCAGTGGAAAAACACTGCCCGGGGCTCCTCCCAGCTGGCTTGGCCCTCCTTCTCCTTCTTCCCGAAAAGCACTCCTTGCCAGCTTCGCCCCTTCTGGCCTGGCTCCCACTGCGGCTTTCTGGGAACCTGCTTTGTTGACATTCCACTCCAGCACGCACAGTGGAAAACTTTTACACTTGCCTTTGGAATCCTTCGCCCCCCCGATCTGCTCACTAGCACTCCTTGAGGCTAAAGCATCAGGAACAGGGGCTCCAGCCATCTCTAGGCTTTTCTCAATACTTCTCCAGGGCTCTGGCCTCCTGCTGAAGCTTCACAGCACATCCCAGCAGCACATTCCCAGACAGCCCTTGCTGACTTTACGCCCTTGCTCAACTTCTTAGAGTGAGCTGTTCAAACGCAATGTCCTCCAAGACCTGGCTGCCGGCCATTGTCTTCCGTTCTCCCAAGGGGCCCCAAGCTGTACTCACAGATCACAAGCTCCTCCGGCACCCATCCGTGGAGAAACGATTTTCCAGCTGCTCTCAGCTCCCAGCACTCAGCTCTCAGCACAGGCAAACCTCTGTGTCTTTCAGCTGCTCTGAGCTCCGCAGCTCTCCTTTGCCTCTTAACACCAGGCAAAAACCCCTGCCAGCGTCTCTGCTTCAGACCGCAGACTTCAAACGCATTCCGGCAGCTCTGACAGTTTTACGATCGGTGATTAAGGGTCCATAACCTGTGGAATTGATTTATTGGTTTGGCGTGACCCCCGCTAATTGATTTACGATCCACAATTAGCTCTTTATGCCCGGCGCGCTTCCTCCGAGCTGCGCCACTCAGCTCCGTCTCCAGTAGCTCTCCAGTCACGCCTCAGCAGAGTTAAACACAGCGGTGAAAACTGTCACGTAGCTTCCACTTAGCTTCCGACAAACACACAGAGCCCGGTTTGTCTATTTATCAGTCCTTTATTCCGACTTTCCCCAGGAATCTCCTGGGCTCACAGCAGCCATGACAAACTGCCACCTCTTCCCTCAGAGAACAGAGGGGAACAGAGCGTGACTCCTCCCAGACTCCTCCCAGCTTCTAAAGCTGACGTCAGAATGCTGAGGCATCATGGGAACTTCTTAACCTGTTAAGTTCCAAACCCAACAAGTTCCATGTAGTCTATCAGCTGTATCTGCCATTCTTCCAGTGTGGGTAGATCTTGAGTTTTCCAATGTTTTGCGAGAAGTATCCTTGCTGCTGTTGTTGCATACATAAAAAATGTCTGGTCCTTCTTTGCCACCCCTTGGCCGACAATACCCAAAAGGAAAGCCTCTGGTTTCTTAGTGAAGGTATATTTAAATACCTTTTTCAGTTCATTATAAATCATTTCCCAGAACGCCTTCACTTTAGGGCAAGTCCACCAGAGGTGGAAGAACGTTCCCTCACACTCTTTGCATTTCCAACACTTATTATCAGACAGGTGGTAGATTTTGGCAAGTTTGACTGGGGTCATATACCATCTATAAATCATTTTCATTACATTTTCTTTCAGAGCGTTACATGCAGTAAATTTCAATCCATTGCTCCACAACCTCTCCCAGTCCTCAAACATGATATTATGCCCAATATCCTGTGCCCACCTTATCATAGCCGATTTAACCGTTTCATCTTGTGTATTCCATTTCAACAGCAAGTTATACATCCTTGAAAGTACCTTAATCTTTGGTTCTAACAATTCTGTTTCTAATTTCGATTTCTCCACCTGGAACCCTAGTTTCTTATCATTTTTAAAAATTTCTTTAATCTGAGCGTAATGTAACCAATCTCGCACTTTGTCTTTCATTTTCTCCAAACTCTGCAATTTCCAATTGTCACCATCCTTTTCTAGTATTTCCCAATATTTTGGCCATTTAGCCTCCATATTGGGTCTTTTTCGGGCCTTGGCTTCCAAAGGTGAAAGCCACCTTGGTGTTTTATTTTCCAACAAGTCTTTATATTTTGTCCAGACATTAAACAATGATTTTCTGACAATATGGTTCTTAAAGGCCTTATTTGCTTTAACCTTGTCATACCATAAATATGCATGCCATCCAAAGGCATTGTTAAACCCTTCCAAATCCAGCACATCAGTGTCCTCAAGAAGTAGCCAATCTTTTAGCCAGCAGAACGCTGCGGCTTCATAATACAGCTTTAAGTCTGGCAGGGCAAAGCCCCCTCTTTGTTTTGCATCAGTTAATATCTTAAACTTAATTCTGGGCTTTTTGCCCTGCCAGACAAACTTAGAAATGTCTCTCTGCCACTTCTGAAAGCACCCCGTTTTGTCCAAGACCTGAAGTGTTTGAAATAAAAACAACATCCTTGGCAATACATTCATCTTGATAGCAGCAATTCGGCCTAACAAAGAAAGTTTCAATTTTGACCAACTATCTAAGTCTCTCTTAATTTCTGTCCAGCATTTTTCATAATTGTCCTTAAATAGACTTAGATTTTTTGCTGTTATGTTTACCCCTAGGTATTTTACTTTTTTAACCACATTAAGTTCCGTCTCATTCTGAAACCGTTCTGACTCTGTATCAGTCAAATTTTTCCCCAAAACCTTAGTTTTCTGTTTATTTAGTTTAAATCCAGCCACCCGACCAAAGTCATTAATCAGTTGTAATACTCTTTTCGTACTGGGCTCTGGCTTCTGCAAGGTCAAAACCAGGTCATCTGCAAAAGCTTTTAATTTATATTGTTTCTGACCGACCTGAATTCCTTCCACCAACCGATCCTCTCTAATCATGTTCAATAGCACTTCCAGAACCGAAATAAATAACAAAGGGGAAATAGGGCAACCTTGTCGTGTCCCTTTTTCAATTTTAAACTCTTCTGTAACCACATTATTAACTATCAGTTTAGCTTTCTGTTCTGAATATATCGCCTCGATCCCATTCTCAAAACCCCGTCCCACTCCCATCTCTTTTAAATTTCCCATCATAAATTTCCAGGAGATATTGTCAAAGGCCTTCTCCGCGTCTATAAAAATTAAAACTGCTTTTGTATTTATGTCTGTTTGCAAAAGTTCCAAAATGTCAATAATGTTCCTTGTATTAGCAAACAGATGTCTTCCTGGGAGAAAGCCGGCCTGGTCCTTATGAATTACTTCATTTAAAACTTTTTTAAATCTATTTGCCAAAATGTCTGCAAATATTTTGTAATCCACATTTAAAAGAGAGATGGGACGGTAGTTCTTAAGTTGTGTCTTTTCAGCTTCCGACTTTGGTATTAATGTGATGAACGCTTCCTTCCACGACTCCGGTGCCCTCTTCCCCTCCATAATTTCATTGCTGACCTCCATCAAAGGTTGTATCAAATAGTCTTTTAATGTCTTATAGTACTTGGAGGTCAGCCCATCTGGTCCTGGAGATTTGCCAAGTTGCATGTTCTGGATGGCTTGTTCGATCTCCTGTCGTGTTATTTTAGAATTCAGGATTGTCCTATTTTCTTGTGTCAATTTAGATAGTCCGTTTTTTGCCAAAAATTGTTTAATCTCATCATCATCTTGCGGCCCTTGGGTGTATAATTTTTTGAAGTATCTCTGGAAACACTTTCTGATGTCCACTGGATTCTGGATGTTTTTTCCATCAACCTCTAAGTTTGTAACAGTATTTAATCTTTGTCTTCTCTTCAGCTGCCAAGCTAGCAGTTTTCCACATTTATTTGCCGACTCAAACGTTTTTTGTTTCATTAATTTAACCTTCCATTCAATTTCCTGATTTATCAATTTAGAATATTGTGTTTGATAAAGTTTAATTTCTCTCAGAGTTGGCTGTGACTTCGGATTCACTCTTAATTTCTTCTCTAATTCTTTTATTTTATCCAAGATCTTATCTTTTTTCTCATTTTGTGTTCTTTTCTTTACTGCATTCTGTTGTATCAAGAATCCCCTCATTACAGCTTTGCTTGCGTCCCAGATTATTCTTTTTTCCACCATATCATTCATATTTATCTCAAAATAGTCCTTCAAAACTTTTTGGGCCTTCTTGGTAATTTCCTGATCTCTAAACAAATTGTCATTCATCTTCCATCTAAAGGATCCAGTTGGTAATAGTGTCATATCCATCTTTACTGCATTATGGTCGGAGCAGGTCTTTGGGCAGATTTCCACTTTTCTGACCTTAGGTGCCAGGCCTCTAGAAATCCATATTTGGTCGATTCTTGTCCAGGTCAGTTGGGCTTCAGAAAAGAATGTTCCCTCTCTTCCTAGTGGGTTCTTTGTCCTCCAAATGTCAATCAAATCCATATTGTCAGTCATTTCAAAAAAGATTTTAGGTAGTCTGCCGTCTTTTGTAACATTTTGACTTTGTGACTTGTCCATGTTAGTTGATACGACCCCATTCATATCTCCCATCATTATGATGTTGTTGTAGTCTAGATAGTCCAGCATTGTCTCCTGCAACTTCTTGTAAAATTCCGATTTCCCTTCATTGGGTGCATAGATTCCTAATATCAGCAGTTTCTCTCCTTGATATTGTATCTCAATAGCCAAGATTCTTCCATGTTCATCCTTACATAGGAATTTAGGTGACAGGCTCTCTTTTGCATATATCACCACGCCTCTCTTCTTAACTTTGTCAGACGATACAAATTCCTGGCCCAATCTTTTATTTATTAACACTTTTCTGTGGAGCCTCGTCACATGTGTTTCTTGTAAACAAATAATGTCCAATTGTTCTTTTTTTAATATATGAAATATTTTCTTCCTTTTTTCCGGAATGTTACAACCATTAATATTCCAGCTCAACAGTTGCAGAGACATCCTGAACTATCTGGTTATTTTTCAAGGGGTGGTATCTTCTCAGGATCTTCAGGTTCCACAGATGCTGATGTTGGTACTGGCGTTGCCTCAGGCCCAGAAGGTAGTTCAATTCCTTTTTGAAGGTCCTCTCCGTATGTAGACAGGAATTTGTCTCTCTCTTCCAGTGTTCTTACTTTAACCTTTCTCCCTCTAAAGGTAAAAGATATTCCTTGGGGAAATTCCCACCTGAATGGAATTGCGTTGCTCCTTAGTAGTTTGACAAGTTCCGAATAGGCGGCTCTAAGATCAAGCAGTAGTCTTGGGATATCTTTATAAATTTCAATTCTTCTATCCAAAACCTCCAGTGATTTTACAAAATGTAGTCCCAAAATCTTATCCCTTTCCTCCTTTGATCTCAATGTTATCAAACAGTCTCTGGGCCTCTCCTTCTTTATGAATCTTCCAAGTCTGAAAGCTGACACGATTTTAAAGTCCTTTTCTTCCAAGTTCCAGAACTTGGAGAATTCTTTGGTCAAAAACTCAGTTAGATGTCCTTCTTCTGCCTCTTGTAGTGATCTAATCCTTAAGTTGTTCTCACGGTTTCGCAGTTCTATCATAGAGAGATAAATCTGATGTTCCCCTACTTGTTTAGTGAGTGGTCTTACCTCTTGCTCTAAATTTTCTAATTTTTGTCTGGTGTCCTCAGTCAATTTCCGATTTTCTGCTGAGGCCTCCGTTAACTGTCCAATTGCTTGTGCATTCTGTGCCACTTGTGTGGTTAATTTATTTAGACATTCTGTGTTTTTGTCAATCTTTGCTGATTGCGCATCTACTTTCTTGTCCAAAGCTTCCAATTTTTCAAAAATTTTGTCTAGAACAGAAACAGATGCTCCTGAGGCCATATCTTCCAATTGTAACTGCTCTGCTTCGCCCTCTCCCTCCACTTCTGAGGGCAAAGTAGGTACAGATGATCTACGTGTCTGTGAGGCTGAGGTTAGAGTTGTTAAAGTTGTTTGTTTAGCTCTCCCTCTTTTTCTTGTGCCACTCATTCCAACGTTATCTGTCAGTCAAGGTCACACTGAGTTATTCCCATGGGAATGGAAAGGTCCAGAGCAAGCAAACAGCAAGGGAATCGAAAGTAAAAAGTGCATGTAAAGTCACTGTTTTAATCCAATCCTCTAGAGGGAGCTTAATATGTCTTTCAGAGTCTAATTTAATGTCCAAGAACCTTCAAATACAAATGTTTAGCAGAGTTTATAAATGGTCACTTTGTTACAGACAGTGCTTATTTATCTCCAAAAAGAATGTTTCAAATTTAAAAGGTCTCAATACCCTCAGATTGTTTCAAGTTCCAATATACAGTATCCAAATCTGCAGTGCTGACAGCTCCCTTAGTGCTCAGGCAGCTCCTGACTCTGGGTTTCACCTTCTAATTTGTAATCCAATAAAAGGAGGAAAGTCAAGTGCAAATAAAAATCCCAAATCTTTAGCTTAAAGTCTTTACTTTAAGATGCAAGTTCAATAGATGCTTAGATCTGTACAACTTAGAATCTCTTTCTTTCAGCCTCCACTCCTCCAGCTGGTTGCTTTTTTTCAAGTTCAATGGCTGCGGAAGACGGACTTCCTGCTTCCACGTCTCTCCGCTTTCAGCCAAGTTCAAGCCAATTTAAATTTTCCCTTTAAAATCTCAAGTTCAAGTGACTCAGTCTTTTACTCACAAGTTGGTTGCTTTTTCGTCCGAATCCGTAATTTAGCAGGAAAAAGGATCAGCGCTCACCGACAGTAGCAGCGCGGCTTCGCTCCTCAGGCTGTGAAACAGCTCTCAGCGCCGCAACCCCCCTCCGCGCTCCGGAGCCCCTTACGGGGTTCCTTCTGCGCTTGGAGGGTCGCTCAAGGCGCCCACCGAGCCTCAAGACCCCAGGCTCTTGCCGCCTGGGGTTTTCCAGAGTGGGTCTCCGCTTCGCCGTAGCGGACGACCCGTTGCCTGGGGAGCCTCCTCTCCCGGTCAGAAGAGGACCGCCATTGCCGTTCGCGCCGCCCCCGGAAGTCGGTTTTCTTATTCTTTTTAGATGCTTTCCTCCCACTCTTCATCCTTCTCTCTGTTATGAATTGTTCTGTTATGGATTCTGTTATGGATTGTTATGGTCCTTTTGTTAACATTTTTATGTGAATCTACCTAATTCACACTCCCTGAAACAAAACAGAAACAGAAACACAGCTATCCTTTGAAATTCACACTTTTACAGATTTCACAATCGTTTTCCAACCAGAAATATTTATGTTAAGCGCATACAAAAATGCACACCTTAACAAAAATAATATATAAAAATGCATTATGCTTGTTCAACTTGCCTAAACAAATGTGTATATTAGGAAAAATGAACATGCATACTTTTTTATGCCCTGTTTCCTGGAGAAAATAATCCCTGGAGCTGGAGTATTTGATTGCCAAGCTGAATGTCGAATGGGGGTACTCTAGCTCCCTATGGCACTGCACTGGGTCATGCCAGAAGAACATAGTATTACCATTTGTTGCCATGCAGTGGTGTAGTGTGGGTTGCTGGTGCCCAGGGCGAACAAGCCACCATGCTGCTGTAGTGTCTCTCCCCCCCAAATAACCCGGGGCCACATTGTACTGCCTGCCTGCCCACGCAGAGAGGAGCCCTGTCAGCTGTCACAACCCTTGGCAGGCGAATCTTCCCGATGCCCACAGAGAGAAAAGCTGGGCCAGGCTGCGCTGGGGTTGCCCCTTGCCCGCCTCACTCTGTCCGTGCCTGCGCACCGTGGGCCTGTGCTACTCTGCCGCCAGAACAGGGATCCCCGCGGAAGCCTGCGCCTGCATGGGGGCATCTGGTGGTGCCCTCTCATAATTTTGTGCCATGGCCCCCTCCCACACTACACCACTGTTGCCATGCAGCCTCCCTTGCATGGCTCACAGCTTGAGAGCACCTCAGAGTTAGTAATAACAGGACAATGACTCCATTTCCCCTGGACACCTAACACTGGATTGCATAATGACATTTTCTGTATGCTGTACAGAAGAGGTGAGGGATCTGTGGCTCTCCAGATGTGGGATTCTATCTCCCATCAGCCCATGACAGCAGAGCCAATGGACAGGAATGATGGGAGTTTTAGTCCAGCCACATCTGGCAGGCTGCAGGTTCTCCATCCCTGTTGTACGCTTTTGTTTTTTCTATTATCCCATTACTCAATCCCATGAACCATAACTTGAGAAGTGGGCCACCTAGTCTAAGGCAGATTGCTCTGTCCCTGTAATCCCTTCCCCCTTTTGGTTAGCTTCAAAGTGGACCAATGTCTGGTTGCTATAGTTAAAAACATCTAACATTTAAGGAAATGTGGTTTGGGATTTTTTCTTTTTCAAGTGCCTTCCTCCTTGTTTTAAGCTACGGGAAGTAGGGGGCTGATAGATGTACAAGTTTTATCCCTTGTATATACATGGTTGTGTCCACACAAATAACAATTCCAATGTTCAGACGGATGCTTTTGGCTACAGCACAAGTCAGGGTGTGTGATTGTGTTGTAGTATATTTTATATCAGGCATGTAGCGGTGGGCTCGCCTTGCAGTGGAGAGCACGAGACATGAGCTATTGTTGCTGCCATCATTTCGTGCCAAAAGCCAGACACTCCACCAGGCAATCCATCATTGCATAACAACCGACAGCCCCCAGGGGAGCCATACACAAGTGCTGTGGGGACCAATCCGCCTCTTCTCCAGCTGCATCTGCTTTTGTTTATTGTGAATACTACAAGTTCTGCTTCTCAAATTGTGACAGCTGATGATTTAAGAGACTCCCGTCCCCTTTGCAAATGGAAATGCAACCACCACATCTTAAATAAGATGATATGTACAGGTTTGAAATATGAGAAGCCCTGAAAGCACAACCTTTCTGCTTTCTTTTCTGAACGAGAGAGAGAGAGAGAGAGAGAGAGAGAGAGAGAGAGAGAGAGAGAGAGAGAGACTGGATTGGTTGCTAGGGTTGAACAAACACCAACTGACTCAGAATAGTAGATTCCCATTGTAAGCCAGCCCATGTCAAAACACCAAACCATATGCAAAATATATTTTTGTTAGGTAGATTTCTCAGAACTGGAGAACCTGAATTTATTATTTTGGATTTCTTTTGCAATGCATGACATTTCTTGCAGTGTAGAAAGGCAAGAATACAATTATGTGTAAAAAACATACTCTAGCTTCCCCTCCATGACCGTGTCACAATCCCCGATATTGACAAGATTCAGCATCTGTGTTCCAAACATTGTTCTCTTCCCACTGATGGAAAACTATAACAGTGTATATGTGCTAAGGAACCGATATAAATGGATACAGATAGAATACACTTCCCACACAAACAAATCCATCTGAGGCTTAGGTTTGAAACACATATGCACTTGTTCTGAAGCAGACGCTTGGAAAAGGAAGGCTTGTTCCTGGCAAGAGAAGCCTGGTTATTTTTGAAAACAGAAGGGGGGGGGGAATCAGAATTACGCAGGCAAGTTATCTAAGGATATCTTCCACCTTCAAAGACAGACTGCCTCTTTAATCATGTAATTACAGTGCCAATTCACACATTCATGTTCCTCACTTGTCGATGGCAGAATTCAGTATTGACTGCGGCAGCTAGACTAGTGACTGGGAGTGGCTGCTGGGACCATATAACACCGGTCCTAAAGAATCTTCACTGGCTCCCAGTACGTTTCTGAGCACAATTCAAAGTGTTGGTGCTGACCTTTAAAGCCCTAAACAGCCTCAGCCCAGTATACCTGAAGGAGCATCTCCACCCTCATTGTTCAGCCCGGACACTGAGGTCCTCCTCTGAGGGTCTTCTGCTGGTTCCCTCACTGTGAGAAGTGAAGTTACAGGGAACCAGGCAGAAGGCCTTCTTGGTAGTGGCACCCTCCCTGTGGAACACGCTCCCTTCAGATGTCAAGGAAATAAACAAGACATCTGAAAGCAGCCCTGTTTAGGGAAGTTTTTAAGGATTGATGCTTTTATTATGTTTTTTGATGATGATGATGATGATAATTAACTTGAACGGGTGAAACAGCCACTGTAGACCTACCATTACAGAGAGACATTTCACAAGACAAAGGAGGAAAAGTGAGAGTCAATATGGGATTTGTGAGTGTATCATTTAGGACTAGATGTATGTGTGCCAGATTGTGTGAAGTAACGACCTCTGATTTGATCTGGCTGGGAATAAGCTTTAATGAAGTTGCTGCACAGGCTTCTGAGTAAACACTTAAAAGATTTCCAGAGAGATGTTAGTCTGCTGCAGCAAAAACAACAAAGACTATTTAATTTTGTTATGGCATAAGCTTTTGCAGACTAGACCATAGTTAATCAGAGACATGATCCTCAGTAATCAGGTATTTTCAATGCATGGGTGCAGAGAGGAAAAGAAAGGTTTGTGACAACACAACTAGAGCTTAAATCCTTTGGACATCTATCATTTTTGCTCATGCTGGCAAGGGCTTTGGATACTGTAATTTAATAATATCTGGCTTGCCTAATTTAAAACCCAGTTTTATTGTCACTGGCTGTACTTCTTGGATTCCATTGCCATTTAGCTGCAGACTTTATCTTCTTTTTCTTTACACCTATGTGCAGAATGTGCATGGCAAATGTGGCTCCCACTTCATGCATCTCATGAAGTGGGCTCTAGTTTATGAGATGCAACAATAAGATTTGCTCATCTCTGAAATGCAAAAGATCATTAACTTCAAGCACAACAGAAGGATTAGGAGTCCTTATGATTAGGGTTGCCATATTTCAAACAGTGAAAATCTGGACAGAAAGGTTTGTTTCATTTTTAGTTTTGCCCAAAGTTGTTTTTTGACCATTTTGAGCTATTTTTATGGAAAATTGGCACTCCCAGACACTTTTGACAATTTCCACCCAAACACTGCTGCTGAATGCAGTGTTCCATATATGTCTGGGCAATCTGGATGTATGGCAACCCGAAAATAAGTGCTGGCTTTGGTATTTGTCTGGTTCCATTTAAAAGTGGTATTCGCTTATGGACTTTAAAAAATGAAAACTGCATCAAAATTTGCCATGAGGATGAGTGATACAGTGGTACCTCAGTTTAAAAACAGCCCTGTTTACGAACTATTCATTTTATGAACTCCAAAAAACCGGAAGTAGTGTCCCAGTTTGCGAACTTTACCTCAATCTAAGAACAGAAGCTGAACGGTGGAAGGGCACTGGCGGCGGGAGGCCCCATTAGGGAAAGCACGCCTCAGTTTAAGAACGATTTCGGTTTAAGAACGGACTTCCGGAACGAATTAAGTTTGTAAACCAAGGTACCACTGTAGTAGGGTTATACAGTCGTACCTTGGTTGCTGAACTTAACCCATTCTGGGAGTCCTTTCGACTCCCAAAACGGTTCAACAACCAAGGCACGGTTTCCAATTGGCTTCAGGAGCTTCCTGCACTCAAGCGGAAGCTGTGGAAACCACGTCGGACATTCGGCTTCTGAAAAACGTTTGCAAACTGGAACAGTCACTTCTGGGTTTGTGGTGTTCAGGAGCTAAAACATCCAAGTACCAAGGCGTTTGATAACTAAGGCATGACTATAAAGTGCTGTATATATAACAGCTACAACCTGGTATAAATTCAAGCAGGGAGGAATATATGAAGTTAACAGACTGAGGCCATTGGCCCATTGTACTAGTACTGTCTACTCTGATGGACAGCAACTCTCCAGGGGACCGGGCCATGTGACATACACATGGCTGTGTGCACACACTGCAGGTAGCAGTGGAGGAAATTGCTCGGGCGCCTGGGGCAAGCTGCCCATAGGGGCAGGGCACACCGCGGGGCCTTCAGAGTCTACCTGCCTCCTCCCACTCAGCCGCCCTACAGGTGTGGGGGGGAGGCAGTGGGTGGACCGTTTGGGCAGTGTAGAGACTGAAGAAGAAGAAGAAGAAGAAGAAGAGTTTGGATTTGATATCCCGCCTTTCACTCCCCTTCAGGAGTCTCAAAGCGGCTAACATTCTCCTTTCCCTTCCTCCCCCACAACAAACACTCTGTGAGGTGAGTGGGGCTGAGAGACTTCAAAGAAGTGTGACTGGCCCAAGGTCACCCAGCAGCTGCATGTGGAGGAGCGGAGACGCGAACCCGGTTTCCCAGATTACGAGACTACCGCTCTTAACCACTACACCACGCATGGCTCGGGCACACAGCAGGCCCCGCAGTGAGTGCCGCCAGGCATTTTGTCACCCCTCTCAGTGGTGACACCCGGGGCAGTCCACCCCCCCCACCCTTCCTCCGCCCCTGACCGCAGGGCATGCTGACGTCACTGGCGCATGTCGGGAGGCGTGCTGATGTGCTGTGTGCACACAGCTGCTGCAGGATTTTGTGGGGGCCTGGACCCCTCCTTGAAAATTTGGCTTCCCCTAGATGGTACCCCTGCTCCAAGAGTTCTGGCTTAAGTCTTTTCCAGCCAAACCACTGCAAACCTTTTTAAAAAACCGAGGGTACTAAGGACTGAACCAGGGACTTCTAACATGTGCTTCATCACTGAGTTATATTCCTCCCCTTAAAAAAAATAAATCTGACTTTTCCATGTACTTTTCTTAACTCCTCCACCCACACCCTGCAATCCAATCACAGAAGGCTTGTATAAGCTAAAGGAAAGAGGGGGAAACGGTATACAGGACTGCAATTAGTAAGATCAGATGACACAGTGTGGTGTAGCCATAACAAAGCCCTATTGACATACCTCTCCACTATGGATATCACTGGGTAGTCCTGGGCTTATAAGAAGGAGAGAATCATAGGTGTGCTTGAACAAAGGCTGTGAGTGCTCTGCCTCTCTCCTGAAATGTAAGGGGTGAGCCTAGTATGAACAGATATTTCACTAAGGCTAAGCTTATACCAATGTATTTCTGTCGCTCTAACTGCACTGATTTGTGGCCAGTTTGCATCACCATAATCTTGATCAATCTGATGTGGGGGAAAGTCAGCAGAAAGACTGAAAAGTGCTGACGATTTTGCCAACAAAGGCAATATATCATTTTAAGCAAAGAACAAACAAACAAAACATTTACATCTCAGAACAGAAATCAATAGCCACTTTGAGGGCAAGTTCCATCATTTATAAGAAACAAATAATTCTCAACTCAGATTTCAGCCAGATTAGCCAAATATATATTGCTATTGTTGTTAAGACTGTTGTCAACATATCTAGCAATAATATAATAGCCTGTGCAATAGGCCATGGATACCCATTTTCCAGATTGGCAACTGAGGCCAAAAGAGAATGATTTACCCATACCTACCCATTCAACAAGTCCATAACTGGGATGGAATCTGAACCCTTTCCTTCAAGGCCAGTTACCAAAATTATGTCAGATGGGCCACCCTCATTTCTGGTTACAACTGATATACTGCAATCACTTTGCTTCCACTCCTCATTTAGGCAAACACTGAGATAACGCAATAAGCTAAACATGCATTATAAGTTAAGTTCACTACAGTGTAACAGGACTCTCCATAGCTGTCATGACATATGTCATAATTAGATTTCGACTGCCAGCTGGATAGGGATGCCTTATTTTAAAATTTCACAAACATATTTCAGTATGAATATGTATATACACTAGTTAGTTACACAGAAGGCTTTTTTTGTGCAGCAGAAGCGTATGTGCATACATGCATGGAAATGGAAAGATCAGTGGGCATTAGGAAACATTCAAGCATGATTACTGTTATTTCGGTTATTTTTTCGCTTGGCGTCCAGGCTCTTTATGCAAATCAACCTGGTCTAGCCACCCAGACATTGTGGGATCCCTGTAGGTTTGCCACCCCTGCTTTCTCTCTCGCTCTTTCATAAAACAAAAGCGGGCTGTTGCTTTGGTAATCCCACACGCCACCTGAGACCCCTCCCTCCCCCCCCTGCCGCCTTCTGTCTTCCTCCCTGCACAGAAGTAGAGCTGCCCCCTGAAACCCTGCAAACACAGAAGCTTGCTATCAATCACAGTACATCACAAACTGGGCACCCCAGCTCAGAGCGCGCTGTTCTGAAGCCGCTGCATCAATGGGAGAAGAGTAGGGCAAAATCAATATGGTGCTTTACCTGCTGGACTGTCTGTAGTACGCTGGGCTTGGCATTTTCTGGGTCCTGATCTTGCTCCTTGTCTGAGGCTCCCTTCCCAGGTTGCTTACATTTGCACAGGCAGGTGAGACCGCATAAGGCAAGGAGGCCAGTAGCAGTCCCCAAGGTAGCTCCCAGAGCAATCACTGGGACAGACAAAACCATCGTCTCAGGCTAGGAAGCCACAACTTTACTCAGCCAGCGCAAGCATCATCCACCTCCTTGCAGAATTTCTCCCAGTCTCAGCCTCTTTGGAAGAGCGCAATAGATCCCCTCCAGCAGCAGTGGACAGAGAAAAGTGATTCACAAGGAACTAGGGGGTTGCTCCTGCAGGGCTAGATGATCAGATAACCTCTCCATCCCTCATGTGGGTATTTCTGGCTCAGTGCTCCAGGGGAAGCAAAGAGGAGCGGAGGAAGTTGCAGTTCCATCGCCTGCAGTCCCTTTCAGACTGCGAGCAGGCAGCTTTCATTGAAGCTCGTTCTCCAGCACCACTGGGGAAAGTCTGATGTACGATAGAGTCAGACGTCAGCAAGAAGGGGGTGGGCCGTGCTGGCCAACTCGCAGAAAGTGCATCCAAGCCAGTGACGGGAGACCCTTTAAAAGGGGCTTGCTGCAAAGTAGCTTGATGGGGTGGGGGGAGAGAAAACACATTGCAATTATTGTCCACGCCACACACACATACACCTTGTTCAAAATTGCATGACTGCTAAAAATAAGAAGCATAAAGTGCATCTGACTGACACTTGAGACAGATAGCCTTGGAAAAAAGATACAACAGGTGCTTTCGCATGCATTTCTAGCAGAACTGTTTCAGCTAATCCAGGTCAAAACCGGCGTGATTACAATGTGGGGGGTGGCAGTGAATGTGATGTATAAGTCAGAATCTATAGAGTTTACTTGGCTGATCCAGTGGGGAAGCACTCTTCTGCAATGCCAATCCCCATCCCTCCACCCCAAAAAGATTACATTAGGTAACTGGAGAAGTGTACGAACATCCTCAGGCCAACCGCCCTGAGTGTTTGTTTAATGTCCTGGCAGCATCCAGTATCTCTTTGGGGTTGAGGTCGGAGGTCAATAATCCCTCCGTGTTTTTTCCAGGATTTTTTCTTTCCAAGGAGGGAATGCAACACACAATCAAAATGTGTTTTTCCTGTAACATTGCTAATTTGGGAGTGTGTGGGGTGAATCCTGCCCCCTCAGTGCTGCTGCATATGCTGGGCTCATTTCTCAGCCAACACCCGATGGGCTTTAGTCTGAAGGGGGCTGCTTCAGTTGTGCATAAGGTTTCCAACACGTGACAGGACGTATGTGATTGAGTTTTGTCAGGCTTATTTTAGCTTCATTCTCACAAACAGCAGGTGTGGTAGTAAGCTTTGTGTTTGGACTGTACCACTTCAGAGAGAAAGCGGGACTCATATGACACAGTACTCCCCCTCCTGCCCTATGCACATAAAAGAGCCATTCCCATAGAAAATAAACATGTCAGAAATGTTTCAACTGGCATTTAGTTTTAAGACATGCAGGGATTTATTGATCAATTTATTGGCTATAAGCAGAAGCATTCAGCGACGCGAACCTCCACTCGTAGTCTGAACCATCTGGGATGAGAGTCCTGGAAGACCTGCTCCCTGATTTGCGGGCCTTTTTCCACCTGGCCTGAGAGAGCAGGGCCCTAACTGACTCCAGCTACTCTTGGGCCAGAGTATTGTTTAGGGGGTTTTCTTGGGGTGGTGAGTTGTTGCTATTATTGATATAATTTTTTGTATCTTTATTTTAGATCTTAGTACGATTTCTGTGGAAATTGTTCATTCTGGTTGGGTACTTTTGGATGTTTTTTTATTGTTTATGACTACTGTGGTTATGTTTGTAATGATGTAATTTTTTATATGCTGTAAGCTGCCTTAAGCATGATTTTAATTTTGGAAAGGCAGCATACAAATAAAATGATTGATTGATTGATTGATTGATTTAAAGGATATAACCCTCAGTCCCTGTTACATCAGCTGTTTCTGAGAGTAAAGGTAAAGGGACCCCTGATTGTTAGGTCCAGTCGTGGACGACTCTGCGGTTGTGGCGCTCATCTGGCTTTACTGGCCAAGGGAGCCAGCATACAGCTTCTGGGTCACGTGGCCAGCATGACTAATCCGCTTCTGGCAAACCAGAGCAGCACACGGAAACGCTGTTTACCTTCCTACCGGAGCGGTACCTATTTATCTATTTGCACTTCGTGTTATGTACTGAAGTTCTCACCCTGGGCCAGCAGGGGGATACTGTAGATAGTTTTCACTCAGATCCACATATGCGAATAAGGAATTGAAAGTGATGTTGAGTGATTGGATAGTTACAGAAAGATTTTACTGTTGCGTTGTAGTGGAGCTCTATATAAGCAGGCTGGCTGAACCCTTCAGTTCAGTTCTGTTCTGGCCTTTGAATAAACAAGAGCTGTTTGAAGAATCACTGTGTTGTATGATATGTTCACCCACAACCTAACACTTCGTGCTTTCAAACTGCTAGGTTGGCAGGAGCAGGGACCGAGCAACGGGAGCTCACCCCGTCACGGGGATTCGAACCTCCGACTTTCTGGTCGGCAAGCCCTAGACTCTGTGGTTTAACCCACCCACCACCCGCGTTACATCAGCTGTTTCTGAGAAGTAGGCCCTTATTTACCCAGGCATGACAAGCTGCAACTGGCAAAATTCCCCCTTCTACTCAAGCTTTCATAGTGTACAAAGAGCCTTATACTACTTTGCTCACAGACCCCCAAATATCCTCTGGTTGTCTTTCAGAATAAGCCCAGCCTATAAACTGCCTTTTAATGTTACTGTTTTCATAATAATTTTGGATTGACATTTAAAATCAATGCTTCATTATCTTTTTATATAAGCTGCCTTCTGAGGGCTACTTCCAAAATGGCAACTTTGCAATACAGTACATATATGTCAGGTAATGAAACAATCTACTATATATTATGGAAAGTGGTTTGTCAGCCTGTCTGTCCATCTGTTCTCTGTGGGTTCAGCCACCTCTTGAGATATCACTGCCAAACTTGGCACAAGGGTTTCCAAGCTGGGGGCAGCAGTCGCTGTTGATGTTTGGCCACTGACCACCGTTTTGAATCAAATGGCGAACTCAAATGTGGCTTGGCATGACTTTGCCTGTTTTCTTGGCATGGGTTCAGCCACTTCTTGAAATAACATCACAAAACCTGGCACAAGACTTCCCAAGGTGAGGGAAGGGCACCATTTTGAATCAAGATGCTGGAATGAAACACAAATTTGGTGCAACTTCTTTGGCATGACTTGCCATGACTTTGCCTGTTTTTTGTGGGGATGATTAGGGAGGCTGGAGAGGATATATTATTTAATGATATCCTTCCTGACTTGTGCTAGCAAGTTCCATATTCTAGCAGAGTTCCAAACATCCCCCTTTTTAAATTACGCAGCGATCAGCTTGTTGCTGACTCATCTGAGTCTTACTATTAAAGATTCCTTCCTGGTAAAATTCCTTCTAATCCTTCTTAAAAAGAATAAACACAAGAATCTGATTAACGGTTAATATAAAAGTAGTTTACTCACAGATTCATTCATGTTCAAAGGTATATCCCTGAAGGCAGGCTTAGGTTACTTAACAATTAGAACTATTCCATAAAGAAGTTAGTCCCCAGTGACTGCGACTAAGCAGTCACTTCTTCAAACACACAGCAACATACAAAACACACACTGATCAGAACATGGAGGCCGTGTGCACCTCCATGCTAGTACAGCAGACCACACCTTCTTCAAGTCACACGTAGTAGAAGTCTGTCTCAGCTCAAGAGGAAACAGGAAGTCTTCTCCTGAGTGGTACAAAAAAACCCACCCCGTAACATGTCCACTGCAGGAATGTTGTACATGACTGCAGTTTTACATCCCACATTTTTCAGCATAGATCCTGCCAACGCTTGAGATATTGTTGCCAAACCTGGCATGAGTTGGGGGTGGCAGTCTTCATTGACCTTTCGATGCTGGGCACCATTTTGATTCAAGGTGGTGGATCAAAATGTGCCTTTGGCATAACTGCCTGATTTTTGGCGTGATGGGTTGAAAAACCACAAATTGCACTACAGTGGTACCTAGGGTTAAGTACTTAATTCGTTCTGGAGATCCGTTCTTAACCTGAAACTGTTCTTAACCTGAAGCACTACTTTAGCTAATGGGGCCTCCTGCTGCCACCATGCCACCAGAGCACGATTTCTGTTCTCATCCTGAAGCAAAGTTCTTAACCTGAGGTACTATTTCTGGGTTAGTGCAGTCTGTAACCTGAAGTGTATGTAACCTGAAACGTATGTAACCTGAGGTACCACTGTACTTAAAAATCACAGTATCTTTGGGTTTCTACAAAGTCCCAGGCAGCACCAGGCAGTCCCTACTAGTCAATCACTAATACAGAGAGCCAGCCATCCTATTTGCTTCCACTTAGTGGGCTTCCTCTGGAGGGCACCAGTTTGAGGAAGGCTACAGTAGACAGCCTGAGGGAGCTGCCTGTTGTAGGGATGTGGCATGGGCTACAATATAAGGAATCAGGAGAGTAATCTCTCTCAAGTGTCACAGCAAAAAAAGACAATGAAGTGAATGCAATAAAGTGAATAGACCCAGTGAATTGACTCCGTAAATAGATAGAAATCAGGTGTGGGGCTCTATGTACAGAAGCGGAGTGTATCTACGGACAGAGAGCTGAAACAAAGGTCAAGGCAGTGAGTGAGGAGATGGGATTGGAAGCAGAGCAAATAAATGAGATCACAGATAATAGCTAAGGAGGAAATGGTAAAGTAAAATGGATGAAGCAGCCTGCTGTGCAGGGAGGGGGGGTGTTACTGATTTCTTTAGCAGAAAAAAGAATCAGGGCAAGGCTGGGGGAGCTGTGCACCCTAATGTCAGGGACTGTGCTGAGGAGGGATGCACTGAGGAGGAATGGTGGGAGCCTCCCCTCCTCCTGCTCCTGCTCCTGAATCTTCCCAGGAGCAGGAGGGCAGTATAGATTTGGAACAGTGGTTTGCAGAGGGACATAGTTCAGAAGGCAGAAGCTGGGAAATACTGGATGGGGAACAGCTAGGAGAAGAAACACTGAAAAAGAGAGGGTTAACAAATTCACAGTCTCTAGACCAGGGGCCAGCAAACTTTTTGAGCAGGGGTCTGGTCCACTGTCTCTCAGACCTTGTGGGGGACCGGACTATATTTTGGGGGGGAAAATGATGCAAGAGCACCACGAGCCCTAGATGGCTGCTTACCTGTGTTTTGCAAGTGGCAGGGGCTGGCGGCAGTGGCAGGACAATGAGCGGCACACAAAACGGCTCTGGAGAGGTGCTGCTTAAAATGGCGGCTACTCAAGCACTGCTGCTGCTGGCACCAACAAAGCCCAGCCCCCTTCCTCCTCTAGGCAGGGCAGGGAGAAGCAGGAGGAGGGAGGGAGGAGGTGCCGCCACTGTGTGAGAGAGAGGAAGGGAGAGGGAAATAATGTGTGCGCTGGTGATCCACGCGGCAATTCATGGACTGTCCATGGGCTGGATCCAGAAGGCAATCGGGCCTGATCTGGCCCGTGGGCCTTAGTTTGCCTACCCATGCTCTTGACAGCATTCCTCCACTCAGCCCAAGGTCAAGAAGATCTCAGAAAGTGTCAGAACAGAAAGCACAGAGGGTACAAGCTCAATTTTCAAGATGTAGGAGTCACATAGATTAATAGGGATGGAAGGGGGTATGATCCTTTATTGGGAGCACTGCCATTTCTAGGAGATGTGTTCTTTGTTCTCTCCCTGTGATTATTAAAGTAACTCGTAAGGTGTTCCTTTCTTTGATCTTCTTAACTACTGCCATGGGGGGAGGGGAGGAAGTTGATTCCCCGAAGCCTGACACCTGACTTCTATAATAGGAGATGCAGTCCAACAACATTTGGAGAGCCATAGGGACCACAACCCTGATGTAGGTGTTACAACTGATTGGGGCTGGCCCACCCATGAGGCAGGGGGAGGCAGTTACCTCAGACATTCCAGTTTCACCTGAGCTGCCAAATGGGGAGCAACGTCCCTGCTACAGACCACTCAGCAATGCTGCCCCATTTGGATCCCAAACGGTGCCCCTCCCTTTCCAGAGCTAATATTTTTTTAAAAAAATCTTGCTGCACCATCCTGCCTTTGTCACTTCACCCTGCCAATCGGCATAGGGCCTGTGTTCCCCCTTTGTCGCTGGAAAGCATGTCAAGTTACTTCAAAGTAGCTGCATCCTGCATAGATCATTTTCAGATCACTGAAGCACCCAGTCCAGCAGGAAGATTCTCTGCCCTGGAACTTATTCCTACAAAATCAGCAATAAAATCGGTGATGGGGAGAAAAAAGATTGCATATGACTGATACAAAAGTCATATGAACACCTTGGCTCTTTCTGGAAATCATTCATTGGCCTTATTTCCTATCCATGTACAACACTAGAAGACATGAATATATTAATACCCTTTTATGCAGAGCCTGGCTAAAAAAAAAGAGCTGATTGCTTTCCTTCTCAAACTTGCCCTTCAGCTTCTATTTCTAGAATGACTAGAATTTTATATGAAAATTTCACCCTGAAAACAAAATTCTGCTGCTGTAGAAAGAATTGCACTGGCTGTCAGTTGACTACTAGGCTAAGTTCAAAGTGCTGGCGCTTGTATGCAAAGCCTTTTACATCTTAGGACCAGGTTAATACCATTAACCTGGCCCTAAGATGTTTTACCCTTATATGAGCTCTTCATGAGAGGGCATCCTGCTTCTGCATGTACAGTACTGTAATGTATTCAGTGGTCTGTGTTTGCCTGAGCTGGAATCTGGACTAAGGATTCTGAGCCCCTGTGTTCTGATTTGATACATGATATCCAATCACAAAACATTTCAGGATTTGGGCCTCTGCCATTGGCCCTTAAACTCTGAGTCATGATTCGCTGCTTGGAAATTTAGACAGCCACTCACGTTGGAAGTGGGAGTGGCCCAAGCCTTCAGAAATGTATATAAACAGTTGCTTTGCCCCTGTTCTCCAGTTCTGTTAGTTCAATAAAGGTTCTTGTTGTTATCACTGTGTTTTGCCGCAAGGGAACCCACCTACACTTCATGTACTTCCCTCCTCTGCTCTCCTCATATGTGCCCCCCACCATTCCCAAATCTGCTCCAGCGGTTTGGGGAAACCTTCAGAACAGATCTGGGACAGGGGCACGGGAGGAGCAGATGGCAGGAAAATCCCATTGCTCACACAGTAGCTGTTTCACTCACGCAATCAATTAATTGAATACCAGCTCATCACGTCAAGAGATTTGTCCTACACAGTGTAGGAATCTGACATTTAATGTGGCAGCATCTACTTTTTGGAGTATGTATCAGGCAGGCAACACCTCTATGGCCTTCTCAGCACATTACTTTTCAAACAAACCTTTCAAGTGGAGGTTTTAATCCTCATCTCTATCTGTATGAGACCTGAAATTGTTTTTACATATGTTTATATTGTTGGCAATTTTACTGCAAAATCGGGATCTTTTAGGGGAAACGACTCATAAACGAAATAATAAATAAATAAGCAAGACACTTCAAATTTGTAGCTGTCGTGAAGTAGTGATTCTGCGAGAAAGTATTGCTGGGTGGGGCCCCTCAGCCAGGTGGCAACAATTAGTCTCCAAAGTGGGAGCAGGTGATGGGGCTGGCTGGCTGCCAGCATCCCCCAGCCCCTATAAATCTTTGAGTTAACCTGCCAAGGGGGAGAGAGAATATGCCATAGATTAGACAGATTGAGGGAGGGGCATTTCCCCATAGTTTCCTTATTTGTTCTAGTTTCAAAGAATGTGGGGGTTTGGGGTGATATTTTTCCTCCAAGGAAGAAATGAATGGATGAACAATTTGGCAGGACAAAATGAAGGAGCTGGTGAAGCACTCTGTGGGCATGAGTCACCACCAAGCATCTTGGTGCCCCTTGAGAGTCATTCCCTTCCTAACTCTTTAAGGATACTAAATCTTGTTTAGAGGTCTGCTGCAGGAGTCATGGAAAACTTGCTTTACGGTGCAGAATCTTAATGCAAACCATTTCCTACTAAAAATAAAAATTAAGGGGCCCGCGTGTTGCTTCCCAAGGTCAGTGGTGAAATGTCTTCATTCTTCACAGTTCGTTGTCGTCTCCCAAGATTGCCATTGCTGCCACCTGGCTGTTATTGATATACTTAAATCTCTTGAAATGTCATTCTGTTGAATCCTTCCTTTCACTTTGTCTTCCCTAAAGATCTGATTTGCAACACAAAAAGAAATATTTCAGAAGGGAAGCAAGGGTGCTGGAAGCTGTTTTGCCGAGTGTGGGGGAGGGAGGGGGGATTTTTGATCAATACTTTCCCAACTATTTCAGGGACAGGAGGTGATGTGAAAAATTGCGCCCACAACATTACAGTTTTATGGCAGGTAAAAATGAATCTCCCCATGTGTCCTGTGGGCAGTTGGTCTGCCAATGAGAGAAGTGCCCCTTGGAAAGAACTATGCAAAACTGCATGCAAGTAGGCCCAGGAGCATTTCTGGTAGGCACTTTTAAATTTGATTTTGGGGCAGGGAGAACTAAAAGGGATTGTTCCCTCTGACTACAAGCTTCACCTGCCAATCACCTCTCCTTCTCCCTTCCTCCTGCTCTTGTGTTTGTTCTCCCATCACCCTACTCTGAGATCATGGCATTACAGTAAGCTTAAAGACATTGTTTTTGCTTTCAAACTACACTGATGTCTGGATTGCTGAGGCACCACAAAGCATTTCAGGGGTCCCCAATTCAACTTGTCCCACCTTGCACAGCTCATGTGTCACTCTGCCAAGCCCCAAATCCTTCTGAGGAGCCTGCTCAGCCGTGCAATTCGAGATTTGTCCTAATTCAATGCATGCCCTAATTAATACATATGTGCGCGTATTATATTTTCCCTCCCCCACATTCAGAATCCTCAATTCCCCCCACCTCAAATATGGATCAGCATTTTTATAAATCTATGAGGATAGCTTGTCTGGAGATTATGCTCATGATTGTATGCAATAGTGCTTATCCGTTATATAGCTGAAAGGGAGGGAAGATCTCCCAAGCTGGTCATCTTGATTGATGGCTCAATGTCTTCTGTTCTTCTAGAACATTAACTACTGATTGCCATGGCTCTAAAAGCAATGTAAGGGGGCTTCCTTGAAAACACAGTATTTCTGTTCCAGCCACACATCAGTGCTCAATGGCTCATTCATATATAGCCCCAGTTTATACCAGCATTAAAAATCGGCTTGGGAAATAAGACAATTGATTGTCTCTTGGAATGACAACACTAAATCAAAAGTGCCATCAAAGTTCCTCTACAAGACTCCGTCAGAATCAAAATGAAGTTCTCAGTAGGATTAACGTGACTGAAAATAGCACCTGTAAAAGCATCATAAGCCTTTGTCTACAGAAATGCCATCTGCTGAGTTCCAAGATGGAAAATATGGAGGCCATGTTCACAGCATATATTTAAAGCATTATGATATCATGGCTTAGGGGAGCTGTATTCCCCTCACAACTCCCAGAGTTCCAGGTGAAGAGGGATTAATTGCTAAACTACTCTTTGTGAGGGGAGTAACAACTCTCAGCATCCTTAACAAACGACAGCTCCCAGAATTCTTTGGAGGAAGCCATGATTATTTAAAGTGACATCACAGTGCTTTAAAAGTATGGCATGAATGTGACCTAATTCTGAAAAGCTCTGAAGAAGTGATTCCCAGGCCAGGGAGTTCATGCCGTAAGTGTCTGAAAAGAGCATCAACTGGCCAGAGAGAACTGTTGGAGCATCTTCTTCCTCAGCTTCCCTGGGGCTCCTTAAGACCTGTGTGCCCTGAGGGAAGGCAGAATTGGAGATGGTCTGGGTAAGGAGCACATGCCATCAGCTCGTGCAGCAACCACCTGTGGCCTCACAGAATTCTGCTGTTCCATGTTTTGTAACCATTTGCTTGCTTCAGTATTTTTACAATTTATAATTCAGAGATGGATGAAATGAGAGGAAATACATTTTATCACTTGTTCCTTCTAGTTTTGCCACAATTTCATCTCTCAGTCTTGCCAGTTCTTCGTCATCTTATCATTTCTGATCCCATTTTCCATTTCATTCATCTCTGGTTTAATTTCATTCCTCATTTCATCCATCTCTGATCTGAAAGATTTTATTTGTTCAACAAATATCTGCTGAAGGATGCCAACAGTAAGCGGTGAGTCCAAAACTGCCTTTCTTTCCTTTATAGTGTTTTTTTTTCTGGTACTTGCCATACTGAAATGAAAAGAACAGACTTTCTCCTCTTTTTTGCCCCATTTTGTCTTTTGACATTGCTAATAGTTTTCTTTCTTACATCCCCCATTACCACTTTAAGACAGTCACAGCTATATATCTTCTTATGAAAAGAGCACAAATAGATTTAGTTCATTTATAGCAAACAACTCCTTTTCCCATGGAGGAAATTTCAGTTGGCAATGATACTTTCAGTTTCTAGAGAGTGCTTTCATCAAAAAGCGATTAAAAAGTAATCCACTAATTCTTAACACAGAGAACTCCCTTGTCCTTTTAAATCTTTCTTATGTCAAAGCATAGATCAAGCTTTTTGTTCTGAATCCAACACTTTAAATATTGACTTTTCTTCTTACACCCAAAAAGTAGCTGATTCGCCAAATGTGGATTTTCACTGACAGATGCAGGACTGATGGGATTTGTACTGCACCAACATTGGCTACCCCTGCCCCAGGGACTAGCAGCTGAGCCTCAGCAACAATGCTTACCTCCCCGCAACCCCACAGATAATGGTGAGCAAGTTATATGTATTTGCTATCATGTCCTGGATTCAGTTGTCAGGGAAATTGCATTTCCAAAGCCAAATTCTATGTGTGATGGCAGGTGCAAGTTATGGGCTATAGACCCACATGCACAGGCTTTTCGCGTAGTCATTACACACTCCAGTAACCAGACAAATAGGCCTTCTGCAGTTCCCCAAAGAGCCAGACAGGGATGGAGGGAATTGCACCGTGGAAAGTTGAGGGCAGGCAAATCTACTTTTGCACCACCGGCATTTAATTGTAGTAGATTGAATCTGAATGACTAATTCTGACATTTTAAGAATCCTGTCATTCAGACCTTGGATCTAGCTGAGACAGAAGCACAGGCTTATAAATATTGACCACCCAACAGAAAGCTATCATACTATAGATATTACAAATATAATTAAAGTGTCAGTAGACGAGGTACTGGGTGGAATTGAATGCTGCACTGTTGCAAGCATTTCCGCTTACCTGACAGAACACTCTCCCCCTCCTCCCTCCGTGTGAAGTTCTGGGGGTTCTTCTGACACACCCCAAACCAATTGGTTTCACAAGAGATTCACAAACACAGTTTTCCTTTTCCAGAGAGCTTCATAGTTCTGACTAAGTCTTAAAATGTAACTACAGTACATTTTTTTATTAAAAGAGCCTCTTGTAGAAGCACCATTGCCCTGACAAAGTGTACGGCAGCTTCCCATCTTCCTAATTTGTTCACTCACTTTCATTAAGAATTTGTTCATGCTCATTAATCTCATAGGACACAAAACAGTTTATATTTCTGTTACAGAAAGGCTGTTCCCTGCAATCTTCCATATTCCCAGGGTTCTCTGGTTTGTTTCTGCTCTTTCCCCTACCTTGCTGTTTGACCCATCTGGTTGGCCGTTCTGAGAACAAGATGCTGGACTAGAAAGGCCTTTGCTCTGAACCAACAAGGCTCTTGTACAACATATACAACAATTGCTATTCCTGTAGACAATTTCGCAATTAAAAAAATCTCATATCTACTGCCGGAGATCTTTTTGAGATTGAAGTTGGGAGCTCCTTCAGACAAAAGATGGGATTTACTCCTGAGTTACGCCCTCTCAAGCTCTCTTCTACAAGACTACACATTTGAAGGGCTTTCTGGTCCATGCCTGGCTTAAAGCTAAAGAGCTGTAAGAAGGGTTGACCACCAACTGTTCATATATGGGCAGCAGATAACCTCCATGTTACGCACTATGGTCAGATTATCGCATTTCTATTTATAGCAATTATTTTGAAACTTGTATCTATACATTAGCAAATGCAGGTCTGATGCAAATCTGTGTCTTCTGCTGCATTTTTTTATTCCTTTGTTTGGTGATGGGTTTCCTTTTCCAGCCAAATTCCCAGCAGTGATATCGGCAGCAGTCCAACCCGTCAGCACCATGCTCGCCCCAACTGGCCAATTGATATCAAAATTAGGAAAGCAGGAGAGCCAACTATAAATAGAGCTTACCAGCTGTGTACCTTTGACCATAGACTCTGTCTGTCTCTCTGTGTGTGTGTCTGTTCTGGCATCAGGACTTGGCATCCGTAGGCACTGCTAAGACTGAAACCTCAGCAGGGAGCCCACTGTCATTGGCTCTGGAGCCTACATTCCTTGCTTCTCCTCATCCTTCCTCTTCTGCTAGTCCATCTGTCCCCTGGGAGCAGAGAAAGAAACAGCAGCCTCTCGCCCTCACCCTCTAGGTGACTATGCAGATTGGGCCCAAAGACAGAGGGCAAGTGAGTGAACAGTGGCAACAGCAGTGAGGGGTACACGACCCACCAGACAGTCCGTTCCTAATGAAGCACTTGCCAACTGCTAAGAACTGATGCTTGTGGACTGCATATTCTTTGTGTTGTACTGCCACCAACAGGTGATAAATAGTAAATAAACACTTAGCAGGTTTTTTTTTACCATGCCTAAAAAGAAACACATAGGATGTAACTATTTCATGCAGCTGGTGAAGATGAACTTTTACATTGCCACGAGACTCTTTGCTCTTTTCCCTGCAATAGGTCAGCGTGGTTCGATGTCAGGGTTTCCACACTATTTCCTTATCTGCCGTTGCCATCAGTGACCATTCTCATGTTTTTCATTCTCATGGTTATTGTGTTGTTATTCATTGAATTATTTACTGCATTTATACCCAATCCTTCCACCTGAAGGAGACGAGGGCAGCAGTAGAAAGAGCTAACCTCCTGTCCAATGGGATGATGTCATCAGGAAAGGCCGGCTGTTGAGTTAGCATAAAGCACTTGGAAAAGCCAGACCTGCCTCACTTTTGTTACCAATGCTACTGTACTTCTATGATTCCATTATGGCCTTTCACTTTACTTCAGTTACAACTTTTTTTTTGTAGCATCCTATATAAACTACAGTGGTACCTCAGGTTACAGACACTTCAGGTTACAAACGCTTTAGGTTACAGACTCCGCTAACCCTGAAGTAGTACCTTGGCCTAAGAACTTTACCTCAGGATGAGAACAGAAATCGCGCAGTGGCGGCGGGGCAGCAGCGGGAGGCCCCATTAGCTAAAGTGGTACCTCAGGTTAAGAACAGTTTCAGGTTAAGAACAGACCTCTGGAACAAATTAAGTTCTTAACCAGACATACCACTGTAGTAGCAAATTCATTCTTTAAGTGCTGATTCTTATGTAATCCAAATGGCACTATCCACGGACAAGAGAGGTATCAGCAAGCTTGAAAGAACCTCAAGGTTTGCAGAAATGTGAACATGTATCTAGAAAAGGAGGGGGTAAATCCATTTTTGTTTTTGAACTCAGCTCAAAATGCTTAAATCCCTGTGCAGTTTAGAATTGGAATACCCAATGATACACCTTCACCCTGCCCATGCACTGACATGATCTTCAGAAGCCCACCTCCAGGTGCCAACAATGTCTTGAGATTAGGGTGTGCCATTCACTCTTTATGTGGGCAAGTTCCATTTCTCTCTGGTAATTTCATGTTCCTTGGCAGAGGTCAATTTCAGAGATGCTCAGGTAAGGTTCAGCCTATCCACCACATTTCTAGGGTAGGCCTGGTCCTACCAATCCCATCTGTTAACATTGTCCCCCTCCAACTAGGAAGTGAAAAGCTATTCACTGGTATCCATTAGGGATGGGGAAGAAGTTCAGTTCAGTTTACATTTGAAGGGGAAGCTACCCAATTCACACTTCCCTGAGCAACATGTGAACCAAAACATAACCATCCTTTGAAATTTACCCTTCTCTGAATTTTTGCACTGCAGACAAGTATCGTGTACAAAAATGCATATACTAAAAGAAAGTGTGAATAAAAATGCATATACAGTGGTACCTCAGGTTACATATGCTTCAGGTTGCATACGCTTCAGGTTACAGACTCCACTAACCAAGAAATAGTGCTTCAGATTAAGAACTTTGCTTCAGGATGAGAAGAGAAATCGTACTCCCGCGGCGCGGCGGCAACAGGAGGCCCCATTAGCTGAAGTGGTGCTTCAGGTTAAGAACAGTTTCAGGTTAAGAACGGAGCTCTGGAACGAATTAAGTACTTAACCTGAGGTACCACTGTACAAGTAAAAAAATAAATAGCTCACCAATGTGTATATCACAGAAAATTGTTTGCAAAAATGTGTATATTAGGTAAAATTGCACACAAACTTGCTTATATTAGAGATTCTCACTAAAATGCTGGTGAATTTTCATGAGAACTCAGAAAAAAAAAATATGCAGACTGATGTGGAAATATAGAGAACTGAAGATTGGGGGGGGGGGGGGAGAGAAACAGAGAGAAACAGAAAATGACAGATTCACCCATCCCTAGTATCTATATAAGAAATCAACATTTCCCTCCTACTTCTCCCTCTGAGATTTCAGTTTTCCTTCCTCGCTCTCTTCTTTCTCGTGGCTTCAGGCAGCTTCAACCCCCAACCATGACCATTCTGAAGCTTGCTCTAGCAGCAGGTTTGGGACGTCAAGACAAAGCCTGGAAATTTGGCACCCGCTCTGTTCAGCTGTTTGTTTGTTTTTGCAATGTTTATTACACCACACCCCTGCCCACACATTTTAGTAAGGAAAAACAGGCCTTTAAAATTTCAATGTCTTGTTGCAAACTGCCACTCTTCCTGTGCAGAATCTGAAACAGATCCATGTTTCCCAGTCCTTTACCCCCACCCTGCACCCCAAGAAACCAACCCCTGAAATTTATAGGTCAAGGGTCTACCCAAGAAATCAAAGCACATTTAAGCTCTGCTCCCTGGAAAGATTACAGAAGCAGGAAAATGGGGATCGTTTTCATCATGGTGCAATCTACCCCCAATTGTTAATGGTAACCAGGCAGAGAAAAAGCATGTGCTATTAACTCCCCTAAATGAGGTGAGCATATACTCTCAAAGCCAAGGGCAAGCACTTTGCATGCCTATTTATTGCATTCTGAGGCATTCTATTTCAGCAAGGAGAATGTTTCTTCAAACCACTGCCATCTTACTTAGAATGTGGGTGTCTCCCTTCACCCTAAGTAGTGAGCACTGTGATACGACTCTAAAGTGAATACTGTGTACGGTTGTGTTCAATTAGTAAGTATACAACATCTAGTTTACATACTTTAATTATTCTAAAATGTGAATATGGCTTTGTTTACATCACTATATATGTTCTATAATCATAAAATTGTAGAGTTGGAATGGACTGCAAGGGCCCATCTAGTCCAATGCAGGAATGTTTTGCCCAACGTGGGGCTTGAACCCACAACCCTGAGATTAAGAGCCTCATGCTCTACCAACCAAGCTATTGCAGGAAGCCTGTTTGTACCCTTTCCCTTATAGCCAGCAGCAGCTGGACTGGCTAAGCAGAGCTGCCCTCCTGATACTGCCCTCAATACAGCTCTCCTGACTGGAGCTAGGGCTGGCGGGGTGGCAATGAGGTTGGAGCTAGACAGACACACCACTGGTGCATCTCCATAGCCCTGCCCCTGCTGCTGCTCTGTCCCATCCCAGTGCCACTAAAGTATGTTATTGTGATGGTGATGTTGAGAGGACAACAGCCACTGTCTGCTTGCACATGTGGAGCAAGGGGAGATAGTCTTGGCACACCTACAACTTCTCAACTGGTACCATGAAGGGGCAAAGGAAGGGGGTGCAGTGGGTGCGAGCCATCCCGGGTGTCACCACTGAGGGGGTGACAAAATGCCAGGCAACATTCACCGCGGGGCCTGCAGCACACCCAAGCCACGCGTCTCTCCTGGGAGAGATGCGGTGGCTTGGGCGTGTGCAGGCTCTGTGCTGCCCAAACGGTCTGCCCGCTGCCTCCCCCCAGCTATAAGGCGGCTGAGTGGAAGGAGGCAGGCAGACTCTGGAGGCCCCATAGTGCGCCCCGCCCCTATGGGCAGCTCGCCCCACCCCTATGGATGGCTCGTGCCGCCCCTGGGCGCGCTGCCCCAGGCACCTGAGCGGCTTCCTCCGCCGCTGGTACCATGGAAGGCTTCAAACAGAAATTCTGGTTCTTCTGGTCTCCAGAACCAAAAGGTTACTACAAAGTGGGCTTGTGGCCTTCTACAGGGCACACAATTCTCTGGATGCCCATGTGCTGCCAACACAGAGAAGCAGTCAATTAAGTCATAATGATGGGCCATGCCCCCAGCCCACTCTGTGCATCAGCATACACACAACACACAAGGCAATGCTACTGATTCCTGACTTTAGAGCTTGAAAAACAGGGATATAGGCACTTGCCACGAATAAAGCCACTGGACTTACAAGGAGAATGATGGGCATTTTCCATTGGGAAAGGCCTGTGCACCTAAACAAGGAAGACAAGGCAAGTGCACTGGAATGTGAGCAGATCAAAGCAATCTGAATGCGAACGATGGGCTTTTTAAGCTTTACTTAACATCTTTTGTTACATAGTTCAAGGTGCCACCAACAGATGGCTAGTAAAAATGGTAATTTAAGAGATACAGCATAGAATAACTTCTCCTTGCCTGCTTCAATTGCTCCTTGGTGTTTTGGCAAATCCAGCGTACAGTTCAGCATTCTGCACTTGAGAGTATTTATGTAATTCCGGGAGAAACTGATCAGTCTTTAAAAAGAAACAAAGCACAACACCAGCAAGAGGCAAAGACAATCTGGCATCAGAATTTCCACCCTCTTTCTTGTTGGCAGTTCAGGACGAAGGCAATTCTCCCACAGGCTGTTCTTCATGATGGCAAAACTGCAATGACAGGTAAAGTTTGTTTCATCTGTAAAGTTTGTTTCATGGAAACTCTGCTGAAGGATTAAAATAGCCTAGGCTTGAGGCAGGGCACATAGCATTAATATTGTTTGCTGCATTTATGAATGCAAGCATTAATTGTGGGTTAGTTCTAAAGTCATTAGTCTGGAAGCATGGGCAATATTTTGACAAACCATTGCTCGAGTGAGCTCATGACTGGGCTTAGTAGTGAAGCTAAGCTGTGGACTGCTTACAGCCAGTATGGTGCAGTGATTAAGCATTGGATTAGTACCTGGGATAAAGGTAAAGGTAAAAGGACCCCTGACCATTAGGTCTAGTCGTGACCGACGCTGGGGTTGCTGCACTCATCTTGCTTTATTGGCTGAGAGAGCCGGCATACAGCTTCTGGGTCATGTGGCCAGCATGACTAAGCCACTTCTGGAAAACCAGAGCAGTGCACGGAAATGCCGTTTACCTTCCCGCTGGAACAGTACCTATTTATCTACTTGTACTTTGACGTGCTTTTGAACTGCTAGGTTGGCAGGAGCAGGGACCGAGCAACAGGAGCTCACCCGTCGCGGGGATTCGAACCGCCAACCTTCTGATCGGCAAATCCTAGACTCTGTGGTTTAACCCACAGCACCACCCGCGTCCCCAGTACCTGCTCTTGCCATGAAACTCACTGGGTGACATGCGCCCAGTCAGAGTCTTTCAGCCTACCTACTTCACAGGGTTGCTGTCAGAGTAGAGAACCATGTACACCACTTTGAGCTCCTTGGAAGAAAGATGGGATCTAAATGCAATAAATAAGCACAAAGGCCATTGCCCTGGTGGTCCACTTCTGGCCCACCTGTTTTTATAGCCAAGTGAGCCGTAAGAAGGGCACTGCGGGGGCTGGCATACCAGCCACTCCCCCTGCAAATGAGACAGGAATGGGAAATTGCAGCTGTCCTTTTGCCCATCTTTCTGCATTAACACACACTTAGATGCAAAGGTCTTTCAAGCACAAGGTCACTGATCCTAGCACATTGCCCTTAGCCTTTAGCCCTCTTCAGGCATTCAGGGAATGGGAGAAAGACAAGCACACCAACAGTCGGGAAAACCCTGAAAGAAGGCTCCCTGCTTCTGGAAGTCCCCCTCAAACTCATGGAGGGCAATGGGATGGCCTGTATGGAGCTTGCACCATTGTGCCTGCAGTCTCCTCCCTCATGTATTGCTTTTTCCAGTTCTCCAAGGTTCGAAGAGGGCTTTTATCTGTCTGGAAAGCAATATAGGGTATTTTGTTTGTGTCAGGAAATGGGGGTGAGGTTCAGGTTATTCTTCCTCACAACATAATCGTCAAGTTGACTTGGGGCCTATTTTTGTATTGCTATACATAAACCAAACTTCTCATTACAGGCTTTATGCCCAGTGTGGGGAGATACTTGAGCCATATGGGCCCCAGGCTCATTTCCCTGTTGAGGCATTTGCAGCCTCGGTTACCTGACACTCCTGTGTCAGTCTGCGCATCGTGTCACTATAACTAGATTACTGGTGTATTTCCATTTAACCAAAACTTCTGAGGAACACAGATGACTCACATATCCCTCAAGGCAACAATTCCACAATAGGAACAAATCATTATTTCTTCCCCACTTTTTTCCAACACAAAATCTTGCCATCTCCCACCCAGATACCCTAGCAACAGTACTTAACTCATTGAGTAGTCCAGCTTAAACCCGGAATATTGAGAAACAACGTCACTGTAAAATTCTATACGTAGAAAGCTCCCAGTGGAATTGAAAGATGGAACCTCTGTCTTCCCACAAAAAGTGCCAAGAAGTGGAGAGCTGATGTCGCTGCCGTCACGAAAGACGAGTCTGTCATAGTTGCACCCAGTGGCTTCCTCCAGGTCAAAAAAGCCCATCGTTAGGGAGATCTGAAGGAACCACATAAGGGCACCAATTTCTATGTGTAGCATTTTATCTAAATTCAACAACATAGTATGCACTAAAGCCAGTGAGCATTATGCATACCCATAAATTAACAAGGCAGATCTGGAGCAAGCTAGATTTCATCACTGAATGCAGGAGTAAACAACACATTGGCTACCCCTGATCTAATGCAATCTTTTCTGAAGAGAGATTGAGATCAGGTCTTTAGGGGGAAAGTAATGAGCTGTATAAAGTTGTTGCCCTAGCCAGGAAAGCCCACCCCCCCTCCTCCTGCCCCTTACCCTGCTTCCTGCTGGAGCACTGATAATCCATAGGCATTTTTTGTTTGGAGGGTATTTTCTTGGGAAGTTTGGAGAAGTGACCACTCCATGAGTACTTGTGAAAGTCCCTCCACATATCACTGTGATGAAAAGAATGGGGGGGGGGGTCAATGGAATAAAAGGGGGGGGGGAATCAGTATGTTTAAAAATAATGTTCACTCTAAATGAAGGACACTCGTATGGATGCAAGAGTTCACCCAAGCCAGTATGGTGTAATGGCAAGAGTGCTGAGGTTGGATATGGGAAATCTCATTCATGAAGCTGATGGAGAGCCTTGAAGCTCTCTCTTAGCGTAGCCTTTCTTACAGGGTTGTTGTTAGGTGGAGGGTAGGCAAGAACATAAGACACTAAGAGAAGAGGAAGAGAAATCAGCATTAGGAAGGGTGGTGAAAACTCTGCCAGTTCTTGACTGGTCCCACCATGACTGGTGGGTGGCAGCAGCCTCCACCAATGAACATGTTGAGAAGCAGGAAGAGGATAACTGTGGTCTGGCACTGCTATCCCTCCATTGGGCCATGGAGTTGATTTTCTTCTTCTTTCCTAATCTGAATCCAGTGGGGAAGGCCTGTAGTTTAGCCATAGAACATCAGCTTTGCATGCAGAGGGTCCCAGGTTCTCCACCCCTGGCAACTCCAAACAGGCCTCTACTGACCCCAGAGAGAGGCTGCCCATCAGCATAGACAATACTGAACTAGGTGGACCAATGGTCTGACTCTGCAGATGGCAGCCTTCCTATGTGCTTCTCCCTTTGTTATATTTATCTATTTATTTATCTCACAAGATTTATCTCACATACTTGATTGTAATGTAACCTCAAAGCAGCTTACAAAAAGAATAGAATTATCCACAACAGACCGGTTAGAAGCAACTATATTAAACTTTCAAAAATACTTAAAACCAATGACAAGTTATAAACCAGATTAAAGCACATGTCAATACTCTGCATGTCTGGATAGGCTTGCAAGTGCTATTGAGAGTGCAGGGAAGGCACCTGACTGGTGAAAATAGGCAAGAATTTCCAAAGGATGGGTGCCTGCAAATGTGGAATGAGGATTACGTGGCACCTGCAACAGGACCTGGGCTGCAAATTGAAGTGGTTGTTGAGTGGGCATTTATATAATAGTAGTAGTAGTAGTAGTAGTAGTAATAATAATAATTAATAATAAATAGATTTTAGTGGGCTTTATTTATTTATTTATTTATTTTTAATTAATTAGATTTGTATACCCATATATCTCAGGGCGTATTTAGGGTAAGGTATGTCTGAGTAAACATGTTTCAGATGGGCTCAGACATGCAAAGATGAGCAAACAGTTTGAGGTCCATAGACTTCTATGTGGGTTGTTGTGAGAGCAAATGGATTTAGAGAATTTGGGTAATTCAGATCCAGGGAAAGACAGCGTAAAATTAAAATACCCTTGGAAAACTGTTCCACCAGTGCTTGTTTTTATTTTGCATGTACTGTATGTGTTTCTTTCCTAGCACTGATGCTTTCAGCAAGTAGTGAGAGATAGAGCCCTTCATACCATGTGCATAGGAAGCTGTGAAACCCTTTGATGCAACAGCCTCATCACTCACAAACTCCACAAGCATCATGCTTCCAGAAGACACCACTGCTGGCAACTGCCCCTCTCCACATAACTTGTCAACAAGAAGACGGGCATTTCTGTTGTTTCCATCATAAATTCGGATGTAGTCGGAGGCACAGTTTGGAGAGCGCTGGAGATCCAAAACATGAAACTTAAGGAAGACCTAAAGCAGAAAAAGAAAGCCAAATACATTTTAGCTTGGCTGGGCCCTGATTCCCAGGATTCTTGGGATGGGGAGATGTGCTTCAAACATAGCCTGGTGTCACGTACTTGAAACTAACCTGAAGATTAATGTTGTGTCAGTAAGTTCAGAGCATAAACAGACTGCAACTCCCAAAAGTATACAAGTAGCAAGAAGGAAGAAGAAGAAGAAGAAGAAGAAGAAGAAGAAGAAGAGGAGTTTGGATTTGATATCCCGCTTTATCACTACCTGAAGGAGTCTCAAAGCAGCTAACATTCTCCTTTCCCTTCCTCCCCACAACAAACACTCTGTGAGGTGAGTGGGGCTGAGAGACTTCAGAGAAGTGTGACTAGCCCAAGGTCACCCAGCAGCGGCATGTGGAGGAGCGGAGATGCGAACCTGGTTCACCAGATTACGAGACTACCGCTCTTAACCACTACACCACACTGGAAAGGTCCATTCCCTGCCCTCCTTTTATCTGTTGTGTAAACATTAAACAATGATTTGAGCATCCTTACCTTTCCTTCTGGGATTTGGATCAGCCATAGGCATGTGACATTTTTGGGGTATGAATATGGGTAATTAGTAGAGGAGAAGTTGCCCCTTCGATTACGAAGCACAGTGCTACAACAGTCTAAAGAACAGAACAAAATGAGGGGAAAATGAGATGCGCAAAGGGAAAATTCCAACACAACTTTCTGTTTATCTATCCTTGCACTCTGTGAGGGAGAACTCAGCGCTCATTAAATATGTCACTGTTCAACCTAGTAAAGGTTACTCCTGCTGAATGAAGAAATTAAAATATGCCTGTTAACAATATCACACACACCAGACAGCAAATGATTGTGATTCATGACTTGAGCTCATTACATTAAGACCAACATACAGTGCAGTATACAGTATTAGCAAAATGTTCCTCCTTATGATGCGTGGGGTGGGTGTATAGAAAAAGGAGGGCTTGTGTTTTAGGACTGTTGGGGTGTGCAGGGGAGTGAACTCTGTACACTGAGCATTCAGAGGCACATTAAACACCCCCCTTCCCTATAGGTTCCCAATTGGCAAGGCAATCCAGTGATAAATGGTTGGTCTTGCCTTCAGTGCGGCAGCATCCCCATGCAGGTGCCGACTGCAAGATCCAAATGATGATAGATGACCAAATACTGCACATTCATACACATACTGCACCTGCATGGGATAGCACCTTGGGAAAGGCTCTCCTTCCCAGCACAGGGAGCTTGCAAAGAGGGCCAAGTGTTGACTGATAGGGTTGGAATAATATGTTCTTGAAAGGGGGGGGAATGGCTACTAGCCATGATGGCTATGCTCTACCTCCCTAGCTGGAGGCAGCGATGCTTCCGAATGCCTGTTTTTGGAAAGCATGGAAGGGAAGAGTGCTCTTGTGGACTTCCCCACTCCAATGGTTTTTTGTTTTGTTTTTAGTGTATTGATAGAGGTGCCCTTTCAAGTGCAGAGTAAATGATTTACTGTTTTCAAAGCATGGCATTGGGAAGAGAAAGTATGTTAAGGTGAGGTGATGCCCATCTAGGTCACGAAATCTGGCAGCACTAGCTAATCTCAAATGTTATAAAAAATTAACAACATCAGATGGGAAACTACCCATGTAGCATTCTGAACACTTACTGCATCTGTAGAGCTTGTTGATTTTTTTCACATCTAGGTCGCTGAGTCCTATTCTCTGACCAATTGGTACAGATGCATTTGGGATGGGGACAATGGTTGCTTTCCCGGGAGCACTAGAAAAATCGTATCTGCAGAAGACAGGAATAGATGTGATCATCAAACTCTGTCGGGTCATTGTTTTATAATGCAACATCTAAAATAATATTTGCATGGAAACCATCCTGGGAAATGAAGAATAAAAATTTCACAGACATTGGGTTGTCTATACATACATGCAAAAGATTTGGGGTTCAGCAACAATAATGTACCAATGTGGCAATGAAACACTTTTGTTCAGTCCCATGACTTTTCATTTGTATGGTTCCTCAGGGTTCTATACTGTCCTTTTAAAATCTACATGAAGACAGAGGTCATCTGCAGTTTGGGGTACAGCTTCTTCTCTGTCTCTCCCTATCCAGCAATCCCAAAGATGCTGTAAATGTTGTAGATCAGTTCTGGCTGTTAGTGGGATGAAGTGGGTGGGATGAAGACTAACAAACTGAAACAAAATCTAGGCAAGGCAGAGGTTCTTGTGATAAGTAGGAAGGGTTTCAGTTTGGATGTTCAACCAGTGTTGGAAGAAGTTGCACTCCTTGCAGCTTCAGCGTGTTCTTGCACATTGCTCCAAGGAGAAGACAGAGATGAAATTATATAAAAGAGGATCCTTACACTACAGTTAAGAGCAGTTTTGTCTGAAAAGAGAAGGTGCCCTGAAACACAACTTACGGGCCATAATGCATCACTGAACCATAGTCATACGGAAGACCCAGATTATTAGAGTCCACTTTCTCGAAATTCCCCTGTTCTCCTGTAAAATATGAGAGTAAGTGAAGCAGGCACTCAAAGGAGAGTTAGAACACAGGGGGAGAAAGAGAGAGAAGAATGATTTTAACAGGTACTTGTGAAAATAAAGATGTTGTAAACTTAGCAACAGTTTCTCTGCTGAAGCCCTTGTGAATTTCTGAGTCCCTTTAAGAACAAGTGCTTGGGTTTGCTTGTTTCCCCACTTCCACTTTTAACCTTCTGTTGGAAGCCCAGAGTGACTGGGGGAGAAATAAATTATTATTATTATTATTATTATTATTATTATTATTATTACAGTGGTTTTTTCCTTTCGTAAGCTTGAGTGTAGGGGCTAACTACTGATATTTGTAAGCTGCTCTGGGGAGATTATATATATATATATATAGTTGTTTGTTGTTTACTTGCTTTAGTTGTTTATTTGTTTATTTTTACATGGTTTAAATGCACCCTCTGCTCAGAATTGAAGCTATATGCACAATATACAATATAGAAATGTTTTTGTTTAAATAATCCTCCACAGCAAGCAAGGGTTAAAACTGTTACTTGAATGCTGGTGGACATACCTGCTGTGACATACTCCAAGTGGATTTTAACATACTTGTCTCGGTCGTTCCGGGCCTGTTCATGTATGAAACCCAGGGCATGGTTGATTTCATGCTGAATTAATCCTTTATATATGCAGCCATTTTTTGCCAAGCCCAACTGCTGTTTGCCTCCAATCTTTCCAAAGTAAGACCAGCACCTGAGAACATGGAAAGCAGTGACCTGTGCCATCACATAAAGCCATGGCATACAGTTTCATTTAGTACATTTATAACTTGGCTTTCAGTGAGCACAAAGTGTCATACTCTCTCATATTTTACCCTGTGAGGTAGGTGTGTATTTAGTAGAGCCCTGTTCCTGCGCATGTCCACTCAGAAGTAAGCTCTACCGAGTTAAATGGGAAGTAGGTGGGTACGAATGCAGCCTCTTAAGCCTCACTGAATTCAATGGAGTTATCCAATTACATATTAATGTTGATATCTTAAGTTGTGAGCATCACATATGATTAGTTACAAACATCTAATTTCCAGAAAATATGAATGTCCAGGAGCACTCTAGAAGACAGCACATCTTTACTGACTCCAAAAACATAGACGTCATCTCTCATCTAGTTCTCTACTATATATTTTGGAAAGTGCTATGTCTGTCTGTCCGTCTGTTCTCCATTGGTTTGGCTGCCTCTCAAGATATCATTACAAAACTCAGCACAAAGGTCCTGAGGTGGGGGGTGGGGACTCTGTCACTGTTTTAATGCTGGCCGCCACTTTGAATCAAGGTGGTGGACCCAAATGCAACTTTGGTGTGATTTTTTTGAAATAGGATCAGCCGCCTCTTGAGATATTGTCACCAAATTCGATACAAGGATACCCAATGTAGGGGCAGTGGACTTCATTGATGCTTAGAGGCCCGGTGCCATTTTGAATCCAGACGGCAGACTAAAAAATGACTTTGGAGTGACTTCACCTGATTTTTAGCATGACAGGTCCAAACTCACAAACAGTATCATCCATTTAAAAATCACAGTATTTTGTGGTTTCTACAGATTCATAGGCATTGCCAGACACTCCCTTATGGACCACCTTAAAACATAAAGCAAGGAATTCAGCACTGTGCTATGGCAATAGTTCTGTCAGTGCAAGCATTTCAGGCTGCCAGATGCAATGTTCCCTCATCTCCTTTGCCTGTTTTGGGGCAAGGTCAGGGTTTCAACCACCTATAAAGCATCCTGTTTTGGTGAAGGCTGTCCCACTAACACCAGCTTTTACACGCTGTTGGACTCCAACTCCCATCTGCTCCAGGCAGCATGGCCAATGGTCAGGGATTATGGGAGCTGGAGTCTGCCAGTATCTGGAATGCAACAAGTTGTGGGGAAAGCTTCAGCAGAAGAGAAGAAACAGAAAGACAGCATAATTCCAAGCAATAGTAGTATTCTTAGATATCATCAGGAGAGATAAAACTTACCTATCTGCAGGGGAAATATTTATGTAGTCATGTTCTGTTGAATGCCTGATAAACTGAATACATGTCAGTGTGACAAATTCTTGCATTGCTTCAGCTATCACAGTCCTCTCCTCCACAGCTAAAAAAAAAAAATGCAAGGGAGAGAAAGGAATGCATTGAAAGTTCCCATATTATGTGTGTGGAGTTCAAACAGAATATGTTTTGCCAACATGGGGAAGTTCCCTGCACTCCTGGGTATACCATTAAGAAATATTTCATGTAGAACAGGGCTCCTGGGAAATTGTGAATGTGTGTGTAAAGGAGGATTTCTTTCATGTAAACCTTCTTCAAAAATTATCCACCTAACTATGGCTACTCTCTGCATATGGTATAGCAGTGAAAGAGTGCCCAACATTCCAGGGAAACATGAATGCTGGAAGCAAGTGGGTGCCAGCACTGTTTCTATTGCTTACAGTACACAGACCACTTCAGCGCTTGTTATATCTGTTGTGTAAATGCTTTTTATTATGGGTTTTGGGGTTGTTGTTTTTTTTGCAATTGTACAAAGATATCAAAGTATAAAATGGGTATAGCAGACTTGGTTATGTCATATACAACTCAACACGTTTGCTGTCTGATTCATGTAATTGATGCTGCAACCCGCTGCCTACCAAAGCCTGTGCCACAAGGAACTTTAGGGTGCAAATCCAACTCAATTCCACTTAAAAATGTTTGGCCTTCAGATCCATCTGATGATGATCTTTCCAGTCATCTTCAGACAGGGGTAAGGCTGTAGCTCAGTGGTAGAGCATCTGATTTGCATGCAGAAGGTCCCATGTTCCCATGTCCCTGCCATCTCCAAGTGGGACTTAAATAAAACTGCTGACTCTGGAGAGCTGCTGCCAGTCCATGTAAGCATTACAGAGCTAGATGGACCAATAGTATAACTCAGTATAAGGTAGTTTCCTATGTTCTTATGGCTCTTCTGAAAATGATGACCACAAGCCAACATCATTATCTCAGAAGGTCTTGTGGACTCTCAGTCTCATATAGAGTCAGAGGCCAACTGTGCATAGGAGGGGAAGGAGTTTCTATACTCCAGATAATGGAGCAATGGTTTAGACCTTAGATTAAAATTTGAATCATCCCACCAAATTGGTTTGCTGTCCTCAAAGTCCCTGCTAGAGAAGACAATGCCAGAGGCTGAGGCTATTCATTGGTGATAAAGTGCATTGCTTCATGGCAAAGTTGCAGCTTCACTTGAGGATCAGGACTCTGGCTGTCAATTATTAAGATGCACTTGGGGATAAAAGGACTCCCTTGAGCTTTGGAATGTATCAGCTATTGTGTGGTGGGGTGGCAGTGCTCCCCTGACCTCGTGACAGTCTCATTGCTGTTGCCCATTAGGAAAGAGAAGGGGAGGGGTAAGGCAATGGCAAGGTCAGCAAAGTGCAAGCACACTGCTGGAGCCAATTCAGCCCATTGGTGTGTTTGCACCATGCTGACCTTGACCCACCTCTACATCCTGGTAAGTTCCAACAAAGCAATCCAAGGCTAGGCGAGTGCCATCACCCCACCATACTTTCCGCTGTTGGCTCTGCTTGGGAGCTGTCCTGGGTCCTGCAAGACTGTAACCTGCTGCCTACTCCAGTTTTGTGCTGTCTGTGGTGATTGCACCTCAATCAAGGTTCCCAACAGGAATAAGGCACCAGCCTGATTAAGAAGTGGGTTGTATTACCAACCCAACTGGGACATGGGTGGTGCTGTGGGTTAAACCACAGAGCCTAGGACTTGCCGATCAGAAGGTCGGCGGTTCGAATCCCCGCAACGGGGTGAGCTCCTATTGCTCGGCCCCTGCTCCTGCCAACCTAGCAGTTCGAAAGCATGTCAAAGTGCAAGTAGATAAATAGGTGCTGCTCTGGCGGGAAGGTAAATGCCATTTCCGTGCACTGCTCTGGTTCTCCAGAAGCCGCTTAGTTATGCTGGCCACATGACCCGGAAGCTGTATGCCGGCTGTCTCGGCCAATAAAGCGAGATGAGTGCCACAACCCCAGAGTCAGCCACAACTGGACCTAATGGTCAGGGGTCCCTTTACCTTTTATGGTGTTGGAGGAGACTCTTGAGAGTCCCATGGATTGCAGGAAATTCAAACCTATCCATTCTTAAGGAAATCAGCCCTAAGTGCTCACTGGAAGGACAGATTGTGAAGCTGAGGCTCCAATACTTTGGCCACCTCATGAAAAGAGAAGACTCCCTGGAAAAGACCCTGATGTTGGGAAAGATGGAGCATACAAGGAGAAGGGGACGACAGAGGATGAGATGGTTGGACAGTGTTCTCGAAGCTACCAGCATGAGTTTGACCAAACTGCAGGAGGCAATGGAAGACAGGAGTGCTTGGCGTGCTCTGGTCCATGGGGTCACGAAGAGTCGGACACGACTAAATGACTAAACAACAACAACAACATCACCAACAACCATGGCTCACTGATTGCTATGGAAAAGAGCTATCTGGGGTTTTTTGGAGGGTTATATATATATATATATAATGTATTTTCATTATACAAAAATTTCATTATTAGCAAGAATGAACGCTGGAGAAGGCCTGTTGTAAAGCTTTAAATAACATACAAAACTCTGTCGAGACATTAATTGGAATGTTGACCAGCCCATCTTCTGATCTAGGCCAAACACATCTCTGATGGCATTTCATGGCACTTCGCTGTGTTCTTCGTCTGTAAACAATATCATCCTGATGCATAAATGTTTCTCCTGCAAGGATATTATTATTATTATTATTATTAGTAGTAGTAGTAGTAGTATGATTTCATACGCACCATTCAGCATAAGGTTCCAGAGTGGGTGACATCAATGTAACAATGCAATTTTAAAATCAGTTAAACCAACTTACAGTCAGAAGAATAGGTAGATCCTAAATATCTCCCTCTCAGATGTCAAACACCAGTGTAAAGCAGTGTGGAAAGTTGCCTGGATGCCAGGTCTAACCAGAAATGAACAGCAGGTCTACCCATTTAGAAATAATGGAGGGCTAGTCTAGGAATGCAAATTTCTCAGAGCTCATTTGAACAGCAGGCAGGAAGAAATATTGCCTTGTAAAACAAAACAAAAACCCAAACCCCAGAAAACAAACAACCAATCCTGTTTTCCTTCCAGTTTATGAACTGAGAATGTTCATGAAGTACCAAAGACCATATGACCACCCATCAATAAATATGTTATTTATTTAGCACGCTAACCAAGTTCATCAATATGTTGCAAGATTTAATAGTGATGAAGACCTCGTGGAAAGTAAAGTTAGTCTCAAATGTATAAAGCAGGAGGTGCTGAACAATGCACTCTTTTATTAAGGTCAGCAACTTTGAGATCAGACTGCTACTCTAAAGGCACCCAGGGTCAAAATCCACTGAGCATTTCCCTCCATGAGTTCAAATGAAGTGAATGGGAGGAGCTGAGTGACAACATTACTCCTGTTGTTGAGGAGCTCCCATTGTTTTCAATGGAAGTCATGCTGTGGGGCTTCCCAGAAGACCTTCCTCCCCTAAGAATGGAATCATAGACACCCAGATCTGAATGCTATTTTCTCAATTACATAAGACAGAAAAACTCTACAACAATCTATAGAACAACAGCATGGCATAAGCACAACATTGAGAGCATGACATCTCATAAAACAGGCATAAATCAAGCTCACCTGTGGCCTTGTCTTCCTGGATTCCCTGAAAAAGAATGGGTCATATTTTTAGGGTGCAGTATACTTAATCATTGAAATGTAAAATCACAACAGAAAATGCAGGAAGCGAGTTCTTCGAGAGAGAAGTCTAGACAGCATCTTCAGCAGCATCAAGGACACACCTGGACAGGTTTACCTGGTGTAAACCTAGGAAAGGACAGTAATAAGGTTGATAGTGCTAGAAGATTCATCTTTGGGTTGCTTCATGTGTTCTTGTAGGTTTTCAGCAGCTTCACTTGTTGAGCCCTAGCTATGTGCAACTTGGATGAGCTTTTTTATATAGAAAAAGGCTGGCTTTAATCCGCGCAGAACAGCTAGATAACACGATGTATTTTCACAGAAACAAACAAGCTGTGGGAATTCCCAGAAGAGCTATCCGAGTATCATTTCATGCTACTTTATCATTGGGAGGAGGGGAAAGGATAAACAAATGTTGCAATATGAGAAAAGCTAATTGTTGGGTGACTAACACAAAATGCACTCGTCTATAAATAGGTGAGGACTTTTTTTTTTTTTTTAATAGTTTGAGTATTGGAACTATGAAGCTACCCTGTGAGCTTGCATGCATACAGAGCAACGTCTCTGAACACTTCCCCACTTGGAGGGGAAGGCGATTGCCCCTTGGATCCCCACTTGCTGACAAGAGGGAGCTGTCCACTGCCAACACAGCAGTCTCACAATGATTCAGTTTGCTATACATGGGCAGGCAGATGAAGGCTTCCAGATGAAGGCTTCCAGGTCTGCTTCTACTGAAAACAACAAAGAGTCTTGAGGCACTCAGACAAAGAGACTGGAAGATCTATTGAAATGACTTGTTATGAGTTTTCTATTGGATTTCTGTGAACGTGTTTTGTATCAGTGCGGGTTGCCTGAGGCCTTGGACCTAATAACAGACCTGGCAACTTGCCAAGAACCTCTTTCTTCGGGAGACTGGATGATTGTGATCAATTGCCAGTATTTTTATTGGCCAAGAGACCTATGAAGAGCGGGTGGGATCTCTCTCCACCATTCTCAGTTGAGGAATGTTGGGATCCAGATATCTGTTAAGTTGCAGCTTGAGGCACACTCAGGGCCCAAACTACATATGAAGTTTACAATAATTTGTTATTGAATGCAGACATTTTTGTCAGCATGGGAGAGGGGCTTAATCTGGATTGGGGGCCTGGCATGACACGGGGAGGAGTAGGGGACGCTTTCATCTTTTGCCCCCATGCTAGGGTCCTTATCTGGCTCAGGACCCCTATACTAACAATTTAGGAAAGAGAAAGCTTGTACTCTTGGGGAAACTCCATGATTTATATCATGCGTAGCATGGCCCCGAGAGGAGGATGGGGAAAACAGAGTTTTGGGAGCTCTGAAGCATCTTAAGGCCCATTGTAGATCTGATGTGGAAGCACTAGATGTCAAGGCATCCGTTGGAGCTTTATGCTGGGAGCTTCCATCTATGCTTCACCCGTATAATTGTAAATAAATGTAAATATTACAAAATGCTGTAACCCTCCTGTGACCTCCTTTCCAAGGAAACTAGAACTGTACAAGCACCACTTTTCTGGAAATGCTTGCCACATGGAAAATGTAGGCACACAAAACAGCCTGTTGTCAGATCCAGAAGTAACATGAGATCATACGAAAGCTATGTCAAGAGATGAATGTTTTCACTTGATACTGCTCATGCAGGGGCTTTGTTCAATTCAACCCATTGCCTGGAACCGCCTCCCCTTCACCATGCAACAGGTTTGCTTCTTTTCTGCTTTCGGTCTTGTTTCAAGTCCTAGTAGTATGACAGCTTTTCTTCAGTGATCCTTGCCTTATTGTAGTTCTTTTCTTTCATTGCCCCCAGTCTCAATGCCACATCTGTGTACATCTACTCAGAACCAAAGATAATTGTCTGAGGCCCTTCCCCATGAATCCCCACCAGGTGCTGACTAGAGAGGGCCAAACTAGTTATCAAACATCTCCCTAGAAAGGCTCACCTGGTACCCTTTTTGTGGCCTTTCTGATTTCCCCAGGCATTTGAGTCTTCAGTATTTTTAGTACTTTTTAAAATAACTGGTGTACTGTTACTCTGCTGCTAGGTTTATACTGCTCCTGGTTTCATTCTGTTTAAGCTTCTATTTCCAAGCTGTAATTTTTTGTATTTTATGGGTTTTGCTTGTAAACCAGAACTGTTATAATTGGGCAGTAATCATGTCCCCTTGGTGGGCTTAACAGCACCTATTGTTGCTGGATAACAGTAATGACAGATTCCCCCAACCCATGCATGTTGAGGATCCTGATTACACTTACACATATTTCAGTTTAAGACTGGTAGGAAATGTCTTTAAAACTTACTTGAACTATACTAAGCATTCATTCCACTGTCCTATACTACGGCTGTCTATACAGTACCGTATTAAAATACAAGCCCAAAGGGCCCAGAGTGATGACAAAAGAATCAACACCCTTATTATTATGGTAGCTATAAAGCTGTGCACCTCAGTATAAAACCCTGCAAACAACACTCAAAAGACACAGAGAACCATACTTTCACAGCTGCACATTATAAAACAGCTGGGCAGACAATCTCAAATAGTTAGGCATGAAAAACAAAAACCAGGTCACTGCATCGAACACAGCATGGGTCACTCTTCCCAGCTGAGGGCTGGAGTGGAATTTTGAAGTTTGGTCTTGGAGTTCAGCCGGATGAGTCTGTGGAATGCAATTCTTAACCTTCTCTTTTGACTCCACTTGCCTGGGAGCTAGATTGGATGCTGAAATGAATTGCTGGAGGTCCGTGAGTCACTTATTCAATTTGTGGAAACATTAGAAACTTGTCCAACCCGATGAATGGATAGTTAACTGCTCTCATAGCACTTTGTAAACAAACATCTCCATAAACGACTTTTCTTGTGCAACCTTCTTCCCATTTACTTTTATATAATGGGCAGTTTTCAGGAATGAGTTTAATTATCTGGCAAAGCAATTCCCGTTCCAAAGCTGTAGTCTACCATCCACATCCACTTTAATTCTCCCCTTCCCCCGCCATCCACCCCGGCTCTTTTGGCCATATTAAATTTGGACCAAAGTACTTGTAGTATCTACTGCTCTTGCTTAGATCCTTCAACAAAGCCTTTTAAGATGTCTTTAAAATCTAAAGTAGAGACGGGATGGATCCTGATGTGGGTTACAGAACAGGCCACTCAGCAGAGTGGGAAATTCTGTACCAGCGAGTTTAATGTTCCTGTTGTCATGAACTGGCAAGACGACGGTGAGTAGGTAGAAGATCCTGCCGAGGGGTGTAGCCAGGACTGAAACACACCGGGGGCAAGTAGGGGATGAGGAAGGAAGAACTCACAGGGTGATGGAGAATGGCGGTGATGGAGAATGGCGGTGATGGAGAATGGCGAAAGGATGGGGATCCATGCACAGGAACCAAAGCAGCAGGACCCATCACCAGAGCCAGAGGGGCCCCTGTCTTCATGAACATGGTGGGCTCTGAGGTGTAGGGAGCAGCAGGCAGGGTTCTCCAGGAGGCTGAGGCAGGCAAGGGCCCACAGCCCAGCTCCCTAGCTGGCCAGGTGGGGCTCACTAGCTCTGGGGGGAGGTGTGTGGTTCCGGAGTAGGCGAAGAACAGGTGAGGGTCTCATGTCTCATCAAGCCCAGATGCTGCAATCAGCAGGCAAAGTATAAAAGGGAAGCAGCTGAGCTGCTGTGTTTGCTTAACTGCCCATGTTGAGGGAACTTGCTTTGGATGCTCCTGGGCCTCTCAGGACTGTGCTTTGGGTTTGACTCTGGTCTATATCCTGACTGCTGGACTTCAGATTTGGCTACTTGGATTGATCCTGAACTGTGTTTCCTGACTTTTGGACTTTGCTTGTATGGACTGACCTTTGAACTTTGAGCTCTGGATTTAGCATACTGACTTGCTGCCAGGTAGGCCAGAGGTTCAGGACACCTGTGCACCTACTGTACTGAGGAGCAATAGTAAGGTGAGAAGAGAGGGAGAAGAAGCAGGCAGGTTACCAGTATTTTCCCACCTGTTTGCTAAGTTGCACTTTCCACCGTTTCACAAAGGGGAGCTGCTCCAGCCACTTGATCGTTTTGGTTACCCTTTCCTGCACCTTTCCCAGATCTGCAGTATCATTTTACAGCTGCTGCAATATGATGTGCTGTACACCATAGATCTGAAAGGGGTTCCAAAGTTCCACAAATCCTTTCTGTCTGAGGTTGAGGAATCTTCTACACTTCAAGCCAGCCAATGTTACATTTTATATCAATTATTTCTTTTGCTATTTTAGCACTCAAATATAAGTAGGTGTCTTACCTTTATTCTTTTTGGTGCCTGAAAAAAACTTTTTTGTTTAGGCAAGCCTGCACAGACATGCAGGATGTGGACATATATTCTGGTTTTGGGGTTGTTTTTGATTTTTTAAAAGTTGGATTAACGGATAATTTTATTGTTTTATCCTTTTAGTAAACTGCTTAAAATTTTATAACAATCCAGTATGCAAATCCTGTGAAATAAAGTAAATGGCCTTTAATGTCTTGGCAGAAAGAAGGCTTATGTAGGATGCTCAACGGACTGCAAGAGACCTAGAAGTCTCTTTGTGATTACCTACACATGCACGTTTCACAAGATCTTGGAACCAATCATGCAAGATTCCAAGGACTCAAGGCCATAAGCACATAGGTGCCCCCTCACCAACATCCTTAGTAATGTGGACACCTTTGGCAAGACTGGGCAAGCTGATGTACACCCACATAGCCCCTTTAATCACACCACACTCACTGCTTCATGCTCATTGTGAACAATACTGGTTCCTATTTTGCCAGTATTGAAATACACCCCATTGACTCCCTGTGGGTTTCTGATCTTGGAGAGCTGGTCTCAACTTTTAAAGTCCTACATAACCTAAGATCCAAACATCTGCTGAGCCAGCTTTCCTGCATCAATCTGCCTGCCTACTGAGATTGTCATCTTGTTTAACTAGACAGGCTTTTAGTCTCCTGTTCATGTTGACTCCCTCTGCTTCACAAATGCTCCTCTCTTGATTTCTTCCCCTATGTAACAGCAACTCAAAACAGTCTGTGGTTGCCCTCTAGTGGCACATTGTGTGAGCTGTACTATATGTTCAGTTTTGAAAAGCTTAGTTTCCATTTCCAAATACAGTACAGTGGTACCTTGGTTTACAAACTTAATCCGTTCTGGGAGTCCGTTCTTAAACCGGACTGTTCTTAAACCGAGGTACCACTGTACTAGGCTCGGAAGAGTTGCTAATCACAGTCCCAAAACACAAAAGAATTCCGTTTTGTTTGTTTGCATAGTATTATTTTGGATTCAATGTTTGTAATTTTTGTTATGATTCTGCATTGAAAATAAATAAATAAACTCTTTAAAAAAAAAACACACAAAAGAAATACCGGGTTAATGGTCGTCACATGGGGCATATTTCAGAGATCTACACATCACAGAAGTTCACATGAATATGTGCATCTTTCCACATTCTAAAGCTTTCTTACAGAACATTTCCTAAAATGTGAAGTTGGCATCCTTCCCTATGTGCTGAATGCTGGGTGGCAGACCACATGCTCTGCATGCCCAGGCTGACTATTGGGACACCGTCAGGTAAGACTGGGAAAAGAGTCCTGCCTGAAACCCTGGACAGCCGCTACCAGTCAGTGTGCAGACCACAGGTAGCCAATGCAGTGCCCTGAGAGGCTGTTGCACTCCAGTTCCCATTAGCCTCAGGCAGCATGACCATTGGTCAAGGAGGATGGGAGTTGCAGTCCAGCAAAACCTGGAGGGCATCATGGTGGCTTCCCCTGCAACTATCTCTGTATAAGGCAGATTCCTGTTTGCAGGGTGTTGGACGACATGACCCCTGGGGTCCCTGCAAGTCTACAATTCTATGATTCCTACAGACTTTATAAAGTTCATTAAACAAAAACTCCAAGTACAGCAGCATTCCCAGCAAGGACATTCCCTGCCTCTGAAGTTGCTGCACACAGGGCCCTTCTTCCCTCAAAGTTGGCAACTCCCCGCATCCTCTAGGATGCTCTTGCCCAGTAGAAGATGGCGACCACTACCCCAGGCCCCCCCGGCGGACCCACGCGCTCGTTCCTCTTCCGGCGTGGGTTGCCATGGCGCCAGTCCCCTCCTTCGCCCTCCTTCCCTTCTCCAGTGTTTACATCCAGAGCTGGAGTAGGAGGAGCAGCTGGAGGCTCAGTGCCGGGGAAAAGGCTCTGGCAGCCGCGGCGACCTTGCGCCGCTGCCGCTCCTCCTCTCGAGTAAGCCGCGGGGAGAGCCAGGGAGCGCCGCCATGAAGGTGAGCGGGGCGCGCGCCTCGTCCTCCCGAAGGCGCACGGGGCGGGCTCCCTCCTCTCCCTGGAGCCAGGGCGGGTGGCGAAGAGGGCAGTTTGGGGGGCAAAGGGTCGGGGCGGCGGCTGGTTTCCCCAAGCAAAGAGTCCCCCCCACTCCCTCCCACCACCACATAGGGAATTCCCATCCCTGTTCCAAAAACAAACCCAAGTTAACCTGTGCGTTATCCTTGGAAAGGAAGGATGCTCAGAGGTGGTACAGTCACTCCCCACCCCCAAGCTCATGGGACTCCCATCAAGGGTATACCTCGGGGCACTGAGAACGACCATCTCATCCAGTCATGGTGATATTAAAACGTACACACAACACATTGCCCGAACTTGGAGGTTTTTAATCAGAAGTTGGCTATCTATTTATCTATCTGCCAGGGATTCTTTAGCTGAAATCCCTGCACTGCTGGGGGTTGGACTAGATGACCCTTAGTATCCCTTCCAAATCTACAGTTCTGTGATTCTTTGAAATATTCCTGAACTCTGGGCATAGTCCAGGTTTCTTTTTGAATTCTTGTGATAATAAATTTAACTGGGTTTGTTTGTTTTTTCTGTTCTCCGCCCCACTGAGTGAACTGTAAGATGGTGTAAACTGAGTTTGACCCAGTTCAGTTTGACCCAGGCGGCTGCGATTCTGTTGCATTGAGTTAATTGATTACAACATGAGCGACCCAGAATGAAACCGACCTAGGCTGCAAACAGGATCTTTGTGGCGCACTCATGGTAACCTCAATAATAAAACTGAGGACCTTGTTTCAAGGAGTTTGCAAAAGACTGCAGTGTCCATTGTTCATTGCCTTTACACCATGCGTTTGTTTCCCACTGTGTTTTTTGATAGCTGTTATGTGAGTTCATGGGGCTGGAATGAACTTGGCCACTGCTGCCTGCTACATATCCCGTGGTGATGGTAATTTCATCCTTGGTTGAATTACTTTGTGGCAGCCTATGGAGGGCGGTGCCATACATTCTAAAACAGACAGGTGTGCTCTTCAAATACTGTTGGACCCCAACTTCCATCAGCTCCCATCAACATGACAACTGGAATTGCACAACATCTGGAGGGACTACAGATTCTCAGTCCTTGTTCTACAATCACATACTTTCTATCACTTTTCTATATTCTATATTGGAAGGGGAAATCAGCAAGGTACTTTTTACAACTATGTCCTTTTAAAAATCATTCTATCACTTCCCAGTGATCTATATTGCAGGGAAGATCAGTAATAGCGGACTAAGGGCTAACATTTCAGGTAGACCTATCTGTCATCTGTCAAGTAACTGCTGCTCAGCTTCCAAGTAACTCCCAAGTTCCTAGGAACACAATCCAGATTGGGGAAAAACCCACTGCTCTGGTTTTCTAGGTTGGTTCATGACTGACAAGAATTGGGATGGGAGTTGTAAAAGTCAGTGACATTGTAAATCACGGTTTAGTGCAGGGATGGGGGCTCTCTTGAGGTTGTTGGAGTACAACATTTGTAAAACATAACAAAAGCTAAAACTATAGGTGTAATTATATATGCATATATAAGTTGTGATTTGTCTCAGTGGAGAAACTGACACTGGTTTTAATGGGGTGGATTGCATCCAACCAAGGAGAGGACTTTGAATTTGAGGTGATGGGGAGGTTAAGTATCCAAGCTAGGACACAGAGAACCTTCTTACCTGACTTCTTAATGTTGTAGCAGGGAAACTGATGTGCATGTAATAAGCTCCCACAAACTAGGAATGTTTCCACAGTGTGAATATGCAGTGTACCAGAATTGTTCCATAAGACACATTACCTGAAAACTACTGCTGCATAAGAGCATCAGGCACAGCAAACAAAGGTGATAAGCATGGAGCAGATTGCTTTCTGGTGTGTGATGATGGCTAGCTGAAGCGCAGCTGTTTTCTTCTTCCCTCCACCTCCATTGCTCTTCCTGTCTCTTTACCAGCATGGAGATTTTCTAGGCTGAATATCACTGTATTCTGCAGCAAAGGGAGCAGGCATGCTGTTGCAGGGGTAACATAAGACTAATTAGGGCTATTTTAATTTTAATTGATTAATGTTGGAGTTCCAGTTATATTTTTACCTTGTTTTGAGGGTCACGAAACACCAGTAATTATCACTTGTATAATGCTTTACATGTGTCACAAAGCTATATTTTAATTAAATGACAGTTTCATTGTTTTGCGTCACATTCTATTTTCATTTGTCTAGTATGTAAAGAGTTCTAACTCTAGTGTTCAAATTCCCTCTGGGCTAAAACCTAGCAACAAAGTTCTCATTAGAAAACCTGGTTTTGTAAAATTAAGAACAAAACATCCATCAAGAGATTTGTAAACTCATTTGAGTACCAAAAACAAAAGAACAAAAAAAACCTCTGCTAAGTGTGTAACGAATGACTTTCAGTCATCTCTGTGGAATATGAACTTGATTTTAGGCCAAGATGCAAATGTGTGTTTAGTTAGGACTCATCATTCTCAATTTGAAACTGCAGATTCTGCTTAATTAGGCATCCTTTCTGAGCAAGCTGAAAGCCCTCAATTTTGATAGAGGTATATGTTCACATATGCACACATTTTTCCTTGTTCACACACTTCAAAATACCATGAACATTTGTTATGGGGATGTTTGTAACTTTTTTCCTCACTTAAAAGTACACACCTATAATACTCCATCTCAAAGAACAGACTGGATCTTTTCATACATTTCCATCCATTCTGTCCACATTTACCTTCTGCTCTGTACTTTCTCGGGACAGGTTCATGCTTTAAAGTGCTTTGTCCAAGAGCTTTCTTTTTGCCCCGGTGCTTTCTCCATGAAAACCCGCTATTTAACACTGAATCGGAACAAATGACAATTTGGGTTTCTATGGATTGCCATTTGCTCTGATTCAGTGGTAAAAAGTAGATTTTTTTGTGGGGAAAGCGGCAGGGGGGGAAAGTGCTTGGACATGGTGCTTTAAAGCACAGATCTGTGCCTAGAAAAGCATCACAAAAGGAAGTCTGAATGAGAGACCTTAGTTATGCCACATCAATCACACACACACACCTTTTTTGTGGCTCTGTGACACTTGCTGCTTAATCAGAATACTTGCCCATAATTGCAAATTATGTATGTATGTTTGCTTTGAAAACAAAGGTCATAAGTTTTTACAGCAATACTTTCGCCAATATTGATGTTGGTGAGGAGCCTTGTTCTTACTAAGCAAATCACTTTGTTAATGGCCCTTTGCATGCGACTTAAAGAAAGAAAAAGCTGAGGAGATAATTTTGTCTGTTTCCCCTTCTGCTTAAGGATCCCTTTCTTCTGTAGCGATCACTCGTAGCCGAGTAAGATTGTCTTCCATGAACATGGTCTTAACAGTGAGTCCGTAAGTGACTGTAGAAGCCAATTCTGGATCCACATGTCCTTCCACAGTGGGGACATACGGTAGATTACCAGGCAGAGTTGATCACGGTGAGGGTTTGCTAAATGTGCCTTCCTCTTAGCATGTTTTTCCCTTTCATCCTGAGTTTGAGCATCTTCAAAGTCCACGACACCTTTGGTAAAGGTTGTTCTCCAATTGGAGTGCTCACAGGCCAGTGTTTCCCAATTGTCAGTGTTTATACTACTTTTTAAAAAAAGATTTGCATTGAGAGCATCTTTAAACCTCTTTTGTTGACCACCAGCATTACGCTTTTCATTTTTAAGTTTGGAATAGAATAGTTGCTTTGGAAGAAGATAATCAGGCATCTGAATGACATGACCTGTCCAACAAAGTTGATGTTGAAGAATCATTGCTTCAACACTGGTGATCTTTGCTTCTTCCAGTACACTGGCATTAGTTCGCCTGTCTTCCCAAGTGATATGTAAACTTTTTTTTTTTTTTGAGACACCGTTGATGGAATCTTCCGAGGAGTTGGAGATGGTGTTTATAAGTGGTCCGTGTTTCACAAGCATACAGTAAAGTTGGTAGTACAGTAGCTTTGTAAACAATCATTTGGTTTCCCGGTGAATGTCCTGGTCCTCAAACACTTTGCACTTCATTCTGGAGAAACTGCACTCACAGAGCTCAGGTGATGCTGGATTTCGGCATCAATGTCGGCCCTTGTGGAAATACAACTGCCCAGGTAGAACGGATTGATCCCAGTGCAAATGCCACCACCACCTCCCATCCTGTTCTGCAGGTTCCCCTAGTCTTCCAGAACAGATTTTCAGGGGCTGCAGGGGGTTGCACCAAGAACAAGGAATTAGCAAAATCCTCTCCTCTCCACTTGCATTAGTGAAGACATCAAAAGCTGCAACTTCAAGTAAACAATTTGAAGTAAGTTGTGTATATTTGAAGTCCTTGTTGTTCCAACTTTGTGTAAACTGGGAGGGTAAACACCAAAATTCCTGATTCAAGTATGCAGTTGAAAATGGATGCAGCTGATGGTTTCACAGAATCATAAAATTGTAGAGTTGGAAGCGACCATGAGGGTTATTTCAGGTATCTCACTTCAGTGTCTTGAGAATCATTAGGAAAATATGATGAACTCCTCTTTGTTTGCTTTGGAATTGCTTTGGAAATTACACGCTAACCTTTGGCAGGAGGAGGAACACCTCTGCTTTGGCGAGGCTCATTTGACAACAACAAGAAGAAACTGAGCCTTTAGTATTATCAGCCCAGTATTGTGAGATCCTCTGCCAATAGAGATTCAGAAGGCCCATTCTATGCCAACTTTTAAATGCCTGCTGAAAACTTTTCTATTCTACCTGGGCAGACAATTAGGAATACATCCTTCCACAATGGTTAATTGATGTCTGATTTTAACTTTTTTATGTAATTTTTTATTGTTTGGTTTTATGTTCTATTGTTGCAAACTGCTTTGATTTTTTAAAAATGAATTGCATTCAGTTACACTGATCCAGAGCTTTCACAGCCTCTTCTGCTTGAGTAGAACTGTGTGTCATCAGCAATACTGGTGACACCTTGCTTCAAAGCTCCTAATGACCACCCACTCCCAATAATTTCATATAGTTGTTAAATATCATTGGGGGGGAGATAGACCCTACAGAACCCCATAGCACAAGTGTCAGGGACCTGAGGAACACCTACCTAAGTGCTGCTTTCTGGACACAACCCTGAAGATATGAACAGAACCACCATAATACAGTGCCTCTGATTCCCATCCCACTAAGTTGGTCCAGAAAAATGCCATGGTTAATGGTTTTAAAAGCAAAATATATAGGCAATAACCACACACTGAAGGGTTGAAACTGAGACTAGCGTAGTTCACTTTTCAGCCAAAGTTGAAATAGTGAATCCATTTTGACAGAAGATAGTTTAAAAGTCATCTTGTCATCCTGTGCCCCAGATATGAGGAGGAAGGCAAGATATTCTCAGGTTTTTATGGAGCGTAATTATTTTTCCTAAAGAGGTGATGAGAACAAGTTTAATCACTCTGGGAGAAAGGAAAGTTACCAGCATTGATATCCTACTATATCCGAATCTGAAATGGTTCACACACCATTTTTTATAGATTAGCTGTAGGTCTCCACAAATCTAGTTGCCAGGGCTGCTCTGTGACCCCTGCTCTGGCCAAGACAACTACAAGGACATCCTTTCACAAAGTTCCGGGATCCTCTGTAGGCTCTTCCAGACATCCTTTTAGTTACATATGTCTCTTTGTGGTTTGCAATGAAGCTTCTTCTATCTTACAGGGGCCTAGTTCAGAAGCACAGATGGTGGAAAGCAACGCAGAGGCAGCTGCTGAAGAACCACCTCCTTATTTGCAGGAAGAACCTCCTCAAGGTAGAGTGCTTAGACTGCCACCGTGAATTTCTTATAACTTTTCAAAGGGAAACAGGCCATAAGTTTCAAGGTCCATTCTTGTGATCCAAGGGAGTAGTATGTGATGTAGAATGCTTCATGCCATGATAGCACTGTTAATAATCCTAACTGAGTCCTTTGACTTCTCAAATACGTATAAAACAGGATTGTAAACCAAACTCCGTTGGCATTCATTAACAATATAGTTCTAGTTTGACCTAAGCTACTTATTGGGTGATGGCATCTTCCCCCTTTCCACAAAGTTGCATTATCTGTAACGTTAAGCAAGTGATTCCTTTCTGATTGGATTGACTTCTGTTGGTGAAAGTGCCCCAAGTGAGAGGTTTGGAGGGTGGCAATACAAGAACAGGTCTTTTGGATGGTGGGTCCCTGTTGGTGGAAAGCTCTCCACAGAGAGGCTCGCCTGATGCCATCATTACATGTCTTTAGGTGCCAGGCAAAAACATTTCTCTTTACCCAGGCCTATGGCCATTAAATAATCTGTGCCAGACATAGGCAAACTCCGGCCCTCCAGATGTTTGGGACTACAATTCCCATCATCCCTAAGCACTGGTCCTGTTAGCTAGGGATGATGGGAATTGTAGTCCCAAACATATGGAGGGCCGGAGTTTGCCTATGCCTGATCTATGCCCTGTTAAAGCTGCGGCGGTGCTGGTGGGGCTGTTACTATGATTATTTTTTTATTATGCTGCCTATTATTATGCTTTATATTATGTGTTTATTGTTGTGCTCCATAAAGTGTGTTCTTAATGTTGTACACCACCCTGGGATCTTTTGATAAAGGGTGGTATAGAAATTGAATAAGTAGTAAAAATAATAACTGTGAAGGTAGGCCTGTCATCTCACTCCTAAGGGCATGTATGGGACTTTTAGCATGGCTGAGCCAAAGCCCATTCTGATTCCCTAAGAAACCCAGCTCCCTCTCCTCTTCCCAGTCTGTTGCATGATCCCAGGAGATCATAGGATCCTGCAATTAATTTTCATCACCCCCACCTTCATAGGTGCTCAAAATCACAATGGTGACAGAATGCTAAAAGTGTGGGGTTCCCCTCTCCCCCGTATGTTTAAGTGGTAAGTGAAGATTCCCACGACATTATGGATAGAATTGAATCAAGTGGTTGCAGTTATTCTGGATTAATTAAACTGTAGTGACAGAAAGGGAAGGTGATTTGAATTAAGGACAAGTGCTTATTTAAATGGTCATCCAAGAGTTGGACTTGAGTCACTTCTTTATTTTAAATCTGCCGTTTTTATTTTATTTTATTTCTGCTGTGGAAAAGACCTCTTAATAGCAACTACATTTCAAATCCAGAGCTTTCAGACTCTATTCTACCAGCCCTCTTGGAAAGCTAGTTAAGCAGCCTGAAATGAGATTGAGAAAGGGTGTCAGCGGGAGGTTCACAAATGCCAATCTTAATTAAAAACCTGGTTTCCAGTTAAATGACCCAGATTACGATGAGTATGAATCTCTTTCTCTCTGTTGCATGAATGTTTCTTTAAGTAAACTTGACTACTGTTTTCTTTGGAAGAAGGTCCTCATATTCAAAGGACAGAAGATGCTAATTGGACCTTTTATATCTACATTCACGGGGACATGCAAAACTGCTTTCTGGTTCATCTAGTCCAGGGGCAGCTGAAGTGGTACTATCCATATGTTTTTGGACTACAATTCCCAGCAGCCCCAGCCAGAATGACCAATGGTCAGGTATGGTGGGAATTCTAATCCACAGTATCTGGATGTCAGGGACTGGCTGGATGATGAAAAATGGTGGGAGACTCCAGCCAGAGAACCCCCTAGGGAAGCCACAGAAGAGGAAGGCTCAGAGCAAGGGGAGGAGTGGTAGGACATAGTCAGAGGATGAAGGGGGGTGGAACAGAATGGTTGGATGCTGAACAAGCAGCTGGCTTGAGTGAGAGAGGAGAAGAAGAGACAGAAAACACTGCACACATAAGACAGGCAGCTGAGGAAGAGGGAGCCTGCTGGTATTCACCATAGGTTTTTCTGTTGGTATTCTGTTTCCTTGAATAAAGAATCAACCTTACTGCTCGTCTCTGTGTCTCTGTGATGACCTGTGGCTGAACCAGCCCTAACACTGTAGGATGCTTGTTACCCCTGATGTAGCCTATTGCTCCTAACCCATTTGGCAGCATCATGTGCTGTACCACTGATTCCTCTCCAGCTTTTTCTATCTCATCCATTACTTTTTTGGGGGACAGGCGTGGGAATACTATTAAATTTTTAGAGAAAGCTTTTAGAGAAAGCCAGGTTGCTTTATTCATGCTTTACGGGGGAAACTGGTCTCTGTCGTGTTGGATTATGATTGCAATATAACATTTTTACCTTGGGCTTTTAATTGGTTGTCTTAAAGGAAATGAACATATCTAATGCAAACTGTATAGTGATACCATATATATATATATATATATATATATATATATATATGGTATAGAGATGGTTATACTTGGTACAATACAATTTTTAACATGCTTTTTAACAGAAGGCCGCAGAGCATTTTGCAGATATGAATAATGCAAAGCTTCCATATAAGATAACGTAAATTTTGTTAATTAAAAAACGCATGAGAGTCGTCACAATGAACATTATTGATTCAGTAGTGTCTTAGGATGTGTATAATTTGGGATTCAATGATAAAAGTGATCATGCTGCTCAGTTAAGTGGGTGGTGGGGGCATCAAAAAGTCCTGATGATGTTAAATTAGTTTTGCTTTCATTTCTATGACCCGAGCGAAGGCAAGGCATCATTTAAACTACCTTAGATTCCTTAAAGGTCTGTGAGTGAGAAAGGAGGGTTGGGAAGAGTGTCTTGAAATGTGTTCCTTATTTTGTTTAATTTTCAGCCTGATGAAGAGCTGTAGATTACTCAAAATCTTGTTCATAACTTTGTGATGTCTTAGTTGATCCATTACTAGGACTTTTAGGGTATTTTTTGTCTTCTTCCTAATTTCAGCCTGATTACCTGTAATACGCAGTTTACTGAGAAAGTGCCACTGAGTCCAGTGGGATTTGTTCCCAAGTAAATGTGCATATAGGGACGCGGGTGGCGCTGTGGGTTAAATCACTGAGCCTAGGACTTGCTGATCAGAAGGTCAGCGGTTTGAATCCCCGCGACGGGGTGAGCTCCCGTTGTTCAGTCCCTGCTTCTGCCAACCTAGCAGTTTGAAAGCACGTCAAAGTGCAAGTAGATAAATAGGTACTGCTCCGGCGGGAAGGTAAACGGCGTTTCCGTGCGCTGCTCTGGTTTGCCAGAAGCAGCTTAGTCATGCTGGCCACATGACCCGGAAGCTGTCTTCAGACAAACGGCGGCTCCCTTGGCCAATAAAGCGAGATGAGCGCCACAACCCCAGAGTCGGTCACGACTGTACCTAATGGTCAGGGGTCCCTTTACCTTTACCTTTTTAAATGTGCATATAATGCTTGCTCTGGGGCTCTGTCAACCAGTATCACCCATAAGTTCCACCCACACCACAGACTTGCTTCTGCAATGCTTTCCCTACATACCCTACAGAAATGCAAGCTGAACCTTCTCTTCTTCCATCTTTCACTCACTGATTCATCAAAGTAATTGAAATACTTAACACTAGAAAGCTTTGGTCAGCTTTCCCCCTGTTGTTGTTTTTTCTCCAGCAGGAAGCTGGTGCTAGAATTAACATTCCCCGTGGAAGTACATCTTTGGCTTGACTGTCTACAACTGACCCACACCCACCATTGTGGAAAAATGCAAGAAATTTAGAGAGATGCAATAAATTAGTTGAATAGCTCAGTTGGTTAGAGCGTGGTGCTGATAATGCCAAGGTTGCAGGTTCGATCCCCGTAAGGGACAGCTGCATATTCCTGCATTGTAGAGGGTTGGACTAGATGATCTGCAGGGTCCCTTCCAACTCTGATTCTAATGCACCAAAGCCAGAAGGATGCATGCCATAGTCCTAGCTATATATGTTTATATAGCATCTGTGCCAGGATGAAATGGGGCCGGTCGGACTGTGCATATTGTTGGAGCAGAGCGGCGGGGGGCTGCCCTGTTTATTTCCAGCACACAGCAGTAAGACTTACGATAGATCTTCTAGGCTGTGACACCAAAGCCATTAAAACAAAGTGGCCCGCAATGAGAATAGATTGCTGAAGTTCTTTTAATAGAAAAATGCCATTATGCACTATCTCTTTTGTGCCTTCCCTTTTTATTGCTGCTTGCTCCTCTTAACAGCCCTTTCCCTTGTAAAAATCAGAAGCTTTTGAAAGAAAGAAAGAAAAAAGCACATAAATAATAAAATACAGTAAATTGTATTGTTCCGACTGTGCTGTGCTTTGGTTTCCTGGGCTGTACGAATTCGACTGCTGTGTCTGCTCACCTTCCCCTAATGAGAGCACCAGGGACCTCGGGCTCCCTCTGGAGGCCTCGCTCTTCTGGTTTGTTCCAATATTTCGTGAAATTGCATCATGACGATGGCAGCTTTTCAGGCTGCAAAGCACGTGCCTGCTGCTTCTGGAGGGAGAGGAATTGGACGTGTATGACACATTCTCTGCAGTAAAATGAAAGGTTTTGCCCTACAGGGGTTACCTTTCTGTTTCAAAGCAATAAGACTGCAGTCTGCTCCTCTGCGCACGGAGGCCTTGAACTCCATTTAGATTTTCCTCTGTGTCTTTATGGTGTCATCACTCATCAGAATAGAGCTGCCCGGTCGTACAGCACCTTTCCCTATGCACATGAAGGCCATTACTTTAATGAGCTCATCATTGGTAGTGAATAGCTTGAAGACCGTTCCCAACTAAAGCTAATCTGGGGAAAGTTTATCTGAGGCCAAAAGGGTCTTGGAACTTTGCATTCTGATGTGCTCCTGATAGCCTTTCCAAGAGGGCTCCCAGCAGGGCAGGTGAATTGCACAAGGAAGAAATTTTCTTGTGGAACAGCAGTGAGATCTGTGTCTAAATCAGAAACCAGGAATAATTTTGCTTCCCTGCCCACCTCCAGCCCACTTATTTTTCCTCCCATCATCATCATCATCATCATCATCATCATCCTGCTAAGAGTTAATATTCTAGCACCCTACATGGCCTTGATTTTAATCCCCCTTGAATCATATTGTGATAGGTGACCCTTATAGGCTGTCTGTTAGCTCATGGTGACAAATGACTCTATTACCTGCTGTCTTAACACACAGCACCCGTTGATTCTGAACACATCATGGAGAATGGAGAAAGAAAACCTCATCAAGGAGAGCAAGGGGACTGAAATGAGGTCAGCCCCGATGGCAGGACATTTCAACAGATTAGGTCTGCAAAGGCAAGGCACAAGCTCAAAGGCAAGGCACAAGCGCACTCTTTGAACACCCTGTTTAAAGTAGGCCATTTTAGACATTTCTGCAGAGCCACATGGGGGTGCTACTTGCCTGATAATGTAGCAGCTGCTGACTTGCCAGCCAAGCCCACCGCTTCCTATACTAATCCCTTTGTTGGAACATTATTACAGACTGAGGCTTATAGGGACGCTGTGTTACTAGAAGCTTTGCATTATCTCAGCCACATCCACGACAATGAGGAAAATGGTGTTTAGTCTTCCTAGTTTTTGCCTCAGCGTGTCTTTTACCCTTTCCAATCTCTGCTTTTCCATTGTTGCTCTTTAAAATATTGTACCAAAACTCTGTTTGGTTGTTCATGTAGTGTGTTAATTTTACTGTGATTGTCCAGGTTCTTGCAAACCAATCTGTCACTATCGGGTTTTGTTTTTTGGAACAATTGTGGGGGGTTTTTATTACGTTATGGAGCAATTAACAACATGACAACATGCAGCCATGACAAAAGCTTTGCTTTGTTGTACATTTTTCTTTCAGTGTTCTTTATCCTTTACTTTGTACAAGCTATCATTATTTATTTTTGTATTGGACAATGTTTTAGTTATCATGAAATTGGACTCCTGTGAAAGTACTATATATGGGAAAACTGCAGCCAAACAAAAGGTAGGGGATTACACATCATCTGTAGAGTATGCCTTACTCCAAATGAACAATAGGCACATGTTAGCATCAGCACCATCTTGAAAGAGCAGCAGCCCCGTGGATAATTTCTGCTTTAAAAATCCTGTCTCCGCAGCCTCTTTCTCGCTTTGCTTACTTTCTAACTCCGTGGGTGGAATTCAGTGTCACACCAATGTGATGCAAACATTTCTGCTAGCAAGATGGTGCAGTCTCAACTCTCCTCCCCCTTGCATGCTGTTCTGTGGATTCCCCCGACCCTCTGGAGTGGATTTGGGGGGGGGGTGCCCATTGCTCTCGAAGGAGCCCTTGTGCTGACTTTCACTCGTGTACTGAGTTAGTAGAATCCGATCCCATGTTTCTGAAAATAAAGCCATGAAGTGGGGCCATAGGTTAAAATGGATGCTAGCTGGACAGTGGAAGGTGTTGTTTGCTTGCTCCACCCTCTGCCTTCACATCCACTGTGGGAAAGAAACTGTGCCCCTGTATCTTCTTCCCACGTACGGAGAAAAGCACTTGGGGGGGCACTTTTCGGGGAAACAATTTATTAAATATTGCCAAGGGGGTGGTGTCTTCCCAGCAGCCCTTAGATCACAAGGCGCCTCTATTGCAGGGAAACTGAACTTACTGCAACACTTTTCTTGGAGACGGTTCCTTATGAAAATAGTGGCTGCTCTTATCCAATGTACTGTGCATTGTGTCTCAGGACATGGCGCCTCATGCATTTCACAGCTTGTTTACACAAGCAGAGAGGTAATAGTGGTTAAACACTGACAGATGATCACTCTGTACCTTTGCTTGTGCAGGAAAGGAATCCATGGGTATGTTGTTAGCTTTTTTCCTATTCAGGCAAGTGCTCTTCTGCACAGTAGCTACTGATAATAAGGCTTCCTAAAAAGTAGGTTAAGTGTTAGATACTGGAAAGCAAGAAGGAAAGGTAAGTGTGTGATAACCTAAATTCGTGAGTAACTATTAGTCTCCTCCCCCTTGGCTTTATTCCTTGCCTACATATCTTCTTCCTGTTGAGAGAGCTAATGTTAACCATTATATATGGGTTTGCTGTTGCCAGTTTGTCTGATTGGATCATGCTAACTGGATTAGGCTAACTGGCATCTTATAAATCAAGTTATTTCATTATCTGTCTTGGGAGAGAGCCTGTTCATAAGATCTGAGCTGCTATATCCCATGTTCACAAACGCTTGAAGGGGCAATATAGCTGAATAACATTTCCCCCCAGCTTGCTGGAAACTCATCGCACTCATTAGAAAAATCCACAGGGAGTTCTTAGTAATATATATATATATTGACCTCATGATATTGTTCTTCAGGAAAGAAAAGAGTTTATGTACCGTAGTCTGTAAATCTGGCTTTAAGTGAAATGTCTTACATGCCACGCACTAAGTATTGTGGAGGGTAAGGCAACAGCATGGCGCTAGACTGAAAAGGAAGGACCCAAGGACCCAATCTCTCTTCAGATACAGTGGTGCCCCGCAAGACGAATGCCTCGAAAAACGCGCAAGACGAAAGGGTTTTTCGGTTTTTGCGTCGCTTCGCAAGACGATTTTCCCTATGGGCTTGCTTCGCAAGACGAAACTTCTTGCGAGTTTTTTCTCCTTTTTCTCAAAGTGACCGCAAAGGCGAGCTCCGGTCGCGCGGCCAAGGGAAGTCCTGCTGTGGGTCGTCCAAAGTCAGCCCGAGCACGCCACTCACCTAAAAGGCATGGAGAGACGGAGGGAGCGCGCGAGGATCCCGGTGCAGAGGAGGCTCCTGCAGCAAAATAAAGGCAGTCGGCAGCCGGAGGGCTCCAGGACCTGGAGCTGCGGCGGGGCCGTCGATGGCGTTGCCGGAGACTCCTCCCTCTGGGCCTTGCTCTCTCCGCCTTCGCCGCCGCTTGCCCTGCCTGCGATCGGCCGGGCTCATCGCTCCGCTCTGCAGAGCGCTGCGCAAAGGCGCGGCAGGACAGGTGTCCGGGGACGCTTTGGCTGAGCACGCCCCGGGATCGGAGGTGCGGGGTGCTTGCTGCAGATCTTACCTTCCGGGGTCGCTGGGATGGCGGCGGTCGGGGCTTGTGTTATGTAAGCGCGTCAGGAGGGACTGCTTAAGAGGCCGGATGAGGCTTATGCAATGGCCAGATGCTCCCTAGGGGTCGAGGCTTGCAGTTGCGGGAACGAGTTTATACCTGTAGCCGCTAAGCCGCTAATAGCCGTGCTTCGCAAGATGAAAAAACTGCAAGACGAAGAGACTCGCGGAACGGATTAATTTCGTCTTGCGAGGCACCACTGTAACAGTTCCAGACTCTGACTGTAGATGATGAATCAATTGTTTGCTCAATGGATGACGACTTCAGACTTTCTGTGCATGTTTGTAGGTCAGGGGACAATTTCTGTTCTCAGTTGTGCCTTTGAAATTCCAGTGGACTCAAAGGATGGGTTTGTATGAGAGAGTGTGAGAGATGGGCAGGGCCTCATTTTTTCATTTATTTAATAAAATGTATATACAATATTGTTGACAGGGCTCTTTTTTCTAGAAAAAGAGGTGCCGAAACTCAACCTTTTTAAGGGGGAAGCACCCACCCAAAGTGGTTGAGCTCCCCCCCTCCCCCGTTCACTCGCTCGACCCAACGCCGCAGGGAAAATATAAAAATTGAGTGCTGTGCAGGGGGACGGCACCACAACTCTAAAGACCTGCCGGAACGTGCCAGTGAGGTGCTGGAATGCAACAAAGAGGTGCTGGAACTCAGTTCCTGTGAGATCCGGCTCAAAAAAAGCCCTGTTGCTTGATGGCAGAAAACCTCATAGTGTTTACAAGAAGACTAAAAGAATAGGATTTATTAGTTGAAACAATTAAACATTCAAAAAAATGTCTTTTTTTATATATAATTTTTATTAAATTTTCTGTTTCACAATTTTAAGTACTCATTTTTACATCCTTAAGATATCAATGACTTTGCTTCTTCTCTTTCCATGGTTCATTTTGCATATCATAAACCCCTGCATATTTTACGAAAAACTATACCATTCAGTATTCCATTATTGTATCCATCAAAACTTATTTACACTGTTGAATTTATCTTAATGCTGCCAACGTTTGCAGCTGCACACAGTTATTTCCCATATATTCAATAAACGTTTTCCAGTCTTCTCTAACCGCACGTTCTTCTTGTTCTCTTATTCTAACATATAGAATAACATACTGTATAGAACATACAACATTCAAAAGATTTAAACCAGCAGTAAACAAATACAGTGGTACCTCGGGTTACATACGCTTCAGGTTACATACGCTTCAGGTTACAGACTCCGCTAACCCAGAAATAGTACCTTGGGTTAAGAACTTTGCTTCAGGATGAGAACAGAAATTGTGCGGCGGCAGCGCGTCAGCAGCAGGAGGCCCCATTAGCTAAAGTGGTGCTTCAGGTTAAGAACAGTTTCAGGTTAAGAACGGACCTCCAGAACGAATTAAGTATTTAACCAGAGGTACCACTGTAACACATTGGCATTCTGAATATCTGGATAGGTTTGCCTAAACAGAAATGTTTTTAGCAGGTGCCAAAAAGAGTACATGGAAGGTGCCTGCCTGGTGACAATAGGTAGGGACTTCTAAAGTGCAGGGGCTGCCACACTAAAAGATAGATTCCCTACAAATGCAGAATGGATATTATGTGTCAGAGTTGCTTCCAGATCCTAGCTCACAGAGGATCACGCTAGCCAGCGATCATTAAATAAAAGTCTTTATTGAGTTACAGTTTCCATTCTCAAGCTGCTGCGTGCAACCCTACGTCTAATGGTTAGATCGGCGAAGCTCCATCTGAGTCTCCGCCCCTTGTACACCAACTTAATATCCTAGCCTTGCTCCACCTTTTCCGCCTGACTGTTCTTCTCTGGGTCCCTCTGCCCCCCGGGGTCTCTTCCTTCCGGGATTCCTCTGACGCTGACGCTGACCCCCCTGACTCTTCTCCCTCCTTTCGGCGGGCTTTAGGACCTGGCTCCCTTTCCGGGCTGCCTACTGCGCCACCTTCCTGTGCATTTGAACTTGTCGCGCGCGCCCAACCTTCCACCTTCCGTCTGACCGTTTCTTCGCTCCCCGATGGAGGTGTGGCCACTCCTGACTCGTGCCCTCCCCCCTGTTGTGAGCTGCCAGCGCTTGATCCCTGGCGCCCTTCCTCTTCCCTGCTCTCTGGCGGTGACGCTGGTCCCGATTTCCAACTGCTCCCCTCTGAGTCCCCTCTGGCTCTATCTTCCTGGGGTGTCCCCCTAGGCTCCCCCCTTGCCCTGGCCACTGGTGCTCCTTTCTGTGAATCTTCTGATTCACTGGAAAGACTCGGAGATCTCGGGTCGTCGTCATCACTCATCTTTTCTTCTGCCTCCTCCCCCTCGCTCTCTGTTTCCTCCCTTGCCCTTGCCTCTGCTCCTGAACCCCTGACATCCATCCCCCCCTCGAAGCCCCCTCTTCCCCCCTCCCCTCCTTCCGGTGCGGGATCTGGGTGCTGCTGTGTCAGGGGGACAAATGTCGGATACAGTTCGCTTCCCGTGTCGGGCCGCCATCCGAAGTCTTCCGGTTCTTCCTCCCTGCTCTCGTTGACGACGGTCACCTCCGCTTCCATCTCTGTGCCGCCGTGCTCGAAACCCGGGTCGTCCCCGAAAACGTCCATGTCCGTCTCTCCCTCGTTGCCTTCTGGAGACGTTGCTCGTCCTGGACCCTCCAGCCACCTTCTGCGGAACTGCTCCTCTGGTCGATCATCCCACCAATACGAGGGTTCTGAAGCAGATCCCGAGGGTGACCCCTCCGGGGAACGGGCGTCTCGTGTCGGTTCCTCGTCCGAGTCGAACCCCCGGAACGTGCTGGCTGAAAGCGTGGGCGTGAAAAGCCAGTCGTCGAAAAGGTCTGCTGGCATTGGCCTATGTGGGAAGAGGGCATGAAACTCTTCTTTGAGCAGAGGTTCGTCTAAAGCGTAGCCCGGCACCCAGCTGTTGGCACTGGCCGGGGTGCCCTCCTTGGCGAGAAGGTATTCTACCCCCTCTTCCCCCCATCTGGAGTCCAAAATCTCCGTGACTTCGTTGATGCGCTCCTCCTGTGCCACTCCCCCTTGCCCGGTTCTCTCTCGGAGCGGACCCGGTGCCGTTCCTGGTTCCTGAAACCTGTGAGGTGCCTTGTAGGGAGTGAGCACCGATCTGTGGAACACCGGATGCATTCTGGAACCCTCCGGAAGAGCCAGCCTGAAAGCCACCGGGTTGACCTGTTCTTCGACTTGGTAGGGCCCCAGTTGTTTATGCCCTAGTTTCTTCTTCGCCAACGACCTGGCCGGCACTGCGTGGGCTGCTAACCAGACCCAGTCTCCCACATGGATCTCTTCGCCAACCCTTCTGTGTTTGTCCGCTTGTACCTTGTATGCGTGTTTAGCCAGCTCCAGGTGCCGCCGCAGCTGATCGTGGACCTCCTGCAACTCCGACGCGAACGCATCTGCTGTCTGCGGCTCCCCCTCCCCCATTCTTTCCAGTCCCGGGAAGGTTCTGGGGTGCCTCCCGTTGTTGGCGAAGAACGGCGTGACCCCCGTGGACACGTGCTTCGTGTTGTTGTAGGCGAACTCGGCGAGAGGCAGGTAATCCACCCACGTCGCAGGCTGTTGATTCGCATAACATCTCAGGTACTGCTGCATGATGGCATTGACCCGCTCCGCTTGCCCGTTGGTCTGCGGGTGTCTAGCCGACGCCAGGTTGATCTTGACGTTCAGGAAGCCCATCAGCCTCTGCCAGAAGTTCGAGATGAACTGTCGCCCTCGGTCGGACAGAATAGACCGCGGCAGACCGTGAACCTTGAACACGTGGTCTATGAACAGTTTGGCGGTTTGTTCCGCCGTGGCCACCTTCGCACACGGAATGAAATGTGCCATCTTGGAGAACAAGTCCACCACCACCAGCACAGCCGTCTTGCCCCTCGAGCTGGGCAGATCCGTGACAAAGTCCAGGGCCACTCTCTCCCATGGTTCGAACGGAGTTTGCAGCGGTTCCAGCAGTCCGGCCGGCGGTCTGTGCACTGGTTTGGCCCTCTGGCAGGTGTCACACCTCGCCACGTAGTCCGCGACTTCCCCTCTCATTCCGGGCCACCAGAGGTCTCTGGCTACTAATTCCACCGTCTTCTCCTTGCCAAAGTGCCCGGCAGTGGGCGCGTCGTGCAGCTGCTGCAGTACCTTGGCGCGAAGTTCGTCTCCCGGCACGTAGATGGCCCCTTTACGGATGAGCAAACCATCTCGCAGCTGGAACTCGTCGGTCGCTGCCGTGCCCCTGTGCACCTCTGCCATCTTTGCTTGCGCGAAGGAGTCATCCTGCAACGCTCGTCGCACCGCATCCAGGTCAACTGTTGCCGCCGCGCACGCCCACACTGTCGGTGCGAAGATGTGCATGGCGGCCGCTGGCGTTGCCTCCTCCAGATACTGTGGCTTACGGGAGAGAGCATCCGCCATGATGTTGGTGTCCCCCGGGACATATTCTATTCGGAAGTCGAAATTCGCAAAGAACTCAGCCCAACGTATCTGCCTCTGGTTCAGGAACTGTGCCGTGCGCCAGTGCTCTAGATTCTTGTGGTCCGTGCAGACCTGCACCGTGTGCTTGGCGCCGATCAGGAAGTGCCTCCACGCTTTGAACGCTGCATGAATGGCCAGCAACTCCCTGTCCCAGATGGTGTAGTTCTGTTCGGACTTGCTGAGCTTCCTTGAGTAAAACGCTCCCGGCCTCCAAACCCCCTGCGGGTCTTTCTGCAGCAGGACTGCCCCCACGGCTCTGTCCGAAGCGTCTGTCTCCACCCTCATCGGCCTGCTGGGGTTGACATGAAGCAGCTGCTCTTCCGACGCGAAGAGACGCTTGAGTGCCTGAAAGGACTGCTCCGCCTGCTCTGTCCAGATGAACTTCTTTTTCTTGGAGCTGAGCGTGTCCGTGATGGCCGCTGTCTGCATCGCAAAGCCTTTGATAAACTTGCGATAGAAGTTCGCGAAGCCGACAAACCGTTGGACCTCCTTCCGGTTGCGTGGGCTTTTCCAATCCAACACTGCTCGGACCTTGGCGCTGTCCATGGCGAGCCCTTTATCAGACAACTTGTAGCCCAGGAAATCCACCTCCGTCACGTCGAATTGGCACTTCTCCAGCTTGGCGTAAAGCCTATGTTGCTGTAGCCTGCTCAGCACTTCCTTGACGTGTCTGTCATGCTCCTGCTGCGATTCCGAAAAGATCAGGATGTCATCCAAGAAACAGACGCACGTCTTGTAGAGGAGCCCCGCCAACACGTGATGCATGAAAGCTTGAAAAACGTGGGAGCCATTTTGCAATCCAAAAGGCATAACTCTATATTCGTAGGTGCCCAGGGGCGTGAACATGGCTGTCTTCCACTCATCTCCTTCCCGCATGCGAATGAGGTTGTATGCCCCTCGCAGGTCCAACTTGGTGAACAATCTGCCCTTCCGTACCTTTGCGAGGAGGTCGTCGATTCGGGGCATGGGGAAGTCCGATGGCTTGGTCACACTGTTCAAGATGCGAAAGTCCACTACAAGTCTTTTTTGGGGCGTGTCCCGCTTCTTAACAAAGAATACCGGACTGCCCCCCGCTGCCTTGGACTCTCGGATGAAACCGCGCTCCAAATTATGATCTATGAACTCTTTGAGTTCCTGCAGTTCGTCCTCAGACATGGAATACAGCTTCCCTTTGGGCAGCGCCGCCCCCGGCAGCAGGTCAATTTTGCAGTCATATGGTCTGTGGGGGGGTAGCCTGTCTGCCTCCTTCTCGCAGAAAACCTCCAAAAATTCCGCGTACTTGTGGGGAACCGCTTGCAGCGTGCCTAGCTGCAGCTGTGACTCCTCTTCCCCTCCTTCCTGCCTGGGCACGATGCAGTGTTCAGCGCAAAAGGAAGAGCCGAAGGTCAGCTGCCTCTGGTACCAAGCCAGCGTCGGGCTGTGCTTGTCCAGCCAACTCATGCCCAATACAATGGGCGTGTCCGATAGTTGAGTGACATTGAAGCTGATGATTTCCCTGTGATTCCCAAGTCGCATCACCATTGGTGGCGTCTGCTTCACCACTTGCCCCCCTAGCAGCTCCCTGCCATCCACCGTGACAACCTGCAGGGGCAGCGTGGCAGGCAGCAACTGTATAGCGTGCCGGTCGACAAAGTCCTGCCCTATAAAGTCCGCATTGCTTCCGGAGTCAATGGTGATTGGCACGTCCATGGTGATTCCATTGGGCAGCTGGAGCGACGCGGTGAGCCTCACTACCGGTTTGGGCGGGAGGGGGTCCATGGGCTGTAAAATCTCTGGGGACTGCTTCACTGACACGTCTGGCTGGGCCCCAGTGCCTCTTCCTCCAACCAGACTCCGTCGTTTCCCTGCTGTGGTTGTCCTTGCTGCGTTGCTGCAGTTACCATTGCTGAGGCTGCAGTGTGCTTGTGGAGCCTCTGGGGACACTCTTTCGCCATATGCTGTGGATCATCGCAGATGTAACACTTCCTGTTCCCTCTAGGAGGCTTCGCTTTCACTGCTGCCGGTGCTAGGGCTCTGGCTGCTGACTGAGCCCTTGCACCTCCAACCTCCATAGGTTCCGCTCCTCCTCCTGGCGGAGGCGTGGATTGCGCACGCGCTGCTTCTCTGGGAAGGAAGGAGGAGCCCCTGGCTGGTTCGCGCCCTCCACGCCCTTCGCCACTGCTCCACGGACGTCCTTCCAGCCGCACCCCCACCGCCAGCGCCCTCTGAACGATCTCCTGCGTGGTCCGGGGTCTCTCCCCCCTCGCAATTTCATCTTTAACCGAGCCGTGCAATCCCTCCCAAAACAGGTCTCTTACAGGAGCCGAATCTCTGTCCCATTCCAGAGCACTGACCAAAGCGAAAAAGCGGGCATGGTACTGCCTTACGCTGGCCCTCCCTTGCTTCAGTCCATGTATCTGCTGCCGAGCAAGATCCACGTCAATGCTTGACAAAAAGCACCCATCCATCGCTTTAATAAAGGCATCCGCATTTTGGAGCGCCGGATCCTTATCTCTCCACAAATTGCGCAGCCATGCTTTAGCATCTCCATGCAAATGGGACATGATGAATCCCACCTTCTCTTGCTCATCTCTAAAGTCTTTGTTCAGCAGTTGCAGTGCACACATTACATCTGCTCTAAAGTTGGGGTACTGTTGCAAATTCCCATCGAAGTGAGAGACCAAACCGCCTGTTCGTCTCCCCAACCCAATCCCCTCCGGTTTGGGTGTCAGTTGCCCTTGCTTCGTAAGCACTTCCAACCTGACCTGGAGATCCCTGTAGGCGGCAGCTGCGTCCTCCTCTCTCTTCCTGGATGCAAGAGCCTCGGCATTCAGGCGCGACACTGCTTCTCTGAGTTCCACTATCTGCTGTTCGGCCGTCATGTTGTCTGCCGTTCGTGAGCTCGCTAGTAGGCACCCGCTTTCTCTCCTCTCCGCGAGGCTGTAGATGCCCACAATTTTAGAGATGGAGCTTACTGTCAGAGTTGCTTCCAGATCCTAGCTCACAGAGGATCACGCTAGCCAGCGATCATTAAATAAAAGTCTTTATTGAGTTACAGTTTCCATTCTCAAGCTGCTGCGTGCAACCCTACGTCTAATGGTTAGATCGGCGAAGCTCCATCTGAGTCTCCACCCCTTGTACACCAACTTAATATCCTAGCCTTGCTCCACCTTTTCCGCCTGACTGTTCTTCTCTGGGTCCCTCTGCCCCCCGGGGTCTCTTCCTTCCGGGATTCCTCTGACGCTGACGCTGACCCCCCTGACTCTTCTCCCTCCTTTCGGCGGGCTTTAGGACCTGGCTCCCTTTCCGGGCTGCCTACTGCGCCACCTTCCTGTGCATTTGAACTTGTCGCGCGCGCCCAACCTTCCACCTTCCGTCTGACCGTTTCTTCGCTCCCCGATGGAGGTGTGGCCACTCCTGACTCGTGCCCTCCCCCCTGTTGTGAGCTGCCAGCGCTTGATCCCTGGCGCCCTTCCTCTTCCCTGCTCTCTGGCGGTGACGCTGGTCCCGATTTCCAACTGCTCCCCTCTGAGTCCCCTCTGGCTCTATCTTCCTGGGGTGTCCCCCTAGGCTCCCCCCTTGCCCTGGCCACTGGTGCTCCTTTCTGTGAATCTTCTGATTCACTGGAAAGACTCGGAGATCTCGGGTCGTCGTCATCACTCATCTTTTCTTCTGCCTCCTCCCCCTCGCTCTCTGTTTCCTCCCTTGCCCTTGCCTCTGCTCCTGAACCCCTGACATTATGTGACACCAGTAACAGTGCCAGCTGTGTGTGCTCCAGCTTGACATGCTAATGGGACCATTGCAGACAGCAGTGTAGCTAGTCGCTCGGGTGCCTGGGGTGGTGTGCGCATCCTGCATCCGGGGGTGGAGTGAGCCAAGGCAGGGTGCGCTGCATGGAGCCTCTTCGCAGCCTCCCCCTCAGCTGTAGGGTGGCTGAGGTGGTGGGCAGACGCAAGCCCCGCGCTGCTCAAAAAAGCAGCGCGGAGCTTGCAGGCAGTCCACCCGCCACCTCCCCCTCAGAAGAAACACGTGGCTCAGGCATGCTGCAGGCCCCGTGGTGTGACGCCCAGTGCCCCCAGCCTCACCTAGCTACGCCTCTGCCTTCATGCTCACCTAAGTGTGGATCTCCAAACACTTCCCCCTCAATTCCCCGAGCTCTCCCCCCATTGCTCTTGCTCCCTACCATAGGAGAAGAAGAAGAATTTGGATTTGCTTTATCACTACCCTACGGAGTCTCAAAGTGGCTCACAATCTCCTTTCCCTTCCTTTCCCACAACAAACACTCTGTGAGGTGAGTGGGGCTGAGAGACTTCAGAGAAGTGTGACTGGCCCAAGGTCACCCAGCAGCTGCATGCGGAGGAGCGGAGACGCGAACCTGGTTCACCAGATTACGAGACTACCACTCTTAACCACTACACCACACTTGCTCTCAGCGGCTGGACTGTGGCTGGATGTATACTGATGGTGGCGAGAGGAATGCAGCCTGCTTATGGAGAGGGGAAGAAATGGGTCCGGATGGTGGGTTTCTGGCTAATTGCAGAGATTCAAAAGCCGCTTTTTAGGGCAACGGCTTCCACCATACAGTCATAAAATCCAGAGCAACCCGGACCCAGCAAAAAGTATTAACTCATGCCCACACTGCCTCCGGCAATACCAGAAAAGCAGCCCTCATGGAAACCTGTCCCAAGCAACCTCAGCCCATTTCAATCTGATCGAGCCTTGGAAACCTTCCAGGCACCTGAAACCTAGCAGGAAAATCCCCGCCGCCCCACCCCCCGGCCTCCAGGGGGAGCCTCGCTCTCTGCCCGGCTGGCCGCGCCAGGACTCTCCCGGTTCTTGCAGAGGGAAGTGGCTTTCCTCCACGGAGACTTACTGTGCCAAAGCGAGCAGGTGCGAAAGACAGAGAGGAGGAGGCAGCTTAGGCAGATTCATGGAGGAGAGGGCTGTCGAAGGCTACTAGCCATAAAGGCTGTGCTCTGCCTGCACAGTTGGAGGCTACAATGCTTCTGGTTTCTGGAAATCACCCGAGGGGAGAGTGCTCCTGCAGTGGGTGTGGGGGTTATTTTTTGTCACCCCCTCAGTGATTACACCCGGGGCAGCCCGTACCCCCCGCACCCCCCTTCCTACGCCACTGATTCCAGGCACATGCTCCTCCAGGTGGCTGTTGCATCCCTCTGCTAGTATGGTATTAATACAGAAATGGTGCAGTACATTCCCCACCCTCATATACTATAGGGAAAGAAGACTGGGTTTGCTACGGTAACTGAAATATGTAGGATGATTGTTACAGTCTCTTGAAACTGAAAGCAGCTGGTTTTAAGTCTCCTTTCCTGTGTTACAAAGAGTCATTAGTAAAATGCCTGACTTCTGAAGTTCAGCCAGTAAATTGTGTATTCTGGCAGGCTTTCTACTGGTCCCAGAGACTAGCAGTTCTTCACAAATGCTACAATCAGGATGATCTTGCATACAATCAGGATGATTCACAAGGCTCATACGGATGCCCCTGAGCTCTGCATTGTATCATGTTCTCAAAGTACATGTATGGCTCTACGAACCAAACAGCATGGATATTGATGCTTCATGTAACTGCAAATAACTCCTGCTTATGGAATGTCCTCAGTTCTTATAGCTTAAGCCTTTACATGTTTACTCAGAAGTGAAGTCCCACTTAATTTTGGTGGGACATGCCCAAATGCCTTAGGCTTAGCCTTCCAAGTAAATGATCTTGCTGAGTACCCTTGCATATGTACAGAAATCTCTCATGTCTTACTCTGAGCAGTTATTATTATGCAGTGCATGTGAGCCATATGACCAAAGATTTTAGAAAATGCTCTTCAGTAACTACTCCGTTTAGTTCAAAAGCAATGTTTTTTTTTTTAATTGTTGTAGCAACCAATCTGAATGCATGCATGCTTGCTTGCTTATTTATATTATTTATATTCATATCTCACTTTTTTATGTGTGGTACCCAGGATATGGGGACGCGGGTGGCGCTGTGGGTTAAACCACAGAGCCTAGGACTTCCCGATCAGAAGGTCGGCGGTTCGAATCCCCGTGACGGGGTGAGCTCCTGTTGCTTGGTCCCAGCTCCTGCCAACCTAGCAGTTTGAAAGCACGTCAAAGTGCAAGTAGATAAATAGGTACCGCTCAGGCGGGAAGGTAAACGGCGTTTCCGTGCGCTGCTCTGGTTCACCAGAAGCGGCTTAGTCATGCTGGCCACATGACCTGGAAGCTGTACGCTGGCTCCCTCGGCCAATAAAGCAAGATAAGCGCCGCAACCCCAGAGTCGGCCACGACTGGACCTAATGGTCAGGGGTCCCTTTACCTTTACCCAGGACATGCTTGTCTAGGAACTGTATGCATTTCACAACGGGACATTTTATTTAAATCCCCACTGAGTTTAAATCCCTTTGCCCTCCCCTGCTGTAGATGGTGGCAAAATGGATTCAAGGGATCAGAGTGTCAGGTTTCAAGGTCCACATTTTACACTGACTCCTCACACTGACTTGCTTTGCAGGAATCCATGGCCTTTTGCCCTTAAGGCCAGCCTTTGGTCTTCCTCTCCCGAATCTGCATAAGTATTAGGCCTGTGCTCTTGGGGACTAGGACTGTGACACTAATTCAGCCACTTTCCCCATAGAAAAGCAGCTGTGACAACGTGCTGTGAGTAAGACTCTCCCTTTCCCATTAGCCCCGGTTAGAAGGCTGAGACAAATTATTTACCAGAAATAAGACAGCTTTTTTGTGGAGAGACATTGTCTGGGCAGGTGTGGTGGTGTCTGTACCTTCTGTCCTGGGAGGAGGTGTGTCTGAGAAAGCACTCTGTGTCTGGCTTTTAAACAAATTATCTTCTCTAGCATAATCCAAGTTTCCCTTCCATATGCAATGAGGTGATATTTACAAATCCCTGGCACTGGAGGCAAAATGTGTAGTCACATGTAATGTGCAAAGAAAATGAGGTCAGGCACTGGAGACTTCTTCAGAAATACAACTGCAAATGATATTTTGGGCAACAGATTTGATCTGGATTAAGTTTATGTGCAAGTTTTAATTCTCTTAAAATTTAATCTGTTGTCAAAGCATCTCTGAAACATCTGCTTTAAAAATTGACAACATTACTATTGCTCTTATTTATTTCTCTGTTTAAAGTGTGAATGGGGAACTTGTAGTCTTCATGCAGCCTTTATTTCATGCAACCTGCAGAGATGTGATAGCACAGTGTGTGTGTGTGTGTGTGTGTGTGAGAGAGAGAGAGAGAGAGAGAGAGAGAGAGAGAGAGAGAGAGAGAAGGCCCTATATCATCCTGCAAACTCCACCCATCTTTGGCACTGGTTTCTAATTGAGTTTTCCCTTAGGTCAAGAGCCCTTCATGGGGCAGAAATTTACCCCAACTTTAATTTAAAGCATGTGGAGATCTGCAACTGCCACCTGGCCCAGCCTGAATGGGAGCCCACCAAAAATGTCCTACAGCCTTTCTGGGCTAGAGAGGCAAGACTGGAAAGGGAAGCGAAGGTGAGGGAAGTAGGTTTCCCTCGTTTTCACTTACTACCTCCCAGGAGAAAGAAAAGACATTCTGTCCCCTTCTCCCACCAGGTGCAAGTGAAGACAAAACTCTTGAAGTCAGGAAGCGAGATGGATTGGCAGTATGGGTAGCACTTGATATCAGAACATAAATTAATTTCAGGAGGAAGAAACCATTTAATGTGGGGCTGTCTTTCTGAAGTGGGCCCTCCCTTTTATTACATCACTTCGGGCCTTAACTGTCTCTGGAAGCTGGTTGGTGTGATTCTACAAGAGACCTTTTTTTGTGGGGGGAGCTATTTTCCTTAAGACTGCAATTAAATAGAAATAGATTGGGATTGCTGGAGGTGCGTAGCAAAATTAAACATCTCAAACAAACCAAAACAGAAATCCTATCACCCAAAATAGCTGTTAGTGTTGAGCGCCCAGAAATCCCACCAGGGCATGGAAAGCAGCAAAGATGGCAGATCCTTCTGAAGTGCCAGGTACCTGCTCTTTGGGTGGAGCCTGTGAGTGCAATTGAGATAATTTCTTGGTATCCAAACATGGCTATAGATGCCTTGTGTTAAACATCCAATTATAAGATCAGTAAGTGCTTTCCAAACAGAAATATGCAGGATTTGTTCCAGCCGCCATCTGAAATGCAGTCACGTTGCATGTGAATTAGTGCAGCTGTTTAACAGCTGAATAGCAGTAACACCCCACCGAGTTTTATTCTTCATATTTCCATTTTACATAATGTAATCACTTGACTTAGAATGTTGCCTGGAGTCTAGAAGTAATGGTTCTGCTTGCTGTGGGGGGATGTTAATGACCACAAATGAACAGTACGTACCTTGATTCCACAGCCTCCTCCCACCCCTCTTTCGCCTTCCCTTGCTGCAGTGGCTGAAATTAGTCACCTTTGCCACAGCATGGTTCTTTCAGAGCAAACTTGGGCATTACAGGGAAGTGGTAAGGTTTTCTGGATTAGCTCCTCAGAAACTTCCATTTGTTGCATGCTGGCAGAGGTTGCATCTAATATCCACTTGTCGTGACAGCCCATCAGACATAGGGGCAAGCCACATGCATCCAGTGGTGAGCTTTATCAGGACAGCTGAAGAAGGGAAGCATCTTTTGCTCCCTCGGAAGACTGTGTACCTTTCAGGGTGCTTTGCTGTGAAGTAACAGCCCAAGAGCTTACTTAACAAGCCTTGGACCGATAAGGCCATGCCTTTGCAGGCCACATTGTAAGATGGATCATTGTTCGTTTGCTGTAAATAGTATTCTCTCTGGAGGCACATGTCTCCAGAGAGGGGACACCTCAAAGCCCACCCCCAATCTCAACAAGAGGTGCTGTTTTCCTGTTCTGTATAACTCCCAGTCTTGCATAGTGCATTTTTAAACACCTGCCTTTTCCTCTCCTTGTCTAGACAGTAAAAGATTCAAGTGGAAGTTATGGGCCACCTGGTCTGCTTGGGGGAGCCAAAGAAAACTCGTCCCTGATTCTAGTGCAGGATCATGTGAGTTCATAATATGGCTTGGAGGTGAGGATAGCACTTATTCTTGTGAGTGTTCCTCAGTTCAGAAGCTTTTTTGAGGGAGTGGGAATCAACATATGTTGTTAGCATTGGTGTTTTGTAATCTGACTCTATTTTGGTATAACTTTCCTTCTAACCCAGCCCAGTCAACCATCTTCATCTCTGTAGTCCCAAAGACAGTTTAAGGTAATGCTGAGTTGTCTTCAGTCGACCATCATGAAGCACTCTTTCTACCACCAATGCCCTTAATTTTGCTGATGTTCTCTGAAGCGCTCCATCTTTCATTAGAGAAGCTGCAGGTGCTGTATTCCTTTGGCTTTGGCTTTCCGCTTTGTTAATATCCTCTTTGTTCTCCAAAGCATCCCAAAGCAAATAAGGAAGAATGGCTTTTGCTTAGTGGATAATGCTGCACATTTCATTTCCAAAGCTTTCTATTGTCCCATATCAATTCTTTTGAGGTCCTATACCAAGGATCTGTGGCTTTAAGGCTCAGTATAACAAAAGAATATCAGTTGTATCTGAACAAATGATCGCAATCATAAGAGAATTAGCACTGTGTGAGAATTAGGAGGTGTGCTGGAGACTGTTTCTGGAAGGAAAGTTAGGATCCAGGCCACTGCAAATCTGTTTCTTCCTAAAGATGCCAATTCTCTTATATATTACAGGAGCTATGCAGCTGGATCACAATAAAGTTCTGCCAGGGGGCATTTGTCAGAAAACAGCTCTGGACACTCCTCCTCCTCCTGTGTCTTGTCTCTCAGCAAGTGGATCATGATTTGGGACATGCTCTCTGCTGCTAGAATTTAGCTACCTTAAGTTTGGTTATTCATATTTTTATTAAATGGAGGCTTCTCTGTTTATCTAGCAGGGTAGGTACATTGGCACATATACCTAGAAAGAAGCAGGAAAGAATGCACCTCAGAATATTGAACTGGACGGGGTCCATTAAGCCTTTTCTGTATCTAAAATCTGTAATTTCCTGTTTCATCTGTTCCCCCGCCCCCTGCACAAAAGCAATGGATTTCCACTTAGAATTCCCTGTGGTTATACTGAAATTGGATTATGAAAGGGTGGTGCCAAGTGTGTTATCCTCATTCGATTCAGGGCTGTGCCCCCAAACGATTTTCAGTGGCAAGCCTCTGTTACATAGCCATCATCATATATTCACTAGTTCCTGGCTTGTATCTCCTTGTCACACTGGGATGTAACTGGAATGGGTGGGTGGGTGGTGGCATCAAGGCAGTGTTGTTGTTTGGAGAGAGTACAAGGTACCCTGACCAAGCTCTGAGAGGCAGCAGGGCAGGGAGAAGCCTTTCCACCACCCCACCAGGTCATCGGGACCTCTGGAGACACATGCCTGGAAAACTGGCCCTTTACACTTCTTTGTCCAGTGACAGTAGCCACTGTGGGATGGGTGGGTTTGTGCCCAGTCCCTTTTTTCACTGAACCCCAATGTGGGTTCAACAAGAGTCTACACCCAGTCCCTTCCATGGTTGGCAACACATGCTCCTCTTTGTTGCCCCATCATCCCCATTGTGAAAAAGGACTTTTGAGCCAATTTAACATGGGGCCCACGATGTCTCAAAGAACTAGCTGATGATGCCGTGTGAGCTCTTAAGCCTCTGCATCAGTCAGTTTTGTTTTGAAGTAGCAAGTTGGCTGGAGAGTTTTCAGCCGCAATAATTTTCCCCACTCTAATCCTCCCCTGGCTATCTTGCTTTTCTCCTTGCTGTTACGGCAGAGTAGCCTGTGGGTGGCGGCAGAGGCCAGAGTAGACAATTGCCAGGCAAACTATTAAAGCTGTGCTTAAACCTATCATGACAGTTATGATTAGAATAATAGATTGGCATTTTTTCCCCTTAGATCGTTGAGCTTACATTTCTCACTTGCCTGAGTTTAAAGCATTAAAATGTGTCCTTCCGTTTCATAATTAATTCATCTCAAAGAGAAAAATACGAAGGTGGCAAATGAATTTCCCACCCCCTGCTTTCTCTCGCCTTGCGCTGGGTGTGAACCAATTTTCGTATTAATGCTGTGGAGGTCTGAATTCTTATCAGAAGGAGAAGGGCTCCTTTCTTTTCTTTGCAGGGTTGGATAGGGGCGTGAAACAGGAAGTGTGTGTCATGTGGTGGTGATGGGGGGAACCTCTGTAGGATGTGCAGAAACACAGATCTTTCAGGTTTGACACAGCACTGAACGTCATAAGTCGCCCTATTCCCCACCTTTCCTTTATGCTATCTGGCCCATAGGATTCCGCCCAGGCCACACACCCTCTCTCAAGCCACTCCCCCTTTCGCCAGGCCACGCCTCTTCCTGACGTGGCTTCACATCCTCCTCGAGTGCTTGCCAGGAATGTGCTCTTGAGCAAAGATGAAAAGAAAGGAAGATGTTAAGTGATGCAGTAAATTTTATGAGAAATTTGTTTTGGAAAATCGTTACAATGATATATACTGAAATTCAGTCAGGGGAATTTGAGGAAATCACTTAACAATGTTATTAAGATTGGATTAAGTACAGTTATGATGTATGTATGTTTGTTTGTTAGTTTAAAAATTTTGGAAAATTAATTAAATAAATTGGGGGGGAAAGGAATGTGGTCTTGAAATCTGGTGATGACTCTTGCCTGTCTGGATGAAGGATAGTGAGGGGAGTGTGAGTGCATATATATCTAGCATACTGTGCAGAGGAAAAATAATAACAATAACAATATAATAATAATAATAATAATAATAATAATAATAATAATACCCTGCCCATCTGGCTGGGTTTCCTTGCAGCATCCCCTTTTGCCCACAACTGGCATGTGGCCCCTAGAAATTTGTGCAGAGGGGAATGTGGCCCTTGGGATGCAAAGGGTACCAGCTCATAATTAGAGCCTGTTGGATCAGGCCAATGGCCCACCTAGTCCAGCATCCTGTTCTCATGGTGTCCAGCCAGATGCTTGGGGGAAGCCTGCAAGCACCTCTTTATGCCGTCAATTTCACCTTCCCTGTTTATCACACAGCTTTTCAATTAGGCTCCGACACAGCCCTGTGTTTCTAAATCATGAAGTGCCTCTTTGACAAGCCTGTTTTCTAGTATCGTTCTGAGGAATTGGGACGTTTGCCAGTGGCAGGAACCATGGTTATTCAGTGGCACTTGCTAAGGTCTACAGGCCCCTATGAGAACAGGATGATGGGCTAAATGGGCCATTGGCCTGATCCAGCAGGCTCTTCTTATGTTCTTAATGAGTGCATATTGCCGTGGTGGTTGCGTGGCAGTGTGGTCAAGGCATCTGAGGGCAATGTTTCAACAGCTGTACTTGGAGGGAGGGAAAATCTCTCCCAGAGCCTTTAGTGGACTGTGGAGGATTTCCCTGTTTAATAACCTTCCGCTCCTTAGGCCTCTGTGTTTCTGCTTCTGTACTAAAGAAATGCGAAAGCAAACCGTTTCTCTGAGGGCATCTGCTTATTCCTGTCCTCTAGGAGAACTAATCCCCTCTGCTTAGCATGGTCCATTTCCAGAGCAACAAGTTGTATAGTAACAAAGGATTATGCTACTAAGTAAAGAATGAGAGGGGAGGGACACTGCTGAAATAGATGAAAGTGTTAAGAGGGGCTGCATAACTGAGAAAAGTTGAAGTTACCCTAAACCAGGGGTCAGCAAACTTCTCCAGCAGGGGGCCGGTCCACTGTCCCTCAGACCTTGTGGGGGGCCAGACTATGTTTTTTTGGGGGGAAATGAATGAATTCTTATGCCCCACAAATAACCCAGAGATGCATTTTAAATAAAAGCACACATTCTACTCATGTAAAAACACCGGGCAGGCCCCACAAATAACCCAGAAATGCATTTTAAATAAAAGGACACATTCTACTTATGTAAAAACACCAGGCAGGCCCCACAAATAACCCAGAGATGCATTTTAAATAAAAGGACACATTCTACGCATGTAAAAACACGCTGATTCCCAGACCGTCCGCGGGCTGGATTTAGAAGGTGATTGGGCCGGATCCGGCCCCCGGGCCTTAGTTTGCCTACCCATGCCCTAAACCTTAGGGGTGAGATACAAATAAGGTTTTTTTGTGTGTGCGGAACAAGGTCTTCTGACAAAATGAGCTTCCTGCCGCCGCACCTCCCTCACGCCCCCTAAATCTACTCTGGAGGGTTGGGGAAAACAGCAGAAAAGGTTGGGGGAGCTCACAGGGGAAGAGAATGGTAAAGCCTTGTTGCATGAATAGACCTCTCCCCATGTGCACATCCACCACTTAAGAGAGGGAGGAAAACTTTTCTCTGTCCATTCCATTTCTCCATGCCATGCGTAATCTGGCAAACCTCTTACTTGCTTTTTCTCTAACCTGAAAAGCCCCAAAGAGGCTCCCTTTCATTGCAGAGGCTTTCTTCCACCCCCTTGATAATTTTGGTCACCCATTTCCAACTCTGCAATATCTTTTTGGAGGTGAAGCAACCAGAACAATACACAGTATTCCAATGCAGTCACACTATAGATTTGTATAATAGCATTATGATATCAGCAGTTTTATTTTCAATTCCTTTCCTAATGATCCCTAGCATGGATTTTGCTTTTTCACAATCTCTGCACACTGGGTCAACATCTTCATCGAGCTAATATTCCCCTGATTACTAGTTGCTTGGGGAGAGGGGAGAGGGAAGTTACGTTTCATTGTGCCCTGACTGTGAGCATCCTAGGAGATCTGCTTTGAAGCCATGAGAGAAGAGGCTTGAATCCTCAGTTCCCACAAGCAGACCTCCGCTCAAGAAATGCTCCCAAGACACAAAGGGGCCACACACACATTTCTTCTCTCTCTCTCTCTCTCTCTCTCTCTCTCTCTCTTGCAAGTTTGCTCATCACCTTGTTTCCTGTGTCACCTGAAAATCTTCTCTGGAGGATTCGAAGGTTTGGGGAAAGCACAAGTGCTAGAGCTGGGGAGGGGGGGCGAGGATAGGGGAACCGGCAGATATCTCCTCCCTCTGCTTTCCACTGGTGGGATTCCCCACTCAATGGAGTCACTTCTGTTAATCATAGAATTGTAGAGTTGGAAGTGAGCCCTGAGGGTCATCTAGGCCAACCCCCTGCAATGCAGGAATCTCAGTTAGATCATATATGGCAGGTGGTCATCCAACCTCTGCTTTAAAACTTCCAAGGAAAGAGAGTCCACCACCTCTCTTGGGAGTCTGTTCCACTGTTGAACAGCTTTTACTGTTAGATGCTTAGTAGGTATCTCATTTCTTGTAACTTAAATTGGGAAGGATGCCTTCTGTCTGTGAAAGGGCAACTGAAATGCAGGGCAGAGAATTAGACTACATGGTCCCCTGGTCTGACTTAGTAAGGCCCCTGTTAAGAGTTAATGATGTATTTTCTTTCTCGGAGGTTAGCCTTCCTCTTCAATATGTGTCTTTATTCATATGCTTTAGTCATCTGCATAGAATCATAGAATTGTAGAGCTGGAAGGGACCCTGATGATCATCTAGTCCAGGGTTTCCCAAACTTGGGTCTCCAGTTGTTTTGGGACTACAGTTCCCACCATCCCTGACCACTGGTCCTGCTACCTGGGCATGATGGGAGTTGTAGTCCAAAAACAGCTAGAGACCCAAGTTTGGGAAACCCTGATCTGACCCAACCTCCTGCAATTCAGGAATAGGCAGCTGTCCCATACAGGAATTGAACCTGCAACCTTATCAGCACCACGCTCTAACCAGCTGAGCTATCCAGGCATCTACATGCATCATTTGGACATAGAGACATAGAAAGCTGCCTTCTATTGTGTCAGCTCACTGGTCTGTCTAGCTCAAGATTGTCTACATGGACTGGCAACAGCTGTCCAGGATGGTTTCAGGCAGGAAACTCTCCTATCCCTGTCTGGAGATGCCAGGGATTAAAACTAGGGTCTTCTGCATGGAAAGCAGATGCTCTCCCAATGAGCTATGGCCCTTTCTCATTTGACTACTACTTGGATCCCCAGATGTGGTTGTCTACAATTCTTATCAACCCTGACCATGCTTCCTGGAAGTGTGGTCCAGGTTGTGGTCCAGTAACATCTGGGGATCCAAAGTTGAGGAAGACTGGCCTATATCATATGCAGACTTATCCAGAGCTGGTGATGTGAACAGATTCATGTATGATTCGACCTCATGGGGGCATTGACTGTGGGAAGGACTTTTGTCTGTTCTAACTCGGGAGTCTACCTTTTGTGTACATAGATTCAGGTAGGTAGCTGTGTTGGTCTGATGCATTTGAAATATATATAAAAAATTTAAAAAATGCCCCATGCACACACGAAAGCTTATACCAAGAAAAAACTTAGTTGGTCTTTAAGGTGCTACTGGACAATTTATTTATTTTTTATATATTTTGTGTACATAGTTTGAAGAATAAAATTTCCTCCCCAAAACAGAAAGCAGTAAATAGAACTGCTTAGCTGATTGCAGAAGATAAGTGGATATGTAAAGTGACCCATTCAGGTTTTCTCCGGGAATGTAATAACCTCAAGTGAAGTACTGACTCCAGCAGACACTGAAGACGTTCTCACCTTATTTAACTCTTATTTTATTCATCATAGGAATGGGTTTCATATCTCTTTCAATCTGCCACTGACGGGTAGGAATAATTTTTCAGGCAGTGTAGATGAGTATGCCGTGGTAGAGTCCATTTGCCACCTTGACAAGCGCTTAGTGCCATCAGCCATGGAGTAAGTTGGAAAAATGTTTTCCTTTACAGTCTGACTTGAACATGAGCATGATGTATGTTCAGATGTGGTGGTGGGGAGGGGGAAATGACAGAGGAAGGTCGCTGAGTTGTGTGAAGCTGAGCAGTGAATCCCTGCCACTGATTTCTGTCCCTCTCATAGCACAAGCAGAAGCCTGAGACAATTAACTTCTTGTTTCTTGTGGATGGAGTGGAAAATGGGGTTCAAGCTAATACAGTGAAATTCAAATGAGACGAATGTAAAATTTTGCATTTAGGGAGATTTAAAAAACAACAACGCACAAGTGTAAGATGGGGGAAATCTGGCATGTGAAAATGGAACTCAGAATTGCAGCTGAGTGCAAACTGAACTTGAGTCAGCAGTATGATGCAGCTGCAGTAAAGGCTAATATGATTATGATGCTGCCTTAATAGAACCACAGTTTGCAAGTCACAAGAAGTATTCATGCCATTGTATTCTGCCATAATCAGACTTCCTCTAGATAGAGCACTGTGCCCGGTCTTGGGCACCACACTTTGAGAAGGATGTAGACAAATTGGTAATGCATTAGAAGGTTGGTTAAGGGTATGGGAAACCATTCCTATGAGGAAAAAGTTTCAATTAAGTGGGCACAGTTAGCCTGGAGAAGAGAAGACAAAGGGGAGATACTGTATGCTAGCACTCTTCAAACACCTGAAGGGTTATATTAATGAAGAGTACATCTCTCAACATCCATAACCATTGTCCCTGCTGACTGAGGCTGAAGGTACCATATTTTTCGCTCCATAAGACACACTTTTTTCCTCCTAAAAAGTAAGGAGAAATGTCTGTGCGTCTTATGGAGTGAATGTGTGGTCGATCGCTGGCTCCCTTTCCAGCCCCAGCCCCTTGCCCAGGCCTCCATTGTTGAATGTTCTGCAGATGGAGGCTGTTTGTTTCCCCAGTGACATGTGACTGGCTGACTAGATTATCTGTCTGGAAACTGTAGAAACAGCTCCCTTTCCTTTCCTAAAGAAGCTGCAGAACTGTGAGTTGAGCCCCATAAAAACAGGATTTTTTTCCCCTTTGCAAAAGAAGCTGCAGAACTTTGAGCTGATCGTCAAAAAACTGGGGCTTTTCCCCTTTGCAAAAGAAGCTGCACAACTGTGCGCTGATTCCCCCCAAAAACGGGACATTCCCCCTCTAAAAACTAGGTGTGTCTTATGGTCAGGTGCATCTAATAATAATAATAATAATAATAATAATAATAATAATAATAATTTTATTTATATCCTGCCCTCCCCAACCGAAGCCGGGCTCAGGGCGGCTAACAACAATAAAACAGTACAACAGTACAGCACAACACTCTAAAATCATTCATTGTAAAATTAATTCAAATCAAGCCACTGGCAACCATTGGGCCAGAGCTCCGCGAAGATTGCCGAGGGAGGGAGTCAGGCTGTGCCCTGGCCAAAGGCCTGGCGGAACAGCTCTGTCTTGCAGGCCCTGCGGAAAGATGTCAAGTCCCGCAGGGCGCTAGTCTCTTGTGACAGAGTGTTCCACCAGATCGGAGCCACAGCCGAAAAAGCCCTGGCTCTAGTTGAGGCCAGCCTAACCTCTCTGTGGCCTGGGACCTTCAAGATGTTTTTATTTGAAGATCGTAAGTTTCTCTGTGGGACATACCAGGAGAGGCAGTCCCGTAGGTACGAGGGCCCTAGGCCGTGTAGGGCTTTAAAGGTTAAAACCAGACCTTAAACCTGATCCTGTACTCCACCGGGAGCCAGTGCAGCTGGTATAGCACCGGGTGAATGTGATCTCGCAGCGAGGACTCCGTAAGGAGTCTCACTGCAGCATTCTGCACCCGCTGGAGTTTCTGGGTCAGTCTCAAGGGCAGCCCCACGTAGAGTGAGTTACAATAATCCAGTCTGGAGGTGACCGTCGCGTGGATCACAGTGGCTAGGTCAGGGCGAGAGAGGTAAGGAGCCAACTGCTTAGCTTGGCGGAGATGGAAAAATGCCGCCTTTGTTATAGCTGCAATCTGCGCCTCCATGGAAAGGGAGGTATCGAAGATTACACCCAAACCCTTAACGGACGGTGCTGGCACTAATTGCGCCCCCGCAAGAGATGGGAGTTGCCCCCCCCATCCCATATCGTCCCTTCCCAGCCACAGGACCTCTGTCTTCGAAGGATTTAACTTCAACCGGCTCCCACGTAACCATCCAGCCACAGCTTCCAAACATCTGGTCAGTGTGTCTGGGGCCGAGTCAGGATGGCCATCCATCAACAGATAGAGTTGGGTGTCATCGGCATACTGATGGCAACCCAGACCAAAACTCCAGACAAGCTGGGCGAGGGGGCACATAAAGATGTTGAAAAGCTTCGGGGAGAGTATCGCACCCTGAGGTACTCCACACACCAAGGAGTGGCACGATGACAATTCCCCCCCAAGTGCTACCCTCTGTCCTCGACCAGAGAGAAACGAGCGCAGCCATTGAAGGACTGTGCCCTGGATCCCCACGTCAGCAAGGCGGTGGTCCAGGAGTTCATGATCGACCATGTCGAAAGCTGCTGACAGGTCTAGAAGAATCAGCAGCCCCGACCCGCCTCGATCCAGCTGTCTACGAAGATCATCTGTTAGGGCAACCAGAGCCGTCTCGGTCCCATGACCAGCGCGGAAGCCAGACTGGAATGGATCCAGAGCCGATGTTTCATCCAGAAACCCACCAAGATGTTCAGCAACCGCTCTCTCAATCACCTTACCCAGGAACGGAAGATTCGAAACCGGGCGGTAATTGGATAGATCTAAAGGATCTAATGATGTTTTCTTTAAGAGCAGGCGCACCACTGCCTCCTTCAGTTCCCCTGGGAATGTCCCCGTGCCAAGGGACAAATTGATGATAGCCCCCAGGAGGGCCCGCACCTCATCTGGACACGCTCTAATCAGCCAAGACGGGCACGGGTTGAGAGGACAGGTGGTGGGCTTTCCAGCTCGGAGGAGTCTGTCCACATCGGCTGGGGATATCCGGTCGAAGTGGTCCAATACTGGACCTGAGGACAGTCGAGGGGCCTCTACTTCCTTTATTGTATCCAAATTGGCAGGGAGGTCATGGCAGAGCAACAAGACCTTCTCCTCAAAAAAGCTCGCAAATGCCTCACAGCTGTGTGTCAAATTGTTATTTAAATTTGGCTGTCCCTCAAGGGACGTTAAAGACCTAATTATACTAAATAATTGCGCCGGGCGAGAGCTAGCGGATGCAATGGAGGCCGAGAAGTAAGACTTCTTAGCAGCCTTCACCGCCATCTGGTAGGTTTTCATAAAAGCCCTATAAGATCTTCTTGAGGCTCCATCACGGGCACCCCGCCATACTCGCTCTAGCCGTTTGAGGTCCCGCTTCATTTTCCGGAGCTCCTCGGTAAACCAGGGAGCCCGGTTTCTGCGGGGTCGCAGAGGGCGCTTAGGTGCGATCTCATCGATGGCTGCCAGGAGCTGGATATTCCAGCCCTCAACAAGCTCAGTCAATGAGTCGCCAGGGGGAGCAAGGTCCCGCAAGGCTTGGCGGAATCTATCAAGGTCCATCAGCCTCTGCGGGCGAGCCCAAATCGGCTCGCCACCTAAGCAGGGTGGGGGTGGAAAGTCAATCCTGGCTTTCAGAGCGTAGTGATCAGACCATGGCACCTTCATCGAAGGAGACATGATCACATCTATACCTACACCAAAGATCAAATCCAGCGTGTGGCCTGCTTGATGTGTGGGGCCCGAAACAAACTGGGAGAGCCCTAGTGTCGCCATGGAAGACACCAGGTCCAGAGCCTGTGAGGAGGGAGTGGCATCAGCATGGATGTTGAAGTCCCCCAATACCAATAGTTAGAGAACTCCAAGGCCCAGCCGGCCACTGCCTCCAGTAGGCCTGACAGGGTGGCTGCTGGTGCGCTAGGTGGCCGATACACCAGCCAGACAGCCAAGCTCTCCTCGGAGCCCCACACTAGGCCAACACATTCAATGCCGGGGATCGATGGCGATGGTAGAGCCCTGAAAGGACAATCTTCCCGGATTAATAATGCCACCCCTCCCCCCCGGCCCACAGTCCGTGACTGGTGGAGGACAGAGAAACCCGGGGGCGCCATCTCTCATAAGGTAACTGTTTCCCCTTCACACACCCAGGTCTCCGTCACACAAGCCAGGTCGACCCCCTGTGAGGTAAAGAAATCTCGCAAGGTGGCGGTTTTGTTGCCTATAGACCTGGCATTGCACAGCACCAGTGACGGAGGTGGGTAATCCTTGCTCACCCTACCCTTGTCCCTCGGGATGGGGTGCAGATTGGAAGGGGTACGAGCGTATCCATATCTTGATCCCCTTTGCCTATAACATCTGCCCCCACCGCCATACCTCCCTCGCCCCTCCACGGTAGCAATCCCAAGCCTCATATTAGCCTCCATTGATGGCAATTAATGTTATTCTTTCGCAGCCTAAAACAATAAAACCTTAAAACAATTTAAAAAAACCCCGAGAAAACAATAAAACAATGCAAATAAAAATTGCAAAAATTACAAATCCATCAAAATCCAACAAATTCCCAAGCCCACCCAAACATCCATCCCACCCCCATATATAAAAGATCTAAAGGGAAAGGGAAATTTTAAAACATGTTAAAAAGAACTCTGCACCCCTCCGGATCCTCCTGGGCAGTAGCAGCATCAGTGGCAACAACCGTCCTTGTGAGGCCCCACCCTGGGCCTGGGCCTGGAGCGAAAAATACGGTAATTGGAGTTCACCTGTCCTGTACTGAATGAGGTGCAAGGCCAGTGACTGTGGGAGAGAGGGCCTTTTCCATGGTGATGCTCCTGCTATGAAATGCCTTCAGAGATATTTGCCTTGTGCCTACTTCACCACCAGGCAAAGAAAGCTCTTATTCATTTCCCCCGACCATTCAATCCGCTTTAGATTTAATCTGTCCTTACTCTCAGATACTTCTTTTGTATTGTATTTATGATTTCATTGTTTTTATTATTACTGGACTTTGCATAGGGCAGCTTATAAATTTTGTAATTAGATGCACTTGTCTCATATGGTTTTTAAGGACTGGTCCTGATATTGTGTGTGTGTGTGTGTGTGTGTGTGTTTTAATCTGCTGCTGTTGTATTTTGCTGTAACTTAATTCGTTTTTTAAATTATATATTGTTTTAAAATAATGTGCCCAGTCTGGAGTGCTGGGAGGGTGGTGTATAAATGCTTTTAAATAGATGCACGTTTATTTTCCTTGTATGTGTATGTGTGCTCAGAGTTTCTCCACTTTAGGATAAGTTGCTCTTCTTGAATCACATCATTAAAAGTTGATCTCTTTTTCTTTGCACAGTATTGTAATTTCCAGCTTCTGCATTTGGCCATACGTCCCCCCACCTCTCCCAACTCTAGGCTTGCACTGCAAGTACTTCTCTCTGATTTAAAATCATTGAGACTAGAGAGGGTCCATAGTACTTGCAGTGCAAGCCTAGAGTTGCCTACTGAATTCAGTGGGACTTACTGCCTTATCCTTATGCTTCAACCCTCTACCCATTGGCTTGTGACTAAGACTCTTTGAACTCAAGAAGGCTTAATTCTGTGTCAGCTTCTATATGACTGCACTGTTTTTGATGATTGCAGTGGAAGGAGAACCAGGATAAATAGGGCCTTTCTTGTGGTAGTGCCCGCTATTTAGAACACTCTTCCACTGGAAATAAAGCATGTGCTGATTTTCTTTTCACCCAGAGTTTTATTTTATTTCATTTTTTTGTTGCCCAAGTATGTGGCTGGTTACTGTTAATGTGTGGCATCATTATATTTTATATCAACTTTATGTATCTCTTTTGTTGTTGTTGTTGTACATACAAGTATTACAATAAAATAGTTCTGTAAACCACACTGGAAAATTAATTGCCCAGGAACAAGAGGAGGCTCCTGGAATGACAGGAGCTACTGGGGCATAACCAGGAACATTAAAGAAAAGCCAATCTCAAAATGGCTTCCCTGAGTGTCAGAAGTTGCCACACACCCCTTTTATTTGATAATAGGAAATTCCTCCTTTCTTCTCTGTTATGCATTATCAGTAGAAATTGCCTGGTGCATGAAAAGTAGAGAAACTGCTTAAAATAGACTGAATTTCACTGGGGGAGAAGAAGAAAAGATTGCTGAGTTCCCTGTATCATTCATTATTTCATCTTTAATTCAGTGATAACCTCATTTGAATAGCTGGAGGCTTATCACAGAATTTCCATTTGAGCCCTTCCAAAGCCAGGAGCTCTGCACAATTTAGGGTCCATTTTGTGTACTTGGCCACTCTTTGAAGGTTGCTCACAAATGGACTGCAGCTGTCAGTGGAAGCTAGGCTAGGCAGATGCATGGACCTAGTCCAAACAACACATGACTTAAAATGTTTGTGATCACTGCCAGGGGTTGCTGTTAACTGAACTCAGCCATTTAAAAAGAATAATAATAATAATCTGTGCCTACATCTAAAAACATTTAGCTATCCACTGATGATTAGCATTTATAGCAGGGAGTACTGTAGCTCATCCTATGTATGGGTTGCTGTAGATGGAAGCATGTCTTGGTGCTGCTAGAGCAAGACCAGGGAAAGGTTGGTAGCTGTGGGGACTGGGGCATGTCCAATGCAGAATGCAGGTGGTCCAACAGTAGGCGGAGCCAAAAGCCATCAACAGGCAGAGACAACTAATTCTCGTTCCCCCACTGCATCCTCACCCCTACTGAGACTAAAGAGGAGGAAGCCGACAGCCGTTGCCACCCTCTGAACCAGATGGAAGAAAGAAGGCAGACAGGGAGCTGGCTGGCTAATGATGCTCCATTTTGTCCTAATAGGCCAGAATCCTCCAGTTGGCCGTCAGTTTCTAGGTGTAAATGCATGTTCATCAACAGAGAGGGAAAGAGGAGGCCCTTGCAGTTTAGGGAGATGCGACTTGAACTTTGGGAATTGCTAGTATATCATAACTTTCCTACCATAGCTGCTCTGAACCTCCCTTCTCCCACATTGTCGTTAATTATCCCACATCTCTCCTCACGAGCTTTCGGACCTTGTTACTGAGTCGGAGTGGTTCGTCTGGTCTGCATTGATTTCCCTCACTCCCTGCCCCTCCATCAATCATCCATCAATAAGAAGTGCTGTGTACGGCCGTGCGATACATTGCTAGACATTAAAGAGGTTCTTTCTCTCTTAACGCATTTAATACATTTGGGTATTTAATTTCAAGCTTGATGTTAAATTTAATAAGTTCAATAATTCTTTTGGAAAATGTTCCTGATGAAAAGGTTTTACAACGCTCCTCAAACAGATTTCCACTCTCTTTCTGAAATGTTGTAATGCCTCTGCTTAGCTTGAGCATTAAAGCTGTAATGGCCTATGAGGCGGTGGCTGGCACCCTGTGACATTCCCAGTGCTTAACATTCAGAGTTCTTTTTTGAGGGCGAAATTCTATTTGTAAACAAATGAGTGACTTGTATATTAATGAGCCGCTGAGCTCGGTAGTGCTTTTCCTTCTGACATGGGTAATGAATGTATTGTTAATGGGATGCTGATTCCCCGCCCGTCCCTCCTGCTTCTCCGAGGCCCTAAACGATCTTTTGAAATCACCTCAGGAATTCCTAAATCTTCAGTAAGCACAACAATTATTCATTGGATTACTGGTTTGTATACAATTCTTCAATATTATTGCATCTGAGATCAGGCCCAGGCATCTGGTACATGCACTGGCTCTTTTGATCCTAATATCCTGAAGCTGTTTTTCATTAAAGGGAGAAGGAAAATCTATTTGGCTTTCAAGAACTAAGCACGGCGGTAAAGCCCAAGTGTTCATTGGGGGTGGGGGGGATCCAACTCTCAAAGACAATTTCCATCCCTCCTTTATAGGGGTGTATGCCAGACCTGTCACTTTCTGGGCCTGAATGTTTTTGGACTGGTCAGGACTTGCAGTGTCTCTGATACCTGTGTGGTTGCCATTATCTCCAGCATTTCCAGTGCTGCCGTATTTGGGTGCAGTTTGCACTGGCCTCTCATGCATGTGCCGCTGTCCACCTTGACTCCCAGCTTTCTTTCCATTATAATCATTACTTCCTCTCTTCTCATGCGCTCACACCTCCCTAAGGACTCTGGCTGTCAAAGCTGGGAGAGTGGTTCTGTAACAAAAGAGCCAACCCTATCAGGTAGCCTAGTAGCCTGGTCTGTCCTGTTCCTTTCTGCCTGTAGCTTCCGCCAACTGATGTGTCACTTAGGGCCAAGGCTGAGGTATTTCCACTGGGCTTATGGTGGTCTCCTTGGGAGTAGGGAAACAGCCAGCTGAATTAAAAATCTCTTGCTTGGCAAATTCAGTCTGCTCTCCCCAACAATTAACAACCAGTAGCATATTCCAAGCATGGGAGGACAACCAGCCATTGAGTTTGATCAGAAACCAGTACAGTGGTACCTCAGGTTAAGAACTTAATTCATTTTGGAGGTCTGTTCTTAACCTGAAACTGTTCTTAACCTGAGGTACCACTTTAGCTAATGGGGCCTCCCACTGCTGCCATGCCACTGCTGCTGCGCGATTTCTGTTCTCATCCTGAAGCAAAGTTCTTAACCTGAGGTAATATTTCTGGGTTAGTGGAGTCTGTAACCTGAAGCGTCTGTAACCTGAAGTGTCTGTAACCCGAGGTACCACTGTACAGCCAGAAATCCAATTCAGCCATTTCTTCAAAAAGAGTATGTGTAGGAAAGAAGAGGCAGAGGAATGGCAACTATGCTGATCAAAACTGAAACAGACAGAACACTATACCATAATATTGGTCTAATTGTTCCTATGACATGGTGTCTGTGTTGAATTTTGGAAGTCCTGTGTTCCTCACCCTTGTTGAGCCCACCTGCATCCTAAACAGGAGATGCCTCCCCTCTTCCTCCTCTCTCATCCTCCCTTCCCCAAGTTTGCATTTCTTAGGGAGACCACACTTGGTTTGCGCAACAGAGAGGACCCACCAAGAAGCTGATGTTCCAGGGTTCTGGGTGCTGCCACTGATTTGTCAAAGTATACAGGACAGGAGAGGTTTTCTCAGCAGAGCTGCCTGCAAATGGTTGTTTGTATTTTTGCTGGGCAGTAGAGGAAAGTAGTAGAAGGCAAATGCAAAGAATTATTTGGTCTATTTCAGTCATATATTTATTTGCATATCAATAGACCACTTCTAAACAGAAACATATCAAGACAGGACACATAAAAATTGAACATCACAATAAGATCAAATACTTGTTGGTAAAGGAATTATTGCTGCTGAAGCTTTACTGGCAGGGAGTTCCACTGGACAGGGTCTGCTACCCCAAAGGCTCAATCCTTAGTGATTGTCCATTTGTCTTTGCATGTTGCTCCAGCCACTTTTGCCTCTGCCCCACTGGCCTGTGGCCCCACAGGAGGTTGTTCAGGATGGAATGTGGCCCTTGGATTGTAAAAAAGATTCCCCACTCTGGTTTAAGTGGACCATGGGTGCTGCTGCTGCGGGAATAAGAAAAGTCCCCCACCCCACCCTATCTGTATGTGTGTGTGTTGGGGAAGTGAGTGTAGAGTGGGAGAACAAGTGATTCACCCCTTAAACCACTTTAAATGCAAGTGGTTGGATGCTGATATTTTCAAGGCCTACCTCTCTTGGAGAACAGGAGGAGGAACCTAAAGTGTCTCTCCTGCCCATATCCCTGCTCAGAAAAGAAGACTTTGAAAAATAAAGAAAGGCAATGGTTCATGTTCTCAAACGCGGATACCAAACTGATAATCTGCCCTCCCAGTGTTGTGCTGGCTGGCTGTTTCAATCTGTATTCCTTTTACTACCTCAAATACCAGAGCAGAGGTGGATATCACAATAGTTGCAAAAAGTGGGAACACCTCAATTTTGTTCATTTCCTTGCTTTTTGGCATTTAAATTGCCTTCACATCTCTGCACCTAATGGGGGTTTCTTTTGCCATTGAATGTGATTGTTTGAATATGTGCGGAGCTGACAGTGGAGTCAGTGAAGTGAGGCTTCCCTTCCTGCAGTCAGAAATTGCAATCAGGGGTGATGGACTGGGTCAGAAATGAATCTGTATGTGTCACTGAACTGTCAGCTGTCAGCCCAAATTCCCGTCTTTCCATTAACCTATGCAATGCTGCGAACGTGGATATCTTTTTCTTCATCCCAGAAGCATCATTATAGAGCTGTTCAGTACAAACAAGCCACACACACACACACACACACCTCATTTTTATCATCGACATCAGCCTGCTTACTCTGAAACTGGCCCTACTTTCTTAATTCAGTTCATTAAAGAAAGAGAGAGAAAGAAATTATCAGCATCTTATTTTATGCAGCAGATACATTTTTGCTCTTGTTTTAAGGATGCTGAGAATCTGGAACAAAGTATATGGAGGGCTAAAATAAAATGTAAGGCATTCATTTAAAGATTAAATTACTCCATACCGTTTTATGGCTTTCCTATTAAAACGATTCCGCCCTGGATCACTTTATTAAAACAAAAATAGCACAGCATTTAAGCTTTCGGTTTCAGGCATCTAACATTTCCGCTTGCATCCACCCTCCCCTCTTGGACTTCTTTGAAAGCAGCAAAGAAGCAGAATGGTACAAGAGTCTGTTTAGTGCAGGGGTGGGCAGCATTTTGTCCCAAGGGCCACAGTGGTACATAGTGGTGGGCAGATGGTTGGGGGCCGCATGCCCAGGAGTAGGCACTGTGTGTCCTCCCCATCTTTTTAGGGATGGGCACCTGAGAGCCCATCTGTCTCATTTCCACGTGGATCTTTTTAAGGATAATTTTAGACAATCTTTAAAAATCCACATGGAAAACATGTGAATTAAATATGTTTTAAAATGCAAACTAAGCCACATATCTATGTTCCATTCCAAGTACTGGTTCAAGGGTTATGACCCAGGGTTCAGTAGCTCCGAAATTTCAGAGTGAACAAAATCCTCCACCATCCCCACATCCTTCCCCACAACCTCTCCGCTGCTCATTCATTGGCTCACACACATGGATACCACCTCCTGCTCACACATACATAGATACACATGTGCACACATGCACACCATTCCCCACTATTTGTCTTTCAAAGCTGACATCACACCATCAATCCTCAGCTGCATCAGGGTTTCTCAGGAGTGCAGACTTTAGCATAAAAAACATAAGCATACTCACCAACGGCACCAAATGCAGCACTAGCAACCCTGCTGTGTGCTGCGCTTGCAATAACTAGCTGTAATGCACAGTGGGTTAGCATGCCATGTTCCTGAAGTATCTTCTTTATTTGTAAGGACTGTTAAATACCTTGTCACTACTCTGTACACCAACCCAGGGTGCATATTTTGATCTGGATAAATGTATCTGAGCTCAGTGACATGCACATTACTAGTGCTATATAAATAACAACAATAATGAATTAAAATGTGCTGGGCTGCCCAGCCTGTAAGCTTTGTACCTGAAGAAGCAATCTATATTTAATCACATTAATCTTACATATTTTGAAACCTTAGGTGTTTAGTGGGATATAGGTGGCTTTGAGTGTGAAATAAATGCAATTCTAAAGATGTTTTCTTCAGTGCAATTCCATTAGCACACATCCTTTGGCTCATGAAGCCCTTTCTTGGATGGAGCCTAGATTATCTTTGCTGTCTGAGTTCCTGGCTAAAATCAATGAGATCAAGTCCCATAAAAGTCCTTTCAACTTACAAGTTGGGTTAGCAAATAATGGAAGGAACCCATAACTGCAGAAGACAAATGTTTGCATTATGAACTCTGAATTGGTAGCTCAGAGAAGGCAGCCAGCTGGCTACAAGGGTGGTAACTGGTGGTCCTCCAAAGGTTGCAGTGGCAGGCAGTGTTCCCAGCACAGCAGCTACTATAAATTAAGATGCAGTAGTCACATGGTTTTCTAGCCAGCTTCATGCTGAGCTCAGCATGGAAGAGGGAAATGGAGAGAATCCTGTGTAGTTGCTGAGCAACTATGCAAAAACGGTTGCTTCCGTGCTTTTCCTATTATTTCCTCTTTTCCAACTTAAACTGTGATTTTACTGACAGCAAGCATGAACTTGCCTGGGAAGTTATGCTTAATGTTTCATTAAAAATGGCTGTTGGTTTGGCAACCTCATTAGGGGCATTGCTCCTCCCCACACTATCCACTCCAAGAGCACCATTGTTTTGTACTAAGGTGAGGTGGAGTGAGTGGAAGGTTGTGAAATGTCAGGAAGTGAAGAAGATGATCCATTGATTCAGTATTTGGCTCCAGATTGGCCAGGCTAACTGAAAGCCATGGATCATGCAGAAGTCAGTTTCATTCTGTGCACAGATCATAAAGAGATGAGACACTGATATTTATGTTAGTGCAGGATTACTTGTACATCATTGCAAACTGCAGGTGATGTACTATTTCCTTTCTTTCTCTTTTTAGAAGGTTGCTTCTGTTTATGGAACATTCATTCTGATTTGTTTGCACAAAGTTTGCAGGGAGGTTATACAATGTCGGCTGTGTATCAAGGGTTCATTCCGATGTGTTTGTGGGGAGGTTGAGTGGTGTTGTGTCAAGCAATTGTTAGCCAACACTTTCCACTGCACTTTTCCATACTGCTGCAAGTCTGGGGTGGGCTTTGGCAGTGGAGCTCTTGCACTAGAGTGCCACATCCACTTCAACTGTGAAAATTAAATTTGCCAGTATGCACGTGAATCCCACCTGGAAAAATAGCAACAGCTTGGGAGTACCTAAAAGACATGTCTTCGGCAGCAGAGAACAAAGGCTGGTGTGCCATTTTTGAGGCTAACAGGTTTGTTGTGGTGTGAGCGTTCATAAACACCACCACTCCATCCATCTGGAAAACAGACTGTAACCTATGAAAGCTCCTGATGCAATAAATCAGTCAGTCACCAGGGTGCTACAGCCTTTTAATTTTTTTTGTCTTTTGTTGCTAGATTATATTTCATTAAAAGGCATTTGACTGTCAAGCCTGACCCACAGATTTATCATCCTTCATCAGCCCATGTTTTTGCTATTCCAAGCAGGTTTGTTACTGTTTGCAAAGTTGGGAGTGTACAAACATTGACTGATGCATATAGAAACCAAGTAACTGCAGTGCTGCAATGTTACATTTTAATTGGACTATTGTATAGCTTAGGGGATGAGCCGCAAGAGAGTAGCCAATTACTCTGTATATCTGTCTGAAAGCCTTTCCATTATAGAATGCTGATTGAGATTATATAGCTCTATATTGTTCCATGTTATTGATTTCTACACCCTCTCCCTCCCACACACGTGAATGGTCTCGTTAATTGACAATTACCTTTTCCCTGTGCTTGAGAAAATTGACGTGAGCAAGCCGAGGTGTTAAGTTTAATTTGGACCAGGCATCTTCACGTCTGTTTAATCTTTAACAAGATCCATTAGATTTCCTGCTTTTAATTTGACATGGGCCATAAATGCATCATGGCAGGGAAGCTGTGACCCATTCAGTGTGAGAAGTGGAAGATCTATGCAGAAATAATGGGCTATATCTGTGGTTGGGTTTTTTTGGCTCTTTTGTTATGACTGGCGGGCGGAATCAGCAGGCAGAGCATTAGCTGTTAAGTAGGGTTTCGGTCTGTTAGGTGGCCTCCGTTCTTGCCTTACACGAAGAACGCACATCAGTGGCTCCTCATCACAGCGGAGGGAGGTTTTGACCAGGTTCCTGCACTGGATATGGCATTCTTCAACATTGTTATTAATGACTTGGATCGGGGTGGGCAACCTTCAGGCTTTGGCTTCCTCTCATGTGTCCCTTTGTATTAATTTCACGCCAGCAGCAATCAGAGGGAGATGGGGAGAAGAGGTGGCAGGAAGGGAGAGGAAAATGGGAACCATCGTTGAAGGGGTGGTGGGAATCCAGATTTGCAGTTAACAGAAAAGCGGGAGGCATAGCTAACACCTCAGAAAACATGAATAAAATTGGGGAAGGGCCACAGCTCTGCCACAGGCCAGGGCTAAATGCATGTGTTTAAGCCATGAGTAAGAGCAGTTCAACAGTGGAAGTGATTATGTCGGGAGAGGAGTGGACTTTCTCTTGCTAGAGTTCTTCAGGCAGAGGCCAGACTGCCATCTGTTGGGGTGTCTCAAGCTCTGGATTTCCTGCATTGAGCATGGGATGGACTGAATGGCATACAAGGCTCCCAATCACCCTGCAAATTTATCATTTTCAGCTGCAGCACTCTTGAACATTGGGCACCTCATCTAGTGTTCTGTCATGTTTTTGCACAGCTGTATCCATATTCTCAGGCAGCCCTTCCTTTTGCACAGAAGAACCCAGGCCGCTGTAGCCTGTGAGCCACTGAGTTTGGGAAATTGCTGGTCTTATTCCTAACAGTATTTCCCATATAAGTTCCATATGTAAGTTCAGTATGTTGCCAGACCACATTACAGCCCTATTTTCTGTACTCACAGCTGCTGCTGCTGCTGCTGCTGTTGCTTCTATTCCTCCATCAGGCCAGGCAATCACTGCAGTGATAGCCAACCTTTTAAGACTTGATTTGTGAGACACTTCCCAAAACATGAGATGCTGCTATTTTGAGGATGGCAAAGTACATCTGCAGCTGGACCTCCTCACTGTGTCTCTTTCTTGCTGTATTTCTGGCTGAGGAGGGCATCCAGTCTCCAGTTCGGCACTGCTTTCTCAGTTAAAGCCTACCTACTCTTCGGTGCTTGAATTATTGAGGGAAGACAGAGGGTGCTTAGCTGACCCCCCTGACTTTTTGTGATACTGCCCTTTGCTTCCATTTTGGGAATGCTTTAAGGGGTTCCTATGATTGGTTAAAATTGAGGGGATGGGGGCGGCTTTTTGGATATCATTAAGGGCTCTTTCCCCTTCTCATGATAGCATGACTGTTTCAGGGAGTCAGTCAACTGACCTTCCTCTTCCTGTCCAGGTTCGCCCTGTGCCATCAGTCGTTTTCCATTTCTTCCTTTCCTGCCAAAGGAGTCTTATGACCCTTTGAGGGGGGAAAATACACTTTCCCCCTACCACCTTCTTAACCTACTTCCCATTTTGGAATCAAATCTACATAGTCAATCAAATTGTTCTTCGCATATGAAGCATAACTGAAACCTTTTTGATTGGCTCTAAATCACATGGTTTTGTAAAGTCTTCCTAAACTAAATCTCAGCAGGACTTTGTGTTTAATGAAATAATGTTTTGCCTCTGCCTACAGCAGAGAAGCTTTGAGTCTTCCCCCATCTGCCTATAGGATTACTGAGCACCACCTGCTGCAAAGACAGACCCTGGCTCATTTTATCTGACTGAAGAAACAGTTCCGTGCTCCTTTAATCAAGCCCTAATATTAGAAAATATATTGTGCCCATGGGAACTAGATCCCTGCGGCTCTTTATTGATCTTCCGGGCAGATTGTATTGCCAATCATCTTACGCTGTAACGATGGAAGGATCCGAATGCACCAGCCAATGGAGGGGGTGCTGAAAAAGGATGGGCAATTGAAAGAGGAATATAGAAGACTAGAGGGAGGGGAGAATGGGCACTTTAGTAGAGGTTTGGTCACATTCCTCAATGGCTGTGATTGGAGGATATTTCAGTTAGTTTTGGGTCACTCCTCTCCCCCCACCCATTTTGTCCCTTTAGCTGCACGTTTATTTTATTGGTTGTGGGTCATATGCCAGATAAAAATTGCATATCTTGAGCTCTAAGCAGTCAGCTCTAAATTTGGCATGTCTAGAAGGAAAGTGGGTGTTTGAAGGTACGACACCTGGATGCTAGAAAAGTATGAAAAAGCAATTAAACATGTTTTTTGTTACAATATTTAGGTGGATATGTGGTGATGCTGAATAGTCTGTTCAGCATATCATCTCATCCAGGAATTCTTCCAGCTGTATGCAGACATTTGGGGTGACCTTGTGTGAGTTTACAGTGGGGAGGGGCACACATGCAACCCCACATATGTTAGCTCTGCTTGAGATCTGAAGGTGGCTGGCCTCAAAGTGCCTTCAGTTAATCGAACTTTGAGGCTTCCTGTGGCATGGCAGAGAGCCAGACTTTTTTTTAAAAAAAGTTACTTGAACTTCGTTTTAGCTTTCAAAAATTGCATGGCCCTAATGGCATTCCACAGCACCCTCCCAGGTTGTATTGCTTGCTGGGGTGTCAGGGAAGCTGTGGAGCATCACAGAGTGGCATGAATGTGTGCTTTTTAAGAGTTGTGCTGGCCCTCCAAGTCTCTATCTGGCCCTTGAGCCTCTCTCTCAAGCCACTCTCTTCCCCCCCTCCCAAGCCACACCACTTACCTTGTTTCGCAACCATCCTGAGTGTTTTTGTCTGGCTGGAATGTTCCTTTGCATTCAGATGATGACTCTGGCTTGCCTGGACAGAGAGCAGAGAGGGTTGTGTAGAAAAAACAGCCTTGCGGTAGAAAGGCAAACTTTACATTTGTTGCTCCTTTCACTTTTGCATCTGACTGCTCCATCACTGGTATGTGGTCCCAGAAAGGTGCCCAGAGGGTAATTTAGGGGAAGGGCCTGTTAAGTTGTGGGTGAACATATCAGACGACACAGCGATACTTCAAACAGCTCTTGTTTATTCACAGGCCAGAACAGAACTGAACTGAAGGGTTCAGCCAGCCTGCTTATATAGAGCTCCACTAGAACGCAACAGTAACCATTTTCTGTAACTATCCAATCACTGAACGTCACTTTCAATCTCTTATTTGCATATGTGGACCTGAGTGAAAACCATCTACAGTATCCCCCTGCTGGCCCAGGGTGAGAACTTCAGTACATAACAGGGCCCTAACTCAGTGGTAGAGCACTTGCCTTGTGTGCAGAGGGTACCAGGGTCAATCCATAGCATCTTCAGGTAGGGCTAAGAAGGACTCCTGCCTGAAACCCTGGAGAGCTGCTGCCTGTCAGTGTAGACAGTACTGAGCTATGTGGACCGATGTTCTGACTTGGGATAAGGCAGCTTCCTGTGTGTTCCCATGTTCCCTTGGCCTGAAAAAAGTTTTATCCCCCCCAGCTGCCTTGTACGTTTAACGTTAAGGTACGTATGCACTGGCTCCACGCCTTGAAATTACTTAGGAGAATAACACCTTGCTCACCTCTTGAGGGGGGGTTTTCACCCTTAACCCCCACAAATGGCCCCAAATCAACATTTCTAAATGATCAGAACAGCCATAAATCAGATTATTAAGCAGATTAGGCCCAAGCCTAGAAGGTTTCCCAGTGATGACCTACTCTTTAAGAAATCTCCAAGAGAAAGGGGTTTCATTTTATTTCTTTGAGAAAATGTCAGATAAGGTTCACCGTTAAGTGCAAAGAAGTGTGCACTGTGAAGGCACACAGTGTGCATAACCAATCAGTTATCGCTGCTCAAGAATAATATCTCTCTGATCATTATGGCTTCTTTTTCTGAAAATACCAGTTTATTGTTCCTACAGTCATTTGAAGAGCAAATAGGGTGTTGGAAATATTAGGGGGAAACCTTTCTGTTTTACCAAGCTAAAAAATCATCACTTGAAGGGGTAGAAAGCATAGAAATACCTTAAGAACTTTGTAGAAATTATAACCTGAGCACTGTGTATATACAATCTCCAGAAAGATATCCAGGAACTGCAAAAACCTAGGATCAACATAAGTAGTGTGGGGAACTGTACACTGAAATAAAATAACACATTAAAATATGCTCCCTTTTTAGATGGAAAAAGACATCAAAGAAGGGGTAAGTTCATAGTAAATGCTAATGTACTTTGAGGACAAAACAAGCAGCAAACTATTGCACCATGTAATGCTAGAGTATATCCTGTAAAACTTAATTTTATTTATATTTTTAACGTGCTCATCCCACAGTTTTTGATAGGTCACTACATTTATAAAACCAAAGTAATAAAAAAATTGCCTGAGCTATAAAAACACCCAGAGTAAAACTCTGCCATATCAGAGAGATTAAGATCTTTGCTAAAATCCTTCCAGCACCAGCTTAATTCCAGTAAAAGCAATCCTGAGGTATAATAATAACCTTTACACACTCGATTCCTGGAGTTGGCATTTAAAATCCGGCAGGTCTGTCATTTTTAGTCATTGTCATAGGCTGAATTGATGTGGGGCCTGAGGCCTTCAACTGCAGGATTTGTCTGGCGCATGGAGAATCTCATTACCGCAGACTGAACTCGCTCTGTAGGGTGTAGAGAGGGCCTGATGACTCACCGAGGGTTAACTCCTGCACCCTGTAAGTCAGTGTCATTTGGGTGCTTAATGGCGACGCTTCAGCCACTGTTCACATTCAATCATGTACTTGAACACTGGCGAATGAGGATGGTGACTCATGTCTCGATTACTGATGTCCCTCTCCCTTCCCTTCCTCTGCATTCATGGATCTTACATGGTGTCTTAACGAGCAATTACTGAAGAGGTCTGGGTGCAAAAACCTGGTGATGATACCGAGAAGAAAATGAAACGTGCCTGTTCATCCCTTTACATACGAATTCTTTCTTTCTTTTTTATAAAGCTGTTGTCTGTATACACTCCATTTCCAGAAAGCCTTGAAAAGGAATTGGAACACCTCTAGCCCTTGGAGAGGGGTGATGGGTTGTAGAATATATATATATAGGCTCATGCATTCAAGCCACGAATGAAGAACATATAGGTGACAGTAATTAAATGGTGGCAGTAGATGTGTCTCGCTATCAGACATTTCTCCAGGCCCTTCTGCCCTTCTTATAAGAATGTAGCATTATGTGAATAGCTCATGATTGATTATCATCTGAATCCTGAGAATGCACTCCTGATAGCGTGCTCAGTAGCTTAGCTCCCCTGTTAATGGGATATGGTATTTGAATTCTCCCATTATTTATCCCATATAGAACAGGCTGATTTTAGGATAAGGTTGGTGGTTTGAGAATGAAAAGGCCTACTGTGAAATCATAATTTATGCTTGTGGCATTGTGAGAAAGGATCACATTGAAAGGACGGCTATAGGAATACATGACTGGCGAAGTCTAAAGTTCAGCCGATTGCAGTAATTTAATTACAAAGCTTTGTGCTCACATGGTGCCTTTTCAGAATAATGAAGTAGTTTTGCAACTTCTGAAGGGTTTCCTACCAGACAAATTAACTGCTTACCCTGATACACCGAGCGATGAAAAGCTTTCTGCAAGCACATTTGGTGAACTATGGCTAAAATCAGGAGTTTGATCTAAATGTGAAAGGAACGAACAGTCAACATTTACTGAAATTATACCTGCTGAAGTTGGACATAACAGCCCTAAGTTACCCCACACACAACCGCAGGAAAAAATCCACTAAGCTTTGTCTGATTTTGGCTTTTTGTGTCATTTTTTTACAAGTCTATTTGAGGTATCTAGCATTTGCCACAATTAGATTGTAGGTGAAATGGGCCATGAGTCTGAACTCCTGCCTATAATTCCTGTCCACTCCATGTGTACTAATACAATATCACATATATACATGGAAAGTGGTTCATGTTGTTCTCAAAGTGGTATACTTTCCTAAAGTGATGTAATAACCCTGAGTTTCCCCTTAAGCTTTGAAGAAGGAAAATGTTAGTGAAGGAAAGCAATGGAATACAGAATGCAGCACAGGTTCAGTAAGAATATACTGAAGGAGGGTGGGATGGAAGAGGAGACACGTTGTGCCAGTTCCCTTGGTTTGGTTGTTGATATGGTGCTGCTTCTGCTAACCTGGTGCCCTTGAGATGTTTTGGACTACAAATTCCATCAGCCCTAGCTGCCCCCCCCCAAAAAAAATTGTCCCTGTTTTTAATAGAAACAGAAGAAGCTGCCTTATTCTGAGTCATACTGTTGTCCTACATCTTCTTCTTCTTCTTTCGTGATCACTCGTAGCCAAGTAAGTTTGTCTTCCATGAACATGGTCTTAACAGTGAGTCCGTAAGTGACTGTGGAGGCAAATTCTGGATACACACGTCCTTCCACAGTGGGGGACATAGGTTTCCGGGCAGGACTTGATCAGTGAGGGTTTGCAAAATGTGCCTTCCTCTTAGATTGTTTCTCCTTTTTGGCCTGAGTTTGAGCGTCTTCAAAGTCCATTACACCTAAATTGTCTCAACCTTTTTAAAAAAAATCTATTACCGTATTTTTCGTCCCATAGGACGCACCTAATTTTTTTTTGGGGGGGGGGAAATAAAGGGGGGGAAATTTCCTTTATTCCCCCCCCCCCAAAACCAGGTCGGGGAACAGCGGGATGGCGGCGCTGCGCCTCCCCGCTGTCCCCCGAGCTTGTGGGGCTGGCCGATGTCTGCCCAGCGCACGGGGCACTCTGCTTCAGGGTACCCCGCACGCCGGGCGGCAGGCTGCTATCCGCAGTGTGGGGAGCCCTGTGGGAACTCCTGCAGGGCTCCCCACGCTGCGGATGTCTGCCCAGCGCGCAGGGCGCTCTGCTTTAGGGCATCCCGCGTGCCGGGCGGCAGGCTGCTATCCGCAGCCTGGGGAGCCCTGCGAGAGTTCCCGCAGGCTCCCCAGGCTTGCTGATAGCTTCCTGAAGCCTGGAGAGCGAGAGGGGTCGGTGCGCACCGACCCCTCTCGCTCTCCAAGTTTCAGCGAAAGCCTGTATTCGCCCCATAGGACGCACACAGATTTCCCCTTCATTTTTGGAGGGGAAAAAGTGCGTCCTATAGGGCGAAAAATACGTTATATGTTTTTTAGAAACTGCAAGTTTTTACAATAGTCTTGCTAATGTCTTCACCTGTTTGCAATTTGTTTGTAGGTCTTGTTATCTTGATTTCTTATTCTTCTGATAAGTTTTGCCATTTCTGCATATTCCATTAATTTCTGCAACCATTCTTCTCTCGTTGGGACTGATGCTGTCAATTTACAGTGAGACCTTCTGCATGCTACACAGGGTAGGGCCTGAACCAATAGGTTCTTATTACCAGAAAAGGGATTTAGACTACTATACCACTGAGGGACGCGGTTGGCACTGTGGGTTAAACCACTGAGCCTAGGGCTTGCTGATTGGAAGGTCGGCGGTTCGAATCCCCATGACGGGGTGAGCTCCCGTTGTACGGTCCCAGCTCCTGCCCACCTAGCAGTTCAAAAGCACGTCAAAGTGCAAGTAGATAAATAGGTACCGCTCCAGCAGGAAGGTAAACGGTGTTTCCGAGAGCTGCTCTGGTTCACCAGAAGCGGCTTAGTCATGCTGGCCACATGACCCAGAAGCTGTCTGCGGACAAACGTCAGCTCCCTTGGCCTATAGAGCAAGATGAGCGCCACAACCCCAGAGTCGGCCATGACTGGACCTAACAGTCAGGGGTCCCTTTATCTTTTTACCACTGAGTCATGGACCTTCCACACCAGTTATTCCTAGTTGGAGATGTTCATAAAGTAAAGGTAAAGGGACCCCTGACTGTTAGGTCCAGTCGCAGACGACTCTGGGGTTGTGGCGCTCATCTCGCTTTATTAGCTGAGGGATCCGGTGCACAGCTTCCATGTCATGTGGCCAGCATGCCTAAGCCGCTTCTGGAGAACCAGAGCACGAACCGCCAACCTTCTGATCGGGAAGCCCCTTGCTCTGTGGTTTAGACCACAGCGCCACCCGCGTCCTGGAGATGTTCATAGTATTGTTTATTAGGGTTCACACCTTTTGTTGGGTGCCCCTTGCTCTGTTAGCTGGCTATATGAATTTTACCGTGTACTTTTCCTCTTAAGTTGCTTGAGCTGGTCCCCCACCCACCCAATTTTTATCCCCACAACAATCCTGTAAAGTAGATTAGCCTGAGAGGTGGTGACTGGGTGGGGATTTTAGCCTGGGTTTCCCTGTTCCTAGCCTGACACTCAGTGGTTCTCAAAGGGGGAGGTACCAGGTACCAGGGCGGGTGCTAAGAGGCAAGGGGGGGGGGAGCTGAAGGTGTAAATGACTGTCAGACTTTGAAAAGCTGGTATCACTGGATCAAGTGTATCAGTTGTATTGAATGAATTAAACTAAATAGTCATTAATTGTTGCCATTTTGAATTTTATTGTGCTATTATCTACTGTGCAAACCACTATTTTGAATAGTGCTTTTTATAGGGGAGGGGGCACCTGGGGATGAGTTTATGGAACCAAGAGGGTGCTGACCCAAAAAAGTTTGGGAACCACTGCTCTAACTGATATACCACACTGGCTCTCAGAAGCTGGCTTCAGAGGCAGTGGCACTCTGCCCGTTTTGGCATTTGTTCCTTTTTCTGTTGTGCTTGAGTTTCCTTCATTCTGTCTGCTGTGCTGCGTAATGGGATTCATACTCATGCAGCTTACAGAGGTGTTTTGTGTCTGTGTGTCTCTGTGTGTGCTTGTTTATCTCCGACTCAAAAAATAAATAAATTGTTAACATGCATGTTGTGCTGCGATGGAGCTGCTGATGGCAACTTCTCACAGTGACCTTTAGCACCACTGAGGCCATTCAGCTTTGGAGCATCCACAGTTTTCCAGCCCCGATAACCTCCAACAACACAATTTGAAACATTGCTCTAAAGTTAACAACGTTGCATCATGGTGAACACACACACACACACACAGAGAGAGAGAGAGAGAGAGAGAGAGAGACATTAGTTCACCTGTCTTCCCAAGTGATGTGTAAAATTTTTTGGAGATACCATTGATGGAGTCTTTCAAGGAGTTGGAGATAGTGTTTATAAGTGGCCCATGTTTCACAAGCGCACAGTAAAGTTGGTATTACTTCAACACTGTTAATGGGGCAACACCTTCTACTGTTATTGAAGGCAGCAAACTAACTTAGGTGGCACAGAGCAGGCTGTGTAGGACAAACAACCCTGCCCCCCCCAGCACCTCAGGGCCATTCCCCCAGCATTTGCTGCCTGAGGCACCTGCCTCACTCTGTCCAGTGGTAGGGCCAGCTTGGGGAATACAACCCTTAACAGAACAATGGCGAAGTGATGCCAAAAGTTTTTGTTTTGACTTAACAAATTTCATTATAGCACAAGCTTTCATGGTATAAAATTTTATTCATCAGGCATATGGTGTGTGATCCTCAATCATCATTGGAGCTAAAGTATGAAAGATCATGGGGATGGTTATCAAGCTGTGCATAAGAAGAGGTGGATATATGCAAATGAGATCAGTCTTGATGCTCAGTGGCTGGAGTCACCACGGCCAGGGAGAGACTCCAGCCCCCATCTTAGTGGTCTCCCTAAATACACCCCTTTACTTTTCCTCCATAGATGTGAATTGCAGCCATTTCACACATCACTACTTGGCAATGTAGTGCAAAGCTTTCCATCACAAACACAAATGCCCAGCAACTTGGAGGATAAGACTAGCCATGTTGGCTATGTTCTACCTCCGCTGTTGGAGGCAGCAGGCCTCTGAATATCAGTTCCTGGGAACCAATGGAAGCCAGTGCTGTTGCTTTCAGGTCCTAGGCTTGTGGGCTTCCACAGGCATCTGGCTGGGCACTGTGAAAACAGGATGCTGACCTAGATGGGCCTCAGGCTTGATCCAGCAGGGCTCTTCTTATGCTCTTAAATCATTTGGGCCAAAGCGAGAGCATCCCTCAAGTACGGATGGAGAAGTCAAGAAAAAACAGGTCTCTTTGTTTTCTACCACCATTAACAGTTTGAAAACGGAAACAAACCCCTTCTGTATTTTCTTCCAACTCTGCTTGAGTTATTGTTTTATCCTCTGGTGGCATCAATCATTTTATTATTGATTTGAAACATTATAAGCAATTAGAAAGTTCTAATAAAGATGGAGCACCAGATAAGCCTGTAAAGCATTGAGGAGATTGCCAAGAGAGAGGACTTTCTATAGAGAATTAGTAATGGGGTAGGGGTGGAGAGGAGAGAATCCACAAGCTTCCCACAATTATCTGTATGTTGGGTAATGAAGCAGAAACTTACACAGCCATGAAGCAATTTGCTGTAGTTTCTCATGAGGCCTGCAATCCAGCTACAGGAAGGTAGTATGATTGCTGCCGTGTTTAAATGAAAACTTCAACAGTTGTTATCCTAATTTATGCCACAACCCCCCCCCCCTTGCTGCTTTTATTTTTTAAAATTGGAATGGAGTCATCAGACTTGTATGTCATTTTTGGAGGTTGCCCGTTTCGTTGTTTTTTAACATGTTGAGAAAGCAATAAAGCGTCTAGCTACCTGAAAAATATGCTCTTCACACATTGTGGGAACCGAGCTAGCAGCTGTGAGCTGGAAGCCTGCTCTTTGGATCTGTGTAAATGAACAGAGCATGTTTATCAGAAGGATGCTGAGCTGTACTTCCTCCTGCACTCCTTAATTTTTAATGCATAATGAGTATGCTGAAAGATTTTCACATCTTTCTTAAGGCTCTGCAGCTTTCATTAATAAGGCCACAGATTTAAGATGCAATCCATTGCTGCTGTATTAATATTTTACTACCGTACTGTAAGGTTGTTGGGAAAGGTCTCTTGGGTAGGAGTTTAAAACAAACACTTTTCGTGCCCCGAATCCACTCCACTCTCCTTTAGATTATGCAGAAAATGGAAATCCCTTTGCCGTATCTGCCCTTGCAGGGGATTAAGCAAATGAACTTGACAAACTTTAAAATAAAAATAGATTTATGTCACTGATTTCTTCAGTCTTTGTGGTTTCCAAACTCACCATCATGGTTATAGTAAGCGACACAATTCCATGTTTTATGTTCCTAAGGGCTCTTCTGATAAATTCTCCCCTTTGATGGCATGCATCCCCCCCTCTCCCAAGTAACAAAATGTAGTGTACCACTTGCCTCAACCAATTCTAGGCCAGTTCTGATCACTCACTTATATGGTGCACAGATTAGTTTATATAGGAAATCAGAGGTGTCTCTGAAAGCCTTTAATCCAGGGGCTAGCAACCTTTTTCAGCCGTGGGCTGGTCCACCGTTCCTCAGACCATGTGGTAGGCCGGACTATATTTTTTTTGGGGGGGGGGTGAACAAATTCCTATGCCCCTCAAATAACCCAGAGATGCATTTTAGATAAAAGCACACATTCTACTCATGTAAAAACACCAGGCAGGCCCCACAAATAATCCAGAGATGCATTTTAAATAAAAGGACACATTCTACTCATGTAAAAACACGCTGATTCCCTGATTTAGAAGGCGATTGGGCCGCATCCAGCCCACGGGCCTTAGGTTGCCTACTCCTGCTTTAATCCACTAACTGGCATTGAAGTACAGTTCTTATCTACACAGTCAACAATGACCTGCTATCTTAGGAGAAGAATGTCGTCGTTTACATGAATTAGAGTCCTAGATTTTCAGCCATCTACTGTATGTTATTTACCGGGATGTTTTGGATGCTTCTCACTTCATATTTGTTAAATATACTGTTGCCATATCTTGTTGTGTGTCTGTATACATGTGCCCATTAACTTTTCAGAAGTGACACATTGGGAATCTTTACTGGAGATAATTGCACACTGCATATATTATTTCAATATTGGAGTTCCAATATTACCTTGCTTACTTAGAAGAATTAGCAAGAACCAACCAATGCCAATATGAATGAAAAAGCAGGTACTCTTTGACATCATTCATGGAAGCCAGCTTTCCAGGCTACATTGGTTTTAGAGTCTTCCCTGTCAGTCATATATGGCAGGTAGAGGAACGATGATGAACCGAAGCTTGGCCTTGGCATTTGTAGATTCTTGAGCCTGAATAGGTTGACAAATGTTTATCTTCTTCTCAAAATAAGCTCTGTGGAAATAGACAACTTGCAGTTTTCACACTGAACGGATATCTGCAATAGAGGAGAGTCCCTAGACTATGACTCATTTCTGATGCCAGTGTTTTAGTACATATGTTTATTTGTATATATATTTTTGAAAGTCAAAATAAGGGTTGAAGATGAAAAAAACAAAGTTTCTGTAAAATACGCTGATGCTGCACTTCGAATCTCCCACATCCTGTTTCTTTGCATATCTGTAGCTGTGCTGGTTCCCTTTGATCTTTTTAAACAATATATGAGAGAAATATGGAGTTGGAGGGAAGAAGCAGTATCCCAAGGAAATGAGAGTGCAGTGACCCTTACACAAACTCGTTTGTGCAGACTAAAAGGAAATTATCTGGTTCAATTTTTTGTGAACACGTGTTGGTATCAAAAGCAATTGTTTTGTGCCACGCACAGTGATTTTTCATTTATTTTCATTTCCCCCCCTTCAAAATATTGATTCCGCAACATGATTTAACTAGATAGATATTGTGGTGGCTTCACTACCAGTTTTTAAAAAGTGAATCCATATGATTGCACACCAGTTCCCTTTTGTTATGACACCTAAATGAAAATTTTCTCCGCAAAGGCTGTGTTTGAGGATTTCTCCTCTCTATGTAAACAACCAGGAGGAGATCCATCTTCCCGACATCTGTCAGGTGTTAACTTACAAGTCTGATTACAGGATGGCAAAGCAATAAACTGCTAGAGGCCAATTTCGTAGGGAAGATCCACGTGATCACTTGCCCCCACTTGGATGTGTCATTCACACAAAAGACTCCAGCTGTATGGGAGTAAATTGAGGAGAGCATCTCCCATGCATCTGGGCATGTCTTAAAAATATAATTCATCAGTAGTTTCTTCTGTGGGGTTCAGAAACTCTGAAATCCTAGAGAGCCTTTCAGTGTAAACAATACTGGACATAGAATTGGACAGATAGCCTGCTTCAATGTAAAACATCAATGTCCATCTACATGTGACTTAACAATGCTCTTTCATCCAGGGACGACTGTGTGGCACGATATGGCTCAACTACGACTTCACCATAGCCCCCACCTACCTATCTATGTGTCTGAAAAGATGCCCATCCTAAATAATGCTTAATCTTCAGACACTCTCAAGATTCCTCGCTGGACCCAAGATGTTTCAGCTTAAGGAAAGCTGAACAAACTGATTTGAGTCCTGTTCAAGTGTTTCCTTTAAGGGTGTGGAACTATTGTGTGAAGGGGAGCAGTGAGGATAAATGTGTGTGCCAGCTCCACCCACTCTCTTGCCAGCAGTTCCTGGAGGGTGACTGGGGGTACGTGGGTGGTGCTGTGGTCTAAACCACTGAGCCTCTTCGGCTTGCTGATCAGAAAGTCAGTGGTTCGAATCCCCATGACGGAGTGAGTTCCCATTGCTCTGTCCCAGCTCCTGCCAACCTAGCAGTTCAAAAGCACGCCAGTGCAAGTAGATCAGGGGTGCCCAAACTTTTTTCAAAGAGGGCCAGATTTGATGAAGTGAACATGTGTGAGGGCTGACCAAAGTTGTTGAGCTTTTTTTTAGGATTGAAGTTGTTGAGCTTTACCCCACGGGGGCTGGATTAAATCGACCAGCGGGGCCAGATTAGGCCTCCGAAATGGACTTTGGACATGCCTGGAGTAGATAAATAGGTACCGCTGTGGTGGGAAGGTAAATGGCATTTCCGTACGCTCTGGTTTCTGTCACTGAAATATACTCAGAGTCGCAAAGTGATTTCATGCTCTTTATTCAGCTCATAGTGGTGAGGAGGAATGAATGAATGTCCCCTCAAAGTATCTGCCTTATATACATTATTTACACAATGGGCTGCACATGATTGGCTAATTCCGGAATTCTACTGTAAGCCAATCAGGTTGTGGGTTCACTTCTATCTGGAGCATGATTGGGTGGTTCCTGCCAACCAATCATACTGCTGCATTGTTCTAGGACCAATCAGACTGCTGCATTCTAAATTCTATTGTTCTAGGACCAATCAGACTGCTGCATTTGGATCCTATTGTTCTAGGACCAATCAGACTGCTGCAGTTTGGATCCTATTCAACTCAGTACATAACACCCCTCCTCTCTAAGTTCCAGTCCTGCCCGGGAGGTCGCATTCATAGTCCTCAAGGTACGCCGGCGGCCTACGTGTACGTTGCAGCCTGGGGTGTTCCCTGGTCCGGGGTTCAGGTTCTGGCTTATGTTCCAAGGATGCTGGCTGTGATGGGGCTGTTTGGTCTGGCACAACCGGCTTGCTCAGTCGTGGTTCTGGTTCCGGTGTCCTTTCGGCCTCGTGGGTCCTCTCTGTATTTACTGGTTCTGCCTCTCCTGCTGGCCCCTCCTGCTCTATGGGCCTCACTGCCCCACTGTTCCCTTGGGACTCCTCTGACCTGTCCTCCTCCTGGTTTTCTCCCGGGAATCGTCGCCGTATCTGGTCGCAGTGGCGGCGCCAGCATTGCCCCCCCATCCGTTAGCACCTCGTACGACACGGGGCCAGTGACCCAGGTGACTGTGGCAGGTACCCATGCTGGGCCTGCCCCAAAATTCTTTGCGTACACTGGGTCCTGGGCCTCGAAGTTCCGGGGATTCCTGCCTTCCCCCACCACTACCTCATCCTGAGCTCTATCGGGGTGAAGGCGGTCCAATCTGATTGCAAGGCGTCGACCCATTAGTAGTTCAGCGGGGCTCCGGCCAGTCGTTGAGCTGGGGGTGCTGTGCTGTGCTAGAAGGAATGTGGCAAGGCGGTACTCCCAATCCCCTTGCGTCATGCGGCGAAGGGTGTCCTTGGTGGTCCACACCATGCGTTCTGCTTGGCCATTGGTGGCAGGGTGGAATGGCGCCGAACGGATGTGGCGGATGGCGTTCTGCACTGTGAAGGTTTGGAATTCTCCTGACGTAAATGCAGTCCCGTTGTCTGAGACGAGAGTGTCAGGGAGCCCGTGGATTGCAAACAGCCTGCGTAGTACCCGGATGGCTGCGGACGTAGAAGTGGACGGTACCAGTGCGACTTCCAGCCATTTGGTGTAGGAGTCCATCACTATGAAGAATGTTTTCCCCTGAAAGGGGCCAGCGAAATCCAAATGCAGGCATGACCATGGTGCTCTGGCAGACTCCCAGGACTGGACTGGGGCCCTTGGGGGATCTGGGCGGGATTCTTGGCAGGCCTGGCAGTGTTTGACCCAGGCCTGTATCTCTCCGTCAATCCCCGGCCACCACACATAACTCCTGGCAAGGGCCTTCATTCTTACTACCCTGGGTGTGTCTCGTGTAGGGCTGTGAGGACCCTTTTGCGGAGGGGCTGGGGAACAACGACCCTGCTTCCCCATAACAGGCACCCCTTGTGGGCCGACAGTTCATGTTTGCGGTTGTGTAGCCGGCGAATTCTGGCCCGGGCTGCTGCTGGAATTCTGCCTGGGTCAGAGGAATGTGCTACAACGTAGGCACCGGCAGATATTCCTGTCGACCTCCCCGCGTCTCCCAACCTCTGCTGATAAGCAGGCGAGGTCCGGCGATTCTTCTCAGATGTATGAGAGGAACACACCGTTCTTCCTCTCTCCCCTTTGGTGTCCCCAGGGAGGGGAAAGAAGCAGACAGAAAACTATTTGCATCATTTATTTCTGCCTCTTACATCAGTACAGAGAATCATGTCTGCACTCAACAACAGCAAGGAGAAAACTCCTCCCAAGTACATCCAGTACGGGTCATATGACACACACACACTGAGCTAACATCCGGTGCTCAGTACAGAATGGACTGCCCCTTTGTTCCCATGGCAACAGTCACAAACATCCTGTCTGGCTTTCCAGCCACAAGCAGCTGTCTGAGCTGCTAGATCCTTTGCTTGCTGCAGCATTGGTGCTTTATGGTAACATACTCCCCCTAAAGTATCAATGTGTGCTGCGAGCAAAGCGTCATCCAGAGAAGAAAACAAACAGTTGTTATATTTATAACATTCCCCTGTTGTTTCAGTTCCACCCTTGGAACTACCCGCCACTGGTTTAACCAATGTACCTCTCTGGTTGTGTGACTTCGCATTATCTCGGTTAACAACTCTCTGTTGTGCCTTTGTCTCTGACTCAGACACAGCTTCAATCTGTCCTTGGTCGTTTACAACAGCAACATATGCAAGGTTAGCAAACTCCTTTGAATACCTCTTGGGTGGTACACCCTTCGTTGCTCTCTCAGACTTACGTAAAAGTTGCTGCTCTTCTCTGCTTTCTGGTTCAGCCTCTGAACTCTCTGGAGAACCAGTACTAAGCTTAATCAATGGTTCATCCTCCTCTTCTGAGGGTCTAGTCATTATGTGAGATTTCCTCTCAATGACTGTGACAACCGAACTCTCTGAGCTATCACTGTCATCGTCAGTACCACTGTAATCTGTGACATCAGAAAAATCATCAACATCATCTGAATTGCCACCTGTGGGAAATGTCTGTACTACAACCCGCTCTTGCTCTGGAGCACTCTCTAGGAACTTTGTGAGAATCACCTGACCAGATTCAGACAAAATTACTCTGTAGAGACCTTTTTCATAACCCACAAAAATGCCTCTGGCATTCTTTACTCCACCTGGAGCTTCTGTTCTCACATGAGACCCGAAAACCTTAAAGTAGGCAACAGAAGGTTTTCTATTGAACAGCTTCTCAAAAGGAGAACATCCCAACTCTGTTGAGACCTTTCTCAACCACACATGAAGATAGGACGCTAGCGATTCGGCCCAATATTCATGTGGCAAATGTGAACTCAGCAATTGCGCATTCATTCCCTTTTGCAATTCCTTGTTCACTTTTACACAGACCCCCCTGTTCCACGCTTCTTGCGAAACTGCCACTTTGTGGTCTATCCCTTTTCCATCCAGGAACTTCTGAAACTTCTGTAACAGAAAAACTTGTTTGTCATCTGTGAAAAGACAATCAATGTTAGCATCATGCATACTTTTAACCTTGTCACAAAACTCTTGAAACTTTTCTAAAGTTTCTTGCGGTTTCTCCATCATATAAACCCAAGAATAATTAGTGAAACAATCCACACACAAAAGGTAATACTTTGCACTGCCTCTAGATGGTTCTAGAGGACCAATCACATCAGCATACACCCGCTGAAATGCTCTGTCGACCTTCTTCGTCTTAGTCACCTTCCTGGTGCTCACACTGGTCACGCCTGCAAGAGAGATTTCGTTAGAAACATCAGAAGAATTACATTTCATGTAATCACTTTGATCAAAAGTCAACAAATACAGTCCATCTTTCTCTTTGGCAGTAAGAAACAGTTCTCGATCTTTGTAGATCTTGCAGCTTTTAGCATCATAGGACAGTTTCAGTCCTTTCTTTGCAATCTGCGACACGCTCAGCAGATTAAATCTCAGTTCTGGAACCAGGTAAACATCATTTATAGTCAAGTTCAGACTCTCAAGATACACAGTCCCAATTCCAGTCGCTTCCAACTCTTGACCGTTGGCCTGTTTCACAGTGAAGCTTTGCTTCTTCAACGTCGAAAACAGTCCTCTGTGCGGGCACAAATGTTTTGTACAGCCCGTGTCGATTATAAACGAGTTCCCAACATCTGGCGTGGTTCCTTTCGCCATCATAGCCTTTGCAGGTTTCACCTGGCACTTGGTACGGCTTTTGCCTGACGCCTGAGGCTTCGTAGAGCTGCTCTTTGCTCCTCTTGACTGGCGCGGCTTCTTACAGTTTCGCTGTAGATGCCCAGTCTGTCCACAATTGTAGCATCGGACAGCACTCAATGCTACACCATGCTCTCCAGTAGCATCAGCAGTGGGGGAATTAGAACTCTGTTCTTCCCTCCCCCTGTCTTTTTCTTCCAGTGCAGCAAGTCTGTCGTGTTCATTCAGGACCACAGCACAAACTCTCTCCGCGGTCAGCTGCGCGGCCGGTAGGGAACCAAGCTGACTGGCAACAACCTTGTAGGTGCGGCTAAGGCTGTTTATCATCATGAAGCAAAACACTTCCTCCTGAAGACGGAAATTGCGTTCCACCATCTGTTGACGCAGAAACTTCATTTCTGTCAGGTGCGCTTGAACATCTCCATCAGGCGCAAGTCTCAGATTGGTCAATTTCTCAAAATACAGCAACGCTGAAGAACCAGCATCTCTCTGATGCGTTGTACGCAGCGTGTCCCATACCTCTTTCGCATTTTCTAAATGCTGAACATGCACCAACTGATCATCTGAGACACACAGAATTATAGCAGTCCTGGCCCTTACATTCTGTGACTCCCAACCTCTGGTTGGTGCTGCAGGGATGGGGTTTTCAATTACATCAAAAAGCCTCTGATTCTGCAGCAGGGCCTTCATCTTTACAGACCAAGATGAATAATTGTCATTGGATAAGGGAGGTGGGCAGGGCAAACCTCCTTTCTTGGCATCCATCTTGAAGCCAAGCCTCTTCAGCTTTCCAGCCCACACTCTCAAACAAACTGTAAAATCCAACAGTCGTTTTTTTCCTTTCTCACGCAGCAAACTGCAAATTGTTTACGCTCTTTGCACCTGGCAGCTAAACTCAGGCTGCTATTGAAAAGTCCCTTCCAAGGGCACGTAAACTTGTAGCCGAAACATTCTCTGATTTTGTTTCGCTTTCCCAGGCTCACACTCAGAGTCCAGCCCCTTTGCCAGTAACTTTCCGTTACCTAGCAACAATGCATTTCAAGAGGACATCTTATCTACCACAAAAATTTGTGGAATGCAGGCCTCTTCTCCCGGAGCTTTTGTTTTCTTTGAAACGCAGCTCCGTGAACCAGGGAATTAATCTTCCTGCGTTCACACTTTTAGCCCGAAATGCAGCATACCTTGAGCTCCGTTGCTCTGGAAAACACCTCTTCTTTCCACCAGCCGTCTGTTGAGCCTCTGGCATTTCTCAGACGCTTTTCTCTTCCTCCTTGAAGCAGAGGAGGACAATCCACCAGCCTCTCATGCAGATGTCCGATGAATCGCAACCATCCGAAGGCTGCCACTGTTGGAATTCTGCCTGGGTCAGAGGAATGTGCTACAACGTAGGCACCGGCAGATATTCCTGTCGACCTCCCCGCGTCTCCCAACCTCTGCTGATAAGCAGGCGAGGTCCGGCGATTCTTCTCAGATGTATGAGAGGAACACACCGTTCTTCCTCTCTCCCCTTTGGTGTCCCCAGGAAGGGGAAAGAAGCAGACAGAAAACTATTTGCATCATTTATTTCTGCCTCTTACATCAGTACAGAGAATCATGTCTGCACTCAACAACAGCAAGGAGAAAACTCCTCCCAAGTACATCCAGTACGGGTCATATGACACACACACACTGAGCTAACATCCGGTGCTCAGTACAGAATGGACTGCCCCTTTGTTCCCATGGCAACAGTCACAAACATCCTGTCTGGCTTTCCAGCCACAAGCAGCTGTCTGAGCTGCTAGATCCTTTGCTTGCTGCAGCATTGGTGCTTTATGGTAACACCCTCCACACCCAGTCCAGGACCCGGGAGATGACCCTATTTTTCTTGGAATGGTGTGCAACTTCTTGTGCCTGAATGGGGCGGTCGAGAAGCAGCTCCAGGCTCATAACCTCTTGTGCAGGTGCTGGGTCAGGGCCTGTTTCCGGTAGTGGTAGCCTGCTGAGGGCGTCCGCATGGCCCATCGCCTTCCCAGGGCGGTGAATCAGTGCATACTGGTAGCTGGCAAGGAAAATTGACCACCTGAGGACGCGAGGAGACAGCACTTGGGGGGTCTGCTTTTCGGGGGCAAACAAGCCAAGCAACGGCTTGTGGCCAGTCACCACGGTGAAGGGCCGCCCGTACAAGAAATCATGGAATTTTTTTACTCCCTTCACGATTGCCAGACCCTCCTTGTTGATTTGCGAGTAGTTCCGCTCGGTTGCATTGAGTGTCTGGGAAAAGTATGCCACCGGTATCTCTCTTCCATCCGGGAGTTGGTGTCCCAGGATAGTGCCAATGCCATAGGGCGAGGCGTCGCATGCTAGCACCACCGGCAGCCTCTCGTTGAAGTGTGCCAAGACCGAGTTTGAGACAAGCAAGTCCTTGACTGCCTGGAATGCGGCCTCCTGGCGCTGGCCCCACACCCAAGGGGCCTGCTTGTCCAGGACTCTGTGTAGGGGCTCCGCTACTGCCGTCTTGTGGGGAAGGAAGGAATGGTAAAAGTTCAATAGTCCCAAGAAGGCCTTAAGTTCAGTCTTGCTCTTGGGCGCTGGGGCATCACAAATGGCCCGTACCTTGTCCCCAGTCGGGTGGACCCCTTCTGCGTCCACCATAAATCCCAGAAAGTCCACCTGAGGCACTCCTAGTAGACATTTTTCCCGCTTCACCTTGAGACCCGCCCTCTGGAAACGGTGCAGAACGGTGCGGAGGCGGTCCTCAAACTCCTCTGGTGTGGCCCGGCAATCAACACATCATCGAAGAAGGGGATGACGCCAGGAATCCCTTTAAGGAGGGAGTCCATTAGATTCTGGAATATGCCTGGTGCCACACTGACACCGGATTGCAGCCGCTTTACCCTGAACACTCCTCTGTGCGTCACAATCGTCTGTGCCTCTGCTGTGGCCTCATCTACTGGCAGCTGTTGATATGCTTGGGCCAAGTCCAGCTTGCCAAAATTTTTCGACCCAGCCAGGGTGGCAAGGACATGGCTGACCACTGGCACTGGGTATGCATGGGCCGTGAGGGCCTTGTTTATGGTACATTTGTAGTCTGCGCAGATGCGGACCAAACCATTAGGCTTGACGGGTGTGACGATTGGGGTTTCCCGGGGGCATTAGGCACCAGCTCCAGCACTCCTTGCTCCACGAGCCGGTCCAATTCCTCGTCTATACGGGGTTTCAGGGCGAACGGGACCCGACGGGCCTTGAGCCTGACCGGTCGTACTGCGGGGTCAAGCTGTAGAGCAATGGGGGGCCCGTATACTGTCCCAATTTCCCATCGAAAACCCCCAGAAATTCCTTGCATTCCTTGTAAGCTAGTGTGGTTCACCCCAGTGACGGCTAGCCCCAGTGGTCCAAACCATGCCAATCCCAGTAAGCTAATGTAGGGGCCCTTGACCACAAGCAAGTCCAGTTGCCGCTTCCGCCCTCGGTATTGCACCCTGAAGGTCCCCACCCCCATTGTGGGGGCCTTACGTTTCTGGAAGTCCCGGAGGGTGAATGGGGCCGGCCTGAGTTTGGGACCCCCAGTAGGACACAGTTTCCTTAAGGTCCTTGCCGAGATTATGGATAGAGTTGAACCCGTGTCAAGCTCCATGCGGCATGGGGCCCCCTCTATCTGTACCTCTACATAAATTTTCTCTATGTTGGGGTGGGGCAACTGGTATACCTGGAAGTCCATGAGCTCCGTCGAGTTGCCTTGGTGTGTTGGGCCCCGGGACCTGGGGCTCTTGGATTGGTCATCTGATGCCTGGCGTTGGGTGGGCCGAGCTCGACACACCCGGGCGATGTGTCCCGATTTCCTGCACTGCCTGCACTCTGCGTTGCGGAAACGGCAGGTCCTCCTCTCGTGACTTTCCCCGCAGCTTGCGCAGTTCCCTCCTTCTCGTCGAGGCAGCTGTGGTCTGTGTGCTGCTTGGGTGCGCTGCTGTACTCGGTGCACCTCCTCCCTGTCAGATCCTGAGTCGTCGGTGAGGTCTTCATGGTGGACCCTCGGTTGGGACGGCAGGCTCGGCCATGCCTCTTGCGTCGACCTCTTCGCAGCTTCCGTTGCCAGGGCCTCCTCCAGAGCGACCTGGAACGTTAGGTCCTTCTTAGCGTAGAGGCGCCGTTGCAACTTCTCATCCTTCAGGCCACCGACGAGGCGGTCACGAAGCATGTTCTCCAGCTCTGAGAAGTTGCAGAACCGGGCAGCTTGGCAGAGAGAGGTCACAAACCCAGTTATGGTTTCCCCAGGGGCTTGCCGCTTTGCGTAGAAGGCATTTCGACGAGCCACCACTGAGGGCTGCGGCGAAAAGTGCCCCTTCCGCTGTTCCATTATTGTTTTGTATGGAACAGTAGCGACGTCTTCAGGCGCAAGGAGAGCCCGGGCGATTTCAAATGTCTCCTCTCCGCAGACGCTGAAGAATATCGCCCTCTTCTTGGCGTCTTCTTCATCGGTGACCCCTTTGGCTTCTAGGAGGAAGGTGAAACTGGAGGCGTACGCTTCCCAGTCTCCAGATGCTGGGTTGAATGGCGAGAAGCTGCTGTCGGTTGCCATTCTGAGTTCCTTGTGTCCCGGAGCTGAAGCCTGGATACATGGTGCGAGGCAGCAGTGCGGCAGGTGGTGGTGCTGCGGTGCTGAGTGTGGCTGTCAGCTCAGCGGGATTCCACCTTCGTCGCCAGTGAAATATACTCAGAGTCGCAAAGTGATTTCATGCTCTTTATTCAGCTCATAGTGGTGAGGAGGAATGAATGAATGTCCCCTCAAAGTATCTGCCTTATATACATTATTTACACAATGGGCTGCACATGATTGGCTAATTCCAGAATTCTACTGTAAGCCAATCAGGTTGTGGATTCACTTCTATCTGGAGCATGATTGGGTGGTTCCTGCCAACCAATCATACTGCTGCATTTGGATCCTATTGTTCTAGGACCAATCAGACTGCTGCAGTTTGGATCCTATTCAACTCAGTACATAACAGTCGCGGTGTTCCGTTGTGCCAGAAATGATTTAGTCATGCTGGCCACATGACCCGGAAAGCTATCTGTGGACAAATTCCGGCTCCCTTGGCCTGAAAGCTAGATGAGCACCACAACCCCATAGTCAGCTTTGACTGGACTTAACCATCCAGGGGTCCTTTACCTTTTTTTTACCCCAGGTGTTTTGGAGCCCCAGTTGTGTAGGGTTCTGAAATGCATGGTGAGCCTTCACGGATACAAGAGCTTCCCCTTCTACAAGTTGAATACGATGGAAGCAATGATGGGGAGGTGAGCTAGTGAGGTCAGCTCCACTGCCTGCACCCGTCTCCAACATGTTTTCCACACCCTTACAGAAACACTTGAAGAAGGCTTTGGGAGCCTAGATTTCTCGTGTCTGATTTAACCGTCTTTGTGTCTGCAGCACACAACAGTTGGGGTGGCAGGGAGAGTTTTAATGTTGTTATAGGCTAAGCCTTTCATTGCTTAGATTTCAGATAAGCACTTCCAGTATTTACTTTTTAAAGCCTATTGAAGAAGTTGTTTTATTTCACAGCCACCTCTTTCCTCACAAGTTGTTTATGAAACCCATGTGGTGGTACCTCTGACCTTCTTAGTGCTATTTGTTTGAGTCTACCGAAATGCCTTCCTTTCAGTGATGAATTAAGCTTGACAGCTCTCTTGGAGGGCAAAATATAAGACAAAGCTGGTAATGAACCACCTGTGTTTTAATAGGGATTTTCAAAGAGGGATGACTTTCTTCCACAAGCCCAACCAGCTGGAACATGGCTTTGGATGATTAGGGGCCCAAGTGATAGTCTTCTAAGAGCCTTCATAGATGATGAGATTTTGTCTCCTGGTGTTTTAGGGATTGAAAACATGTTTCCTGTTAATATTTCTGTGGTTAGAAGGAACCTGAAACCCCCAGACAGGGGCAAGCTGGTGTCCATCCAGCCCACAGTTCTATCACCGAAACGAACAAAGCATACATTTAAAGCACACAAACTCACAAAAAAGTATCCTGGGAACTGTAGTTTACCCCTTACAGAACTACAATTCTCAGCCCTTAACGAGCTCTAGGAACTAGGATTCTTTGAGGGAAGTCATGTCCTTTCCCTGTTGTTATTGTTATTGGCCTTTATTGGCATAAGTTTAAACAAATCATAAGATCAAACAAAGTCATCCAAATACATTGATCATCCAAACACATACAATATATAAAAGACTACATAGCCATCATTGAATAAATCAGGCAACTGTAGATTTAGCTTTAAAGAACTTGGCTAAATACCCTGAAACAATCTTGATAGTTTCAGGAGTATCATCCCTAAACAAATATTGGATTACAGACTCTATGTACTTTAAATGTATGGTGGCTACACAGTCAAAGTCTTGGTACGTCTGAGGAATGTGCTTGCCCAGAGCATTGAGGATCTCAATGGCAGTGTCTTGTCCCTCTAATCGGGAGGGAGGCTTTTTAAGCCCAAGGGCTGAATTCGCTCAGGAGCAGCCTTCCAGGGACTGCCTGCAAGTGATGGTCCTGGAGAAAGTCCTAAGAGCCAGATACAAAGGCCTCTATCCCCCTTTCCCTGGGCCTGAGAATTCCCAACCCTTCAATAAACAGCCTTTTACTTTGAAGGCTGCCTTCACATAGACAGTTGTAAATCTAGATATGGCTGTCATCTTCTTTTCCCCTAGAATCTTACCAAAGTCTAAGCATGTGCTACATCCTGTTACAACGGATTCAGATATCTAATTATTATACACAATGTTTGTTTGTTTTTTTAAAGTGGGAAAGGTTGCTTTGATTTCTTCCCCCCGACATCTTTTGCTGGTTGTAGAAAATTAGTTTCCAGGTCGGAGTCTTCAATTTCCTGTGGACATACAGTACTAGTGACTCAGGCTGCAATCATAGAATCGTAGAATCTGTAAATGCATCTTGGGGGAATAAGCCCTTTGGGACTTACTTCTGTGTACATATGCATATGAACCCACTACAACGGTGTTTTTTGTTTGGTTTGCAGTCATGTATCGCTTTATGATTAGGGCAATCTGTCTGTGAGCTGAAATATTGCACTTGTCTGAAGTAAATTCAGAACCTGCTTTAGACAGACCCTTTAAGGAATCATTCCCCCTCTATTTCCATGTCTTATAAATTCTCTGTAATTAGGTCAGTGCAATATTTAGAACCCTGGCCACATTCTTTCATCCCTCGGAAAATTATTTCCTGCCTCTTCTAAGTACTATAAGATCTAATACACGTTTTCAGAAGCCATATGGTCAACAACACAAAACAGGAAATGTAAGGTCGGAGTAGCCAAACATTAAGTTTATCCTGCATATCCTTATTCACTTGCTACATGACGTTGCATGGGTTTTCCTGTCTGTGATTCCTGCATTTCAAGGAGTTGAGCTAGATGACCCTTGGGGTCCCTCCCAACTTTACAGTTCTGTGTTTCTGTGACCTCTGTGCCAATTGTCTTAGTGTGTCACCTCAGCATAGACTTGCTTCTGGGTGATCCTCTGTGCATAGTGTGTGTGGGGGGGGAGTGATAGAAGTTTCCTCTGTGCTACAAAAAAGCCATGGTGTGTAGTGTGGTAAGTTCAGTGTGTATCCACCTTTCCTCTTGCTCATTGCATCTGCCGAGTGACATAAGCTACTTGGACAAATCTACACCTATCCAAACTCCTCTGTCTGGAACCCCAGTACTGTTTGTATGCACAGCTGCAATGGGGAGCAAAGCAGTCATTACAAGACAGATAACCTTCATCCTGTTCTAGGCTAGTAGTGGAGGTTCACCTTTTATGATGCGTGTTGGTTGCAGTTCTAATGAAGTGCTTTGACGTGTATTCCAGGAAGGCAGTGGCGTAACTTATACCATAGCAGCCACAATGGCTCTCGGACCTCACTGAAAAGAGTTGTCCTCCGATTCTACTGCCTCCTATTTACAGTATAGAGGACCATAGGGAGAGAGCTTCACATTTTTGCATGATTTTTAGACATACCTAGTTAGGAATAACTGCCGCAAATCACTGGTGCAGATTTGGATTAGTAAACATGGATTTTTTTAATGGGGGGGGGGTCCATTCTTTTGCCGGTTGAGTTGTTTGTTTAAAGTAGCATAAAAAGGCTAATAGTAGACATGAGGTCATTTTGAATATACCGTACTTAGGCCTAATTTTGACATCTCCTGGAGTCTTTGGGTGCTGGAGGAGCAGACATAGTTTCCTGTGATTATTGCCACTCCAAAAATGAAAGAGATTTCATTCCCATTTCTCCACTGCAATTAAGACTTTCACCAGCATAGCGTAAATGTCTGAAATAAACCTTAGAATATTTTGATTCTGCAAGAACTGACAAAACTGTTTGGGGCATGAGCAGACCAAACATAATTGTTTCAAAGAAACACTTTAAATTATTATTTTTCATGGATTGTAAGCTGGAACAAAGCAATACATTCCCACCCCCACCCCCTGAATAGAAGCATATGTTTAATACCTCTATCAAGCTATCTGTAATTTTTATTGTAATTCAACTGTCAAAGCTGTGCCAAAAAAGTTGCTTTGTCCTTAACCCTTTCAGAATGACTTGAATTAACATTTCTCTGTGTGGCTGAGCCATTCATTCTTCTAGATCAGATGCTGCACCAGCAGACTATTTCTGGCATTTGTTGTGTTTTTTGGCAATGCTCTTCTTTCTGCTCCTTCCACTCATTAAAATATATCTAGAGATTTGCTATGGACTGCAAAACAGGGGTGGGGGAATGTGCAGGATAGATGAATCACATCTCAGCTGCACTGAGATAATAAGTCAAGAAAATTCAAGAGAACAAAATAATCCTCAGTATTTTACAGAGCTTAACTTGCAATTTGAAAGGGGAAGCTGATCAATAAAATGCTGGCTGTTGTTATACTGAGCCTTGTTCAGATCAATGTAATGAGAGTCCTCTGCACCCTAATATGATACCAGGAAACATCACTCTTTCTTCCTTAGATCCACCGATTGATAATGCTTTGCTTATGGGTTTCTTGGACTGCATATTCCAGGGACATCTCAGCAAGCCAGATCCTTATTAGCACCCATCCTGTGGGTCAACTTGGACAGGTGGGCAGGACAACCTACCTTTCAGTCACCTGATGTCCTTCAGTTGTCTGAAGCTGCCCACTTGCCAAAGTCTGTGGTGCACCGCTTTCAAAGCACCCAACTTCCAGCTGGTTTTGGGGTGCTTGGGGATTACACTGCAAGGGGCTTTGCTGCTCCAGCAAAGGAACAACCAGGAGCTCACTTGAAGCTCTCTTCCTTTGTAGCATTATCTGCCCCACACCTGACATCTCATCTATGGGGCAGTTACGCATGATTTAGGGAAAATGAACTTGCAGGCCAAATGATCACATGCCCATTGTATGTTTTAGTGTTAGCCGGTAGTTTCAGCTACAGTGAATAAAATGGGTGTTGCATCAATTAATCAAATGCATTCAGGATGCTTTATAGTAATTGGAGCAAGCAAGAAACCACAGTTGTTTTTTGTTGCGGTTATGAACTGAAAATACTATCCTAGGTCACATTTGTGGAGTACAGAGAAATGTCATAGGAGCAAAGGAACTGATGGGCAGACTTCTACATCAGAAGGCTGATGCAATTGAGCAGGTTTGAATCTTATGCTTCTGTCTGCTTTTCCCCAGGGAAACTGCACCACAGTGATACAGGATCATGAGTGTATTATGTCACAGCTAAGGTCAAGGTGTTTGCAACTGGTGGCCAAAGCTACATCTCTATCTGTGTTGGGCAGTCCTTAACAAAGAAGGGTGTTTGCTATTTTAGCAAGAAGTGATAATTGTAAAACATACCTGCTCTTGAATGAATACTTTTTGCCTGTGCGCTTGACTGTAACTGACTGTTTAGGAAAGAAAAAAAAGTGGGGGAATGGACTAACAGGATTTCATAGTGGGCTTTTATTTCCTCTTTCTGCTCTGCTGTTTTGCTTATTAGAGTTTAGATCTGGAATAAATTTGCATTTTAGGCAGGCTGCAATGTCCCATCTGTTCTCCTTGTTTCTCCCTCCCTCCCTTACCCTCAATTAGTTGGCTAGTGTACTGTGTGAAAAATCTGATTTGCTTCCTGATTAGTGTCTTCATTACAGAATTTTGATACAAAACCGTATGTTGTTTCATTACCTCCTCTGCGTCTTCATTTATTCCCTTTTCTTAAACTGTGACGCTAATGTTCGCAGATTGACAGAACAGGTGGATCAATAGCACCACAAGCTTATTCAGTAGATGCTGCCAATGTTCTATCAGCTGTGACTTGCAAAGAGGAATGGCAGCCTTCTGAAGACAAGGGGAGAGATGGAAAACTAGAAGCACTGTTGCTATGCCAGATTGTACTTAAAACAACAAGCAAACAACAAAGGGGGGTAGTATATCTTAGGAAAAGATGCAAGTATTGTTATTTTTTAGACTTAGTATTCCAGACCAGAGAAAACATGATACAAGCAAGGTTAAAAATCCTGCTAATCTTAAGTACAGTGCCCTGGCAAAATTCAGATGAGTGTGAATTTCGAAGAGCAGTTATGTTTCAGTCTGTATATTGTTTCAGAAAGTGCAGATCTGATAGATTCTTCTTTAAATGTGCACTGAATTGAATTTGTCCGTCCCTAGTCTGCACATAATCTAGATTTGCTGCATATTTTTTGCCTCTGAAAAGCGCTTCTTGAAAAACTAGTTTTACTCCAAAAAGAAAAGTTCATTGCAGATTGACCAGTAACTACAAGCCTTTGCTTCTGAAGAGTTTTGTCACTTGCAGCCCAATCTGTATCCATGTTTCCACAGAAGTAAACCCCACTGAGTTTACTGGGGCTTACTCCCAAGTAAGTGTGCACAGAATCACGGCTTTAGGTTCTGATCTGTCAAATAAGATTTACTTCTTTGGAAACATGTTTAGGATTGTGCTTTATGTCTTCAACCAAGTTATCTCACCTAGACTTCAATCTTGTACACACTTACCTGGGAGTAAATTCCATTGAATTCAATGAGACTTGTCTTCTGAATAGATTGTATAGGCTTAGACGCTTGGTAGCTTTACATGTTTATGAAGAGAACTAAATATAAATCTTTAGTTTTACAAATGCCCCCCTGTTTCTAAGTCCATATAAATATCCTGTGGTGCAAAAGGCATGTGGCATAACCAGAAACTTTGGATTATTCTTCCCGGCGGTATAAAAGTTATTTTTGGTTTCAAGACAGTGTGTTTTAATGGGTATAGAAACCAATTACTATGCGTGCTTGTTCAGGAAATATACAAGTTAGAAAACTAGAAACTTGATTAATGGTTTAAATTAGCCAAGGGGGAGTTCATTGGTGATTTAAATTATTGTTTAAATTGCTTTGATTAAAATCTTTCCACTCCTGCTTGGTGCCAGTGGCACCCATCTCAAACATGCCACTCTGTGTCACCAAACCTTGAAAAAAACACTCGCACAAAGACGTAAAATTGGGGCATTGTGAGTAAAAGGAAAAGCTGAGGCATTTTTTGGCCTGCTCAGGCTGCTCCACAGGGTGGAACTTGATGCCAAAGCTTGCTGCTTTTGTACTCTTTATCCTTGCCCTTCCACCTTGCAGCAAAGCGCCTCACCAGTGCTCAGCAATTATAATAATTTTCATTTATGATTCGCTTTCCATGAGACATCCCAGAGCGATTTACAATATACTAACTTATGTAAAAAGAGTTACATATTCCGTGATGCTGGAATATGAACATTATTGACATGGCCAGTGCTAGGTTTGACTAAAGTGCTACCAATAAGCCTCCTTGTTGCTTCCCTTCCAATGATCACAACACTGATCCCTAGTCTACTTGGGTTGGGGCCTGTGACCATTGCCATTGATGGGACCCCTAGCAGCACTGGTGCTGCCACCACCTGCAGTCTGTTGCTCCTGGGCAGGCTTTCTGGTGGTACTGTCTGTCTTAGTAGGGGAGCTGAGCAGCTGATCAACCCCTGTTGATCACCATGTTGAATTTCTCGTGGTGTGGAAAATACAATGCAGCAGCCTCCCAACGCTGATCAAACCTGAATAAACAGCACCAAGGCCATTGACTATGCCAGCCCAGTGTGGGGGAACAGTGGTTGATGACAGCAGTGACAATACCACCAAGGCTGGGAGGGGAGGTGAAGCAATGTTAGCAATGCTGGGGTGGGAGCAGATAAACCAGGCCAGTGTCCCCTGCTGCAATGGGTATGTATGTTGGGTGCTGACATGAGGCCTGATTATTGAAGTTAGAAAACGTCACATGAAGCATTGAGAACCATGCTATATATTACACAGAGGCTTGGTATTTTAAACCCTGATGCCTGATACACCTAGGGAATCCTAGCTTTTGGCATGTGGAAGGATTGCTTTAATATTTTCCCTACCTATCACATTTCCACTCCTGCCCCTAAGCCAAGCAAGAGTATTCCCTCTGCATCTCCTTTCCAATTTCCTCCCTTTCCCCTAAAAGAAGCGCTTGATTGGAGGTTAATACACACAGTTGTGTTCAATGTGTAGTCTGGACCTTGCCCTTCATGGTTTGGCTTGTGTTCAATACTTATGTAGCATAAGTGCATTTTTCTTTAATATAAGGACAGCTGTCTTGAAACTGTCTCATCTATTCCCTCATTGATTTAAAATTTATATTTGACATGCCAGTCACTTCAGTGAAACTAGATAGCAGTTTTTTCTATAATAGAATTATGTTGGATTACTCGGTTGTTAATCCTTCTATATTATCATTAAGTCGTGTTTTCAGAATTAATGTGGTTACAGAAATAAGTAACAAACAGAGGGCAATAGTCATAGGGAGACAAATTGGGCTTCTTGATAAGGCAGGAGGAAAAAACCATCCTCTGTGTAATAAGAAGGTGCACGAACAAGCTCTTTATTGAGGCTTTCCTCCTTGGGAGAATGCCATTATGTAGACAGTAACTTTTCTTAGAATAACATTACAAGCGGAAATGCATATGGTCTTTCAAACTGCTTTGAATGTATACAGTGCCTGTCTTGGTCCAAAACAGGTTGATCAAATATTTCAGCACTGAAGCAGGTGGGAGGTGGGAGGAAATAGGCAAAATATTTCAAGGGTTATCCCGCTTACCTTCTGTTTCCTCCTTTAAAGTAATGTTGTTTGTTTGTCCCTCATTAAAATTGCACTCTCCTGCATCGGGGGGGGGGGGGCTTTCTCAGCCAGCTTGCCAAAAAATAGCTAAAACAATCCTCCCCATTTTGCAGCCTCAAAATAGGTTGTTGAAATGGTTCAGTTCAGCCATGACACAGCAAGTAAACTTCATACATTTCCCATTTTCAGTGTGATTTCAGAGGCAGTGGAGACTGCATATTTGTACACTGTGCCATCAAGATTGCTATGAGGTGCCTTGCAAAACAATTCATGGAGGACTTCCAAAGGGTCTAAAACTTTTATTCCCTGATATAGAGTCCATTTCTGAACTCTGTTGAGCCTGCAGAGGGCAGGCACAACCCAGCCCTCTCCTCCATGTATTCTCTGTGCGTGTCATGTTGCATGTGGCATTTTTGTATTAAAGTCATATTTGCAGCCTTATTCAGGACCTTTTGTGTGATGGTACTCCCTGGCATGGAGTACCAGCATTTATTTATTTCCCACAACTCCCCACTGATTTAATCTGTTTCAAGGTTAATTTTATGCTATGGTGTAAAGTGAGATTGCTGAATTAAGCATCATCTAATGCTGATTATAAGGGACGCGGGTGGTGCTGTGGGTTAAACCACAGAGCCTAGGACTTGCCCATCAGAAGGTCGGTGGTTCGAATCCCCGCGACGGGGTGAGCTCCCGTTGCTCAGTCCCTGCTCCTGCCAACCTAGCAGTTCAAAAGCATGTCAAAGTGCAAGTAGATAAATAGGTACCGCTCCAGCGGGAAGGTAAACAGCATTTCCGTGCACTGCTCTGGTTCGCCAGAAGTGGCTTAGTCATGCTGGCCACATGACCCGGAAGCTGTACGCCGGCTCCCTCGGCCAATAAAGCGAGATGAGTGCCGCAACCCCAGAGTCGGTCACGACTGGACCTAATGGTCAGGGGTCCCTTTACCTTTACCTTTAATGCTGATTATGATTTAGGATCCATAAACAACTTCATTCCTAATTACTGGATTGGTCTCCAGAATCATAAAAGCATATTATCCAGCATCAGTTCTACAAATCCATAGTTGTCTTGACCCCAGCTCAGTTGTATATGTGTGCCTCTGTCATTGAGAAGGAGGAAAACTGAGACCTATGGAAGCTAAGTTTCCCAGGACTGCAAAGTGAGCCAGTGGTTAAGATAGGAATGTTAATGGTTTCAGAACTCACAGAGTTAAAGAGTTCTGGTGACGTCTCTTTCCTGAGGCGTGGTTAGAAACACTTAAGGGAGGGGTTTGACTCCGTGTGTTTCAGTCTGACTTTCGGACGTGATGCGAAAGGGAGAATGTGTCAGTTCTCGCCAGGTCTGAATTTATGATGTTATTCTTCATGATTAAAAGGCAAGAGTAGATAAGGACTGCCTTGTGTCTGGACTGATTTATTCCACACGTGCTGCACTCTGCTTCTCACCGCTGTGTTTCGCTCTGCTACCGGCAAGAGAAAGAGGCCTGAGGAGGACTTTTGCAGGAGGCACGGATAGCTAGCAGAGTTCCGCAACGGAAGTGTGCCGGGCTCCATATTCAGTCTCTGTGTACCCTCTTGTCCGGTGTAAATAATACGAACAGGTTATGGAAGCTCGCCAAAGCTTTGAAGCAGTGCAGGAACGTCCCACGTGTGGGGGAAGCCAGCAGGAAAGTTGCTGGGGTCCAGCTGGAGCTCTGGAGCTGTGTCTTTGAAGCTGGAAGGAGCTCGCTGGGGAGAAGCGATCTGCCGGAGCCGGGAGGCGGAGGAAGCTACTGCCGGGAGACGTGAGTAAGCTTAGCCCCCGGGGAGGAGATGGCAGACGATCGTGAATCATTCTCAGTTCCCTTTGAGAAATTAAATGGACAAAATTGGGCCGAATGGAGCCGGAAGCTAAAGGCCTGGCTGGTAGCCAAGGGGTTGTGGGAGGCGACCCAGGGGCCCCCTCTCCCACCACCTGCAGCAGGAGCAGCGGCAGCGGACATAGCGGCTGCTCACGCGTCGCAGAGGAAAAACCAGAAAGCCCTGGGAGCTATAGTGCTCAGTTTGGAGGGTTCCCAACTTCCTCTGGTTGAAGGGCTTGAGACTGCTCAGGAGGCCTACCAAGCCCTTGAGAGGGTGCACCACAGAACCACGGCTGGTGCAAAGATCCACACCACCAGACGCTTGTTTGAGATGAAGCTGCGTCCCGGTGGGAACATCAGACAGCATGTTACTGAGATGCTATCTGTTTTCAATGAGTTGCGCCTGTTACAGGTCAACTTTTCAGAAGAACTGAAGGTTTATATTTTGCTCAGCTCTCTGGACAAAAGTTATGACAATTTGTGTCTGTCTATGGAATCGATGAGTCCACAGGATTTGACGCTATCGTACGTGACAGGGCGTCTTTCGGACGAGCAGGAGAGGCGTGTCCGAGAAGGCAGGTCTGGCGCAGGCAGCTCCACCGGTTGCAGAGGTGGGGGGGGCAAGCCAGATGAGAGCTGTGTTCAGGCTTTTTCCACTCGTCGATGTTATGTCTGTGGATCCAACAGCCACCTAAAACGGGCTTGTCCGCAGAGGAGCAGAGAGGCCAGGCAGGATGTCTCCAAGGTCAACCAGCTGAGTTCTCATGGGAACCAGTCTCGGAGAGGAGGCCAGCGTGGGAACGCGAAGGAGGGACGTGACTCAGAGAAGGGAGACTGTTATCATCTCGCGGCTTCTCTGGCAACTTTGAACAACAATGCCAGCAGGGACACAACTGTGAAGTGGGTGCTGGACTCAGGAGCGAGTCATCACCTGATAACGCCATCTGCTGGGGAGCTGCAGAATTGCAGGGCTGTTTTAACTGGAATGACTTGTAAATTTGCTGACGGGAAAAAACGAAATGTATCTAAAGTGGCAAATGTCTATAATTCTGTTTTGCAGGCTGAGCTGGAGTGCTTCATTGTACCAGGGATGAAGTGTTGCCTGTTATCGGTTTCTGCTCTGGCGAAGCAGGGATACAAAATTTGTTTTGAAAATAACACCTGTTCCATTTTCAGAGGGGGGAGGCAACTTGTCAACGTGGAGAGCAAGGACAATCTCTTTGTTCTGGAAACACCTCTGGAGGGTGGTGGGAATGCAGGGAAAGCACAGGCGCAGTGTGCTAGTGTTCCCAGCCATGATTCATGTGTTCATGTATGGCACAAGAGAATGTCTCATGCTTGTCTGGAGGATGTTAAGAGGCTGCCAGGCTGCACCGAAGGTTGTAAAATCACACCATGTGAGGGATCCCTAGTGTGCAGGGCATGCAGCAAGGTTCAAAGGTGCAGGTTTCCCGGGGTAAAGAGGGTAACCACAAAACCTTTTGAGTTGATTCACACAGATCTGTCAGGACCCATGAGGTGTGAGAGTCTGGGTGGGGCCAAGTATGTGCTATCGCTGACAGATGACCACAGCCAGGTTGGCTGGTGTTTCTCTCTCAAATCACAGGGGGAGGCGGCGCAACTGATCCAGGATTGGGTTGCGGAGGTGGAACGAAGGTTTTCCACCAGGGTGCAAGGGTTCAAGAGCGACCGAGGGTCACAGTTTACTGGGTCTGCTCTGGAGGAGTTTTTCAAGGAAAAAGGAATACGTCACCACGTGACGGGTGCAAAGTCTCCTCAAGGGAGAGGCGTGGCACAGCACAGGAGTGAAACACTGGCTGAAGCTGTCAGAGTTTTGCTGGGTGACTCTGGGCTGCCTCAGAGCTTTTGGAGTGAAGCTTCGAAAGCTGCCAACTTTGTTTTTAACAGGTCCTACAATCACGATGTAGGTGACACACCGTATTTTCTGTTGCACAAGAGGAAGCCACAGGTGCATTTCTTCCGTTCGTTTGGTTCCAAGGCTTCAGTGCCAATACCAACAGCGCAACGGAAGGAGGGTGGTCCTAGGTACCAGGACATGATCTTCTGTGGGTATGATCCTGCAACAAATGGGTGGAAGTTTGCATACCCAGAGGGTGATCAGACCACGCTGCTGGTCAGCAAGCATGCTGAGTTCTTTGAGCAGGATGGTTGGTCACAGCCTAGGTATGGTTCTGATTTTCTCTCAGACTGCTTGTCCGATTCTGAGGGGGAGGAAAAGGAGGAAGAAAGGGAGGAAGGAGAGGCAGAGGCGGAGCCTGTTGCTGAAGACCAGGTTTCTGATGATGGTCAAGCACAGGGGTGGGTTTCTCCACAGGTTAAGAGGGAACCCAAGAGTGAGCCTTCATCTCCTGTTAGCCAAGTGCGGGAAGCCCGAAGACGCAGCAAGTCAGAGGGGGAGTCTTCTGAGCTTGCTGGAGACACACTTGCTGACCCCAGTGGGTCAGGAGGAGCGCCCGAGGTTGTGCTCCGGCGGTCAACTCGGACCACAAAGGGGATTCCACCGGAGAGGTTTCAGGTCACCAGTGCGTGGGTTGGTTTCGCACAGTGTGATTCTGGGAGTGTGGAAGGGATTCAACAATTGCCTGGGATGGATGCCAGTGGGAGGCAAAAGGCAATGGGAGGTGAGTTGAACTCAAAGAGGTCTGTAAATAGGGGTTCACAGTTTCCCTCAGGATTCGTGACGAGAGGGGGTGTTAATGGTTTCAGAACTCACAGAGTTAAAGAGTTCTGGTGACGTCTCTTTCCTGAGGCGTGGTTAGAAACACTTAAGGGAGGGGTTTGACTCCGTGTGTTTCAGTCTGACTTTCGGACGTGATGCGAAAGGGAGAATGTGTCAGTTCTCGCCAGGTCTGAATTTATGATGTTATTCTTCATGATTAAAAGGCAAGAGTAGATAAGGACTGCCTTGTGTCTGGACTGATTTATTCCACACGTGCTGCACTCTGCTTCTCACCGCTGTGTTTCGCTCTGCTACCGGCAAGAGAAAGAGGCCTGAGGAGGACTTTTGCAGGAGGCACGGATAGCTAGCAGAGTTCCGCAACGGAAGTGTGCCGGGCTCCATATTCAGTCTCTGTGTACCCTCTTGTCCGGTGTAAATAATACGAACAAGGAATACCATGTATTCCATGTGTGATACCATGTCATAAAGTTTGTGCCACATGCCCACACTTTTACACCCTTTTGCAGCCATTTACATCTGCTCTAGAATTTGTTTTTCGAGGCTTGTCTTGCCATTCTATTTGCCTTTAAAACTACTGCTGAATTGCAAGTGGGCTCAGTATGTATAGAAGAGAAGGATATGCTGAGCTGCTGAATTACAAACAGGCTTGGAATGTATATAGCGCCAAAAAAGCTGCCCCTAGATATTTTCTTTCTCCTTCCAATTGGCAATCAAAACGCCCTCCTACTCCTTTCTCATGTCAGTCAGGGACATGGCAAAGGGCACAGGGCAGTCAATAACTAGTTAGGACCATGGATAGCTCCCTGTGGGGCTGGACACAGGAAGAAACCAGATGCAAGGCTCACTTAGGGCTGAGCTACACATTTTATCTTCATGTCCTTTGACTGCGATTTTGTTTTAACTAACATCAGCTGCTGCAGAGCATGTTCTTGTTCGGGGCTGCAACATAGGTGGGAGAGAACCCTGCCCTGTTAACATGATGAAAATCACTACTCTGACTGCTGTTCCGGGGGTAGATGGAAGCTTCATGGGATTCAAAGACAAATTAGCACCAGGGATCAAGCTTGTTGTTGCAGCTTCTTTCTGGAGCCAACTCATATTATCATTAGTCCTGCAAAGAAAGGTTTATATGAACCTCCAGCTTTCTTCAAGGAGCCTGCTTGAAAGTTAAATGTGGAATGCAGGCCTGTGCTTGGATGGGCTGGCCTCCCTTCCGTAATCCCTGGGATTGGTGAGGTGGTGCAGGGTTGTTCTCAAGGGCTGCCGATGGTTCTGCGTAAACGGAGAATCAGTAGGTGGAGGCCTTTCACCGGGTCAAATATATGTTGGAAATGTAAAGGAAAAGAAGGGACTTTTTATCATATGTGGTGGGAATGTAGAGAAGTTTAAAAAAGGGGGGGGGGGGAATGATACACAATGAATTGAAAAAAATGTTTAAAATGACATTTGTAAAAAAAAGACCAGGAGCATTTTTGTTAGGGATTGTAGGACAAGACCTGCCAAGAAAAACAAAGAATTTATTTATGTATGCTACAACAGCGGCAAGAGTCTTGATAGCACAAGGATGGAAGAATGAGGAAATCCCAACGAAAGAACAGTGGCAAGAAAAATTGATGAGCTGTGCAGAGTTGGCTAAATTGACATAAAAACTGCGGGACAAGGACAACTGTGACTTTAAGGAAGAATGGGAGCTTTTTACAAATTATCTAAAAAGACAACAAAATGAACTGGACTCCTTGGCAGGCTTTGAATAAACATACACAAATGTATTGGTTGATAACATGATAGATAAATAAGGTAAGGATATGTATAACTTTATAACATGCAGGGAATAATATGTGTAGAGAAATCAGAGAGAAGAGCTGAGGGAAGTCCCTAGTGGGAGGGGGAGGGAGGGATGGAAGGGGGGTAGGAAAAAAGGGGGATAATGTATGTGATTATATGGTTTGATAATTGGTTATGTTGAAATTGCTTAATAAAAAATATTTTTTTTAAAAGTAGGTGGAGGCCTTGCTATATCCTTCTCCACTGCTTCCTCTCCATGGAAGTCACTAGCAGGGCAGGTACTTCACTAAAGTGATGTAAGAGACCAATCCTACCCCTTGGAGTCCCCTTGGATGAGCCATGGCAGCCAATGTTTTAGTTCATTTTTTTTACATATTTTTATGTTTTAGTTCATATTTATGCAGTACTGAAGAATTAAATGAGAAGACTGAATAGTAGCTGATTAAAGCAGCCTATAGATGGTGGATAAATGAGTTTATCTGATGCCCAGTCTCCTTTTCAGCCATGTGGAATGGTTAGATGCAAGGGAGGATTTTCATTTATCTATTTAGGGCATTTATATACTGCCCAATTAACCATGTCCTTTGGCCCATTCACAAACTTAAAATCAATAAAATACAAATACGGTAAAAAATAAAAGCTATCACCAGCAAAAATGTTAGCAAAAACCCAGTGTTAAAAACATCACAGAGCAGCTAAGATCAATAAAAACATTCTTTTTTAAAGCACTAAAACCAACAAAGTGGGAATCAAAATAGAACTAAGAACTAAAATTCACTAAATCTCAATTATTAGAAGTCCTGGAAGAATAAAAAGCTCTTTGCCTGATGCTGATCCTAATGTAGGCTCTAGGTGACCCTCTCTGGAAATATCATTCTGTAACTGGGGCGCCGCTTCTGAGAAGTCTCTCTCCCCTTGCCTCCCCCCAAAGAAGTCTCCCTTCCAAGTAACTGCTCACCTCACCTCACCTCATTAGTCAGAGAATGTAGAGAATAGCCTCTAATAAAGATCTTAAAGTCTGCTGCTTGAGAGGAGGCAATCCTCCAGATTTGAGGATGCATCTGTTTGGCCAGGACATGGCAGACATTATGGCTGAGAAGAGTTAACATTGGATCACTCTCTCCATAGTGGCATATATTCACCTTGTGAACTATCATGCAAATCTGGTCTCATCTTAAGAAGAGTCTGCTGGAACAGGCCAGGGGCCTGTGTGGTCCAGCACTGTTACCTCACAGTAGCGAACCATTTGCCTATTGGAAGCCCAAAAGCAAAAGCGTTCTGCTTTTCTTCCCCAGTTCTCTTTCTAAACCAGCCTTCTACAGTCTCTCATAACATTTTTCACTGTGTATATAATCTCTCATTTCTAATGTGTACACATTGCATGATGAAGGGTGGGATGGTGTGTGTGCGCGCGCATGTGCGTGCCACTTGTCTTGCTTTTAATGTGCTTTGCTGTTTGTTCACATTGCAGAGTCGGTGGGTCTGTGCATGCCTACAGCAACATATTTATTTTTTAAACACAGCAAAAATCTGGAGGCCTATTCCATTCTCTCCACACAGCAGGAGAGCACGCATCGTGTTTTAATTGCTGTAACCTGCCCTGGGACCTGGGCAGATATTAAGAATAAGCAGCAGTGGTTGTTCCAGTTATGCACAGCAGGAACTTGTTCCAACCTCCCTCACCTCACTTTCACAAGCATGCCAGCAATAATGCTTATTAGTGAACAGCTGTTTTCTGTTTGGCTTTAAAAGCTAGGCTTTTTTTTTTTGCTTAAGTTTTTTTTAAAAAAAAAAAATCACACACCCAAGGCACACATGCGCAGCAGGAAAATTATTTATTGTAAACATTACATATATATTTGGAAGCCAGTGCAAACACCATTATCGGTATTAAGAGAGTGAGAATAGAATGTTTCATAAATAAACAACCAGAAAATACTCAAATCACCAGCCAGAACCCTGCAGCAATGCGTGGAGGGATAGGTAGAGCTAACAACTCCATAGCAACAGAGCAAACCAGTAATTGGAGGTGGAACAATGTCCATGGAATTTTACAAAATATGTATTGCAATGGGGTGGCTGGGAGAAGGGAAGGATGGTGCTGCCACTTTGGGAGAGTAGGATGGTGGGCAGCAGAAGGCAGAGTGGCAGCCCAATGCCTTGTCCACCAGCCCTGGGAGGGACACAAGTTTCTTTTGCCTGATCTAAAGGTTTTTCACCTGTGACAGTTAGGTAGGTACCGGTAAGTTGAAGTTCACAGGAGAGCAGTATCTAGTGTTTGCTATACCACATTCAAGTTTACTGCAAATAAAAGTTTCACTTGTTACAGAGCTAAGCCACCATTATACTGGACTCACAACTGAGGAACCTGCACCAAGTAGGGCTGGTGTTACATGCCGCTGTCCACAATGTGTTTATGCTTTTTGTGGCAGCTAGATCCTCCCCATATCATCTTATTTCGCTGTTACATTTATCAATACCGTATTGTTTTTGACCACCCGAAAGGCAGGAATATCAAGCGTGCCAGTGAAAGTCTGCGTGCAGTCCGGAGCTGAATGTGCCCGCCTTTGCATCTAGCTGATGATGTGTGTCACATTAGAAGTGGCAGCTGCCTTGTCTTCTTCATGAAGTTATGAGAAGCCACAAGGAAAGGGCTTAAATTAATATATGGGAGCTGGCAACACGTTGACACTTCCTATTTTTCATGTTGTCAATCTGCGGTGCTATGTCGAGTAGGAAGAAGATTGTGTGTCCATTTCTTCAGCAGCTTTTTGATTGCCCTTAATTTGTGCAGATGGGAAAAACAAAATGTTGTGGTTTTACCACTAGAATAACACAAACGGTGCTGCAGAGTATTGTTGCTTTGAGAAAGGCATTACCTTGTGGATTTTCTTTTTTTATTACTCCATATAACTGTCTATATAACTCCAGAACAATTCACAAGGAGCTGCAGAGTGTTTCATATATGATAGGTGCAAGAATATTCTTAGCTAAAATCTCAATCGAAGCTGATGCTTAATTTTTATTCTTACAAATGTAGCAATAAAAGAGGAGGCCTTGTTTTGATCAGACCAAGGATCCATAAAGTCCAGCAGTGGCCAGACAAATGCCTCTGGAAACCCACCCTAAACTGGTCTCAGCATGAATATCCTTTTCTCATTAACATGAACAATAATTTGCTTCCAGCCAGTCATGTTAGATGTAAGCTCCCTCAGGGTCTTTGAAAATAAAAGGCGGGTTCCAACATGATCGCTCTGCTGCCTAATGTCTCACACAGTCAGCTTCCATTCACAGAAAGAGAGATGTACTCATGGAAGACCCCATCTGCCATTCTCTGAACAGAAGCTTCAGCCATTTGCAGAGCAACAACATTTGATTCTGGTCATAGGATATTGAGACTCCTGGATTAGAAATAGGGGTGAAAGGACTAGCTTGATCTCCAGTTTTCTGTCTTTTGGTTTACAGTACGCCACTATTCTATGAAAAGTGGTGTTTCCTTTCCTTTGTACACACAGATATATTCATAAATCCATCAAGCTATTCCTTACCTAGAGCCATGAAGATTGCTGAGATTTGACAACAATGGCATGAATAGATTACAAAAGGAGATAGAGTGATGAACTTTGCGTCCATCTTCACTGCAGGAGATGTTGGGCAGATACAGACCCCTGATACTTTTCAGATAAAGTATCTGAAGAATGACATTGAACAGAAGTGTCAGGAAATGGCTAAACAAACCCAAGTCATTGGTTCTGCATGGTATATACTTAATTTCTCAAGAGTGAAATTTTTTGTTACTGTTCTACAAAAAATAATAATACATCACTCATCATTAAATTGGCCTCCTTATCAGAATATTGGTATATAACACCAATTATAAGCAACGGATTCCCGGAAGATATTACAGGCTCATCTACCTAAGTTCTAGGTGCATTGGTGGGGGAAAGCATTGTTAATGCAAGATTTTTTAAACAGATAGAAGAACAAGCCTTACTAAGAAAGAATCAGCATGTCTTCTTCACAAGGAAGGCCTTTGGAGGTGTCAACAACCATGTAGGTGTCATGTAGCAGATAGAAAATCTATATAAAATCTCAAGTGGGGAAGCAAAACTGCTGTGTGTGTGTGTGTGTGTTGTAAAATAGTTGACTATGCATCTCATGTCTTCATTGTCCAAGAGCAGCACACCTTGTGGGCCAGAGCCACAGCAATAGTCTCTTGTCTGCAACGTCGCTGCTGTATACCAAGAACACCTGCTGGTGTACCTGCCCAGTGCTGACCTTGCCACTGTCTCGCCCTTCCCATTCAGCATCCCAGTAAGCACCAGTGATCCTGCTGCTGCTGCTGAAGAAGAAGAATTTGGATTTGATATCCCACTTTATCACTACCCTAAGGAGTCTCCAAGCGGCTAACATTCTCCTTTCCCTTCCTCCCCCACAACAAACACTCTGTGAGGTGAGTGGGGCTGAGAGACTTCAAAGAAGTGTGACTAGCCCAAGGTCACCCAGCAGCTGCATGTGGAGGAGCAGGGATGCGAACCCGGTTCACCAGATTACGAGACTACCGCTCTTAACCACTACACCACACTGCTGGGAGGCTATTGCTGTGTCTGTGTTCCACCGGGTGAGCTCTTCCTCCTCAGCATTCCCTTTATGACAAACTGAGCCTAAATCCGACCAGCCATCTTGTTTGAGAGTGGGTGGCTGCCTCTGACTCCTCACCTGAGCCAGGTCTCAAGATGAACAGCATCTTTGGGAGCCCAAAATGAAACAAGCCCATATAAAGTAAGGAAAATCAAATATTTTTGGGATTGAGAATTTCCTACTTTTTATTTCTTTGGAAGGGAGATTCTTCTGATATTTCTGCACCGTTCATTATCTGCTGACCAATTAGAGGCTTTGTCACGGAAATGCCATCCTGAGAATGAAAGCCAATGCAAAGTGAGAATGTGATTATATTGTCAGTTTACAGGTACAGTATAAATAGAGTTTTTAACAGATCTCCTCCTGCTCGCCGGGCTCCTGCTGCTTGGTGGTGATGCCTCGAAATGTTCATTAAACTGACATGCCGTGTTGTTTAAGCCCAGCGCCTCACACAGCCAGCCAAGTTTGCCGCTATTTTCCATTCACCGTATCAATCAGGTTCTACATTTTAATTTCTTCGGCATCAGAAACGACTTTGCAGACTTGTTTGTGCACCTCGGTTGCATAAATTGCCTTTTCGCCTGTCAAAAGTTGGTAATGGACTGCTTTGTAAGAAGTCCATGTTTGGGAGGGTGTGTGTGTGTGTGTGTGTGTGTGTGTGTGTGTGTGCAGAAATCCAGCAGCCAAGAACAAAGTACAAAGTGGACCTCAGCTATATCCTGAAGCTCAACACTCGTTCTTTTCTTAGATGAAAATTCTGTATGCGAAGAATTTTCATAAGCAGATAGCATATTGCTGGAGGCTGAGTGCTAGTCACTGGGCTGACTTGATTTGAGCAGGTAGTCTCTCCACAAATATCTTAGCCCTCTGGTTTCTACCTGCAGAAAATTAAATGCCATTTTAAATGTAAAAGCAAATCGCCCTACAGGAGTAAAATTTCTAAGGGATCTAACCAAAGTAATTAAAGACATAATAGGCATTTTCTCACTCTCAGGTCTCTCTGCTTTGCTACTGGGATTTCTAAAGAACTTGTAAGGCATCCAAGTGTAAAGTTTGTCTTGAATCTTTCAGCAGCAGCAAAATTATTGATGCTGTTTTTGAAACATCAACATGTTAAAATTGGCATATCTGGGATATGGAGGAAAAAATGAAAATGGTGGCAAATGAGGCTTTTGGCCTGAACCAGCAGGGCTCTACTTAGATACTTACATTTTGACATCCCTGGGAATATTTTGCTACATCATTAATAGCAAACTCCAATTCAGCGTGTGAATAATGAAAGATGCACCCAGTCTGAGGAAGAATTCTTAAAATGGGGTAAGTGATTAAGGCAATTCCTGCAAATACTTGCAAATTGGACTTTGCCTCTTTTGCATGCCTGATGATGACCCGAAGGTCCCTCCAGGCACTCATGACCCTCCTGCCAGCTCACCTGCTTTGCATTACTTTGCCATTGAAGGGTGGAGATTAAAAAAGGGGGGGAAGGGGAAAATCAATTTATTGATGGAAATGGTATTTCTTTGTTTGTTTTATTAAATTTGCATCCTGCCCTTGCTCCCAAAGGGCGCCAGGGTGACAAATATCAAAATGTTAAAACATTATGCATGAGAGAGGGGCCCTGGCCCAAAGCCCTCCCTGTCTTCCTATTCCTGCTTCCATGTAATGTTTTGACTGTGGTGTATTAAGTGACTATTAAGCTGACTATGATTCTAGTGCCTGAAGAGAGCCTGGTGCTAGAGCTTTGAAGAATCCCTCATTTTCTGAAGAAACTGGAGGAAGAAGAGAATTAATTGCGTTGAGCTGCCAGCTCAGAACTGGCTACGGGTTCTCAAGAGGGAAAAAAGCATATATGAGTGCTAAAAATTCTGTTTCCAGCATGAACCCTAAGCATCCCCAAATGCCTTTATTGTGTATAGGAATTTAATTTCACTGCTTGAATTGAGCACTCTTGATTTGCTTATGGGAAATGGTGATGCCACCACCAGCTCGTCTACTGTGCCTGCGTGTCTCACTGAAATCTTGTTAACTGCAAGGAGTCGATAGAACTGCACAATTGAAATATGAAAGGCCCTTCCCTAGTGTCTCTTTGTGTGCATTTCTATAAACTGCTATATGTTTGTGTTTGAAAGGCATATGAATAATTGCTTTCTAGGTTCCTAGATTAGTTTTTCTTTGAAATTTGCTAGGTCCCAACTTTGCTCCAGGGACCTTTTAGACAACAGCCTTTAATGCATAATATTGTATGGGGCAGCTCTTTGGATACAGCAGGAGGCGGGGAGGATTTTCCAAGTGTTGCTTTGATGTGGTTGCCCTTGGTGCTCAGGAACAGCAGGGGACAAAAGGAGAATGTGAGGCCGGATGCTATACAGAGTTCGCGCTAGTCTGTTGTTGCAGAAATAATAAAGAGTGTCTTCTGGTACCTTAAAGATTGACAAATTAATGGTGGCATTAGCTTACTTCATCAGAAGTAGGAAGATGCTGGATGCATTCCTCCTCAGAGATATACATGCAAGGGCAAGGTTTTAAAAGAATGAGCGGAACCCAAGATGCTATGAAACCAAACCAGCGATGATAATAGGAGTTTGGTGGGTTCCGGGAAAGGGATGATGTGTGTCTTGCTTAATCATTTGTGAGGATGTGAGCTGGGATCTTGGAGAGTTGATTCTGAGTGTGGGTAAGTGTGGCTCAATGCAGCCTGCCACGGCAGAGAAAGGTTTGGGAGGCCAACTTGGCATCTGTGGCCACGATAGCACCCTTGAGGTCTTCCCCTGATATCCATGAAGCCTCTGAGCCCTGCCCGCCCATCACCATCTCCTTTGAAAAGCTCACAGAGCCGAAGGAGGAAACTGCAAGAGTAAACTCTCCTTCCCACTTCCTCTTTTAGGTTCAAGCGATTTTCCAGGCTCAGGTTTATTCTGCAGGATCCAGCTTTTATCTAGATTCCATGGAAAAGCAGTGTTTGTGAGCAGTGCTTTCTCGCTTTGTGTCTCTTGCAAGGGGGGACTGATACAGGGGAGGGAGGAGAGAGGTGACTAGCAGAGTGGTGCCAAAAACACTCACTCAAAAATCCAGTGGCCACCACAGGCTCGTAAAGGTTGGCAACCTCTGGACCAGAGTCTCAGGATAAATGAAGAGTCATGAGCATGTGAAGATGCCTTACACTGACTCAAACCATTGGCTCATTTGTACCAGCATTGCCTACTCTGGCTGGCAGCAGCTCCCCAGTATCTCTTTGCCAGGCTGTTTCTTGAGATTGTTTAACTGGAGGATTGAACCTGAGACCTTTTTACAGAAAGTACGTCTTCTACCACTGAGCTATAGCTCAGCATTTAAGCAGGAGCATCTCTGTATACTGGATGCTCTGCATTCAAAGCACTGAAATCTAGTTGGAGAGTACAGTGGTACCTCGGGTTACAAACACCTCGGGTTACAAACACTTTGAGTTACAGACTCCGCTAACCCAGAAGTAGTATCTGGGTTAAGAACTTTACCTCAGGATGAGAACAGAAATCGCAGCTGGCAACATGGCGGCAGTGGGAGGCCCCATTAGCTAAAGTGGTACCTCAGGTTAAGAACAGTTTCAGGTTAAGAATGGACCTCTGGAACGAATTAAGTTCGTAACCAGAGGTACCACTGTATAAAAATGATTAAGGTAAAGGGACTCCTGACCATTAGGTCCAGTCGTGACCAACTCTGGGGTTGCGGCGCTTATCTTGCTTTATTGGCCAACGGAGCCAACGTACAGCTTCTGGGTCATGTGGCCAGCATGACTAAGCCGCTTCTGGCGAACCAGAGCAGTGCACGGAAACGCCGTTTACCTTCCCGCTGGAGCGGTACCTATTTATCTACTTGCACTTTGACGTGCTTTTGAACTGCTAGGTTGGCAGAAGCAGGGACCAAGCAACGGGAGCTCACCCCGTCGTGGGGATTCGAACCGCTGACCTTCTGATCGGCAAGTCCTAGGCTCTGTGGTTTAACCCACAGCACCACCCGCGTCCCATAAAAATGATTATGTATGTGTAATTAGTTCAGAGTTCAGAGCTTTGTCATTCTCCAGCCTGTGACAGGTGTTGTCTTCATTATGCATAGTTATGCTATCTGCACTAACCATGAGGAGGGAAGCTATAACCATGGACGGCAAACTGTCATGTCCCAGGGAGATCACAGGCAGAAAGCATAGGCCAAGTGAGGTGCAGATCAAATCTAGAAGCAACAACCAGAGGTTCCAAGGGCTACAGGCAGCTAAGTGGCAGGTTCTGGGGCAAGCAGACAAAGCTCATAGAAACCAGGGGCAGGTGACTTACTCTAGTGAAGGCAAAGGACCAGATTCTGGAAGAGAGAAGTGGGTACAGGAGTCTGTACTTGGGTGAGTTGCTCAGGCTGGGAGGCCAAGCTAGGACCGTTTCAGTGTTAGGTCAACAGACTTCTCCAGGCCACCCGATTCATCTGGGCTGACCAGCTCCAGTCTTTTTTCCTGCCATTCTTTGGATAGTGCCATGAAGCAGCAGAACTTTGGTGTTCCTGCCATCCTTCAATCTATCTGAGAGGTGCAGAGAATAAGCTACCTGGGCTGTGATGCCAGGTTCCATGGTTTGAGCCTCCAGGCACCTTACTTCACTCTTCAAAGTGGTTGCCACTTGCTCCATCTAAAATGGGAGACAGGTTGTAGGGCATGAAGTGGGAGCAAAAGGTTCCCTTGCCTGTCTCACAGGCCATCATTTGGGTTGTTGGCGCTGCAGCAGAACAAGTTGAGAGGTCAGGAGAACAGAGCCTGTCCCTGTCTCACCCAAGTACAGACTCCTTCACCCCATGGCAGCAACGATCCTGGTGACAGGTAGCAGGATGGCAGGTTGAGATGAGGAGACTGCCCTACTGCCCCATCCTCCTGTTTCCTGCCGTAGGGCCTCCACTGCCCCTGCAGTGCTTTAGCAGAGCTGAGCTTGATTCTGCACCCTTTGAGAGGCTTCTCTGACAATGCCAAGCTCCCCCAAATATCAGAAGTCACAGTGACTGGGAGTAGGGCTTTCAGTGCAGCTGGCTGCCTCTCTTTTGTAGAGCAGCATCCTTGCTCACATTTGACAGGTGCCCACTATCTGTATTTTCCATAAACAATGAAAGGCGTTTTTGCTTTGACAAGCTTATCTAGTTGGATGAAAAGCTCTCTGCCTTCGATGTTCATTTTGCATTGTTTTTCGACCTGTCTTGTTATTCATATGGTACCGTTTTTTAAAAGAACTACTAGCCATTTCTGCAAATCCCCTTGATGCACATGTCAAGGCAACCCACAAATTAATTAATTGATTTTTAAATTAATGATTAATTACGGACGGGCACTGGCTATGCTTACCTGGACCCAAGCAGTAAAATGCTGTGTCTCTTCACCTTCTTATTCCAAGACATCTATTTATTTTAGAGCATCAACCGCAATGGCATTTTCTTGCTTGTGTACAGGTAAGTTTTGTCAGCCTGGCTGGTTTCTGTAAAAGGGAATGTTCAAAAGACAAAGTGCAGAGCAGGTCATGGGTAAGAGCAAGCATTAAAGGGACACATGCTGAATTAATCAATCACTGACGGCCCTCGTTTTGTTCTTAATAATCCATCTCGCCAGAAGAAAAACTTTCAGGGCACAACCTTGAATTATTTTACATCTATCTTGTTTAGCAATCCTGGCACTGCCTCAGATGCTGATTTTTCATCGTCTCCTTCATCTCCCAGGTAAATTAAATACTGTTGAAACAGCTGTCTGTTGCCTCACAAGGTATTGCTTGTGTGGGGGAGATAGCAGCTTCTACTAGGGCAGAAATCAGATAGGTTTCTCCAGGGGGAAATATTTGTTAAGTTGAAAATGTCAGGCAGTTGAGCATAGCACCCTGGTTGTGTGTGTGCGTGTGTGTTTTCTTTGCATCGGTGGTACCTCCGAAAAAATATATATCCTTGGCTTCATCAGGTACCTGTGAAGAAGCGTCAGTTCTCCCTGTGTCACATTCAAGTTAATTTTTCACAAAAGACTTTGAAAGATTTCATCAAAAGGGAAAGAACTTGAAGCCTGTGTCCTGTTGAGTCTGCAGTTTAACAAGACAAAGAAGATGAAAGGTGCCAAGAGAAAGTATTAGTAACTCCTCTCTCTTTTTTTGCAGAGAGGGAATTTGTGGCACAGATTATCAAGTGATATGTTCAAGGTCATGCAAGGAATCTGCAAGAAAACAGAATCCTGGTCTCAAGAGTCTCACACCAAAAAGGCCTCAAATGTTCATTAACAGCATCTTCTGAACTTCTAGCAAAAGCTTTTTGAAAATGCGAATGCTTGACAATTCCACTTTTTATGTTCCAGCTGTATTTTTAAGTAATAAGCTAGGGGTGTAAATAAAGCTGTTATATATTCCAGGTTTTGTACTTCTCTTTTTGATGTCCTTGGGTTGCTTTAAAACCAGTAAAATGCTCCTTTTTGCAAAATTAATAAGAAAAAATATATATACTGAGAATATATCATTTTATAATCAGGTCCCTGAGATCACAGAGATCTGATTTTTCTAAAAAAAATCCTGCCTCAATCTCAATTTTAATTTTTGCCTCCAATGTTGAGGGACGTAAACTTGTTCTTAAAAATTACATTTTTGGCTGCCTATGTTTAAGACATTAGGGTTTCGTATCTTAAAAACAAATGTAGTCTTTATAACCCCATCCTAAGACCTTGCCTGCTTCATCTGTCCATGAAAAGCTAGTCTTAACTTTCATCCAAAGTTGGGCAAGAAAATCACACTAATGGTTTTCGGTGTGTGTGCCAATGAGATTTCCAAATTTTGGGAGGAGGGGTAAACTGTAGCCCCCCCCCCAATAATATTTGTGTCTGTGGTATCAGATGACGTATGTTTGACACTTCCCAAACACCCAGAGCCAGAAAACTTTTCTGCGGAGGAGGTAGATTATTTTCTGTACAATAACCTTTGTAGAAATATTGTAAACTGTCTAGAAAAACTTTATTACAACTGAGAATGAACATAAACTAACATTAACAGTTTTGCAGGGTGTTTTTCTAACACCATTGCAACACTTTTAGGAAAACTGTCCCTGGTTAGGGAACTGTCTCCAAACAACACGATATGGTTTGTGCCCAACTTACTGACACTTTCTTGACCTTTCACTGACTATTTCCCTGTGGAAAAAAGATGGGGTGTTTGACTACCCCATCTGCTGTCATTAGCTGCGCTAACAAACACGCCCCAATGGCAAAATACAATGCATTTCTGGGGCAGTTTTTGTTTGCAGAAGGAAAATGGTAAGGGGTAACTGCCCAAATATTGGGAATGTTGCACTGGAGACGATTTATGTCAGTGGCCTAAACAACAACCCTGTAAATCTACATATGTGTGAATTGCAGAGTGAAAAATGTTCCTCGAAATGGGGGAAGGTTAAACATTATTAATACATATGGAGCTTGCGTAATGTAAAGGACTATTTACATTGTTCTTTAATTTCCAATTAGGTATCTGATTACCTATCCGTTTATCCTTTTGAACTGGCTATGGTTAAACACTCATAATCATATTTGAATTGCTGCAGTTTGATCACTGCAACCAGCACCCTCTAAAAAGTCACAGCTAAAATTGAGAACCTGGCTCATTTGCTCACATTTTCGTCCTCCTCCACATCTTTCAGATTAGAAGATGCCTACAATGTATACTGTGCCACGTGGCTTTATTAAAATACAAAACAAAAAAACCAGATCCGTGTTTCCACTCCTGCAGACATATTTTAAAAGCCTCCCTGTAATCTTATCTTTGCATCAGCATATCAATGTAGTTGTAGACTCCACGCTGTAGATTAGACTGAAATAAAATGTCTATTTTGCACTTCTTCTCGCTCCCATTGCATCCACAGGAATCAAGTCCTGCAGAGCTCGGCTATACGTTACATTATCTCTTCAACAACAGCGCTGGTCTGTTAGTTATGGTGCTACCTGCGGCTCTTTGAGTCTTATGCTGACGAATACGATAACAACAAAGACCTTTATCAAGCAAAGGAAAAGGCAATCGGGAACATTTCATTTAAACCTGTTGCTCACCATGCGTAACATCGGGCAGGGGGGCATTTTCAAAGTTTTAGGCAGCTGAGTTGGCCCATTGGAGCGGGGAATCAAAATCCACAATATCTTTATTGTTGTTGTTGTTGTTTAGTCATTTAGTCGTGTCCGACTCTTCGTGACCCCATGGACTAGAGCACGCCAGGCACTTCTGTCTTCCACTGCCTCCCGCAGTTTGTTCAAACTCATGCTTCGCGAACACTATCCAACCATCTTGTCCTCTGTCGTCCCCTTCTCCTTGTGCCCTCCATCTTTCCCAACATCAGGGTCTTTTCCAGGGAGTCTTCTCTTCTCATGAGGTGGCCAAAGTATTGGAGCCTCAGCTTCACGATCTGTCCTTCCAGTGAGCACTCAGGGCTGATTTCCTTAAGAATGGATAGGTTTGATCTTCTTGCAGTCCATGGGACTCTCAAGAGTCTCCTCCGGCACCATAATTCAAAAGCATCAATTCTTTGGCAATCAGCCTTCTTTATGGTCCAGCTCTCACTTCCATACATCACTAAATATCTTTATTAGGACCTACTAAAATATCCAAAACTAGTAAAGAGAGTCCTAGGAACTTTACTTCAGACTGGAAGTTAAGCCAAATAAATAAAGGGGAAACAGAAAGAAATAGAAAGGCGATTGATTGATTGATTGATTGATTGATTGATTACTCCAAAGTCTGTAGTTTGTAACAGACTTAAGATGGAATGTAGGAAGTGCCATGCAGACGATATTAGATTGGACTGTGCTAGCTGCAAAACAGTTGCAGCGAGAGTAACTAAGATAAACAACTCTCTTTTTTCTTCTTCAAAATATTAAGGAAGGCAGAACTCGTCTTTATATTGAAAAATAAAAGATTTTTTCTTTTCTTTTTTGCGGGCCAGGGATCACTGCTATTGTTTATTTGTTCCCTGGTGTAACCAGAAATCTGCCTTGCATGCAGCACATTCAGATTAGATTAGATTTCATCAGATTATTTTATGTCTTCATAATATCTCCACTGAAAAGGATATATCAAGAACTCTGGCCAAAAGTTTCAATATAAGGAATAATTCCTACTCAAGAGTTGAAATGAAAAACGTGTGTATTCTGCTAAGAATAACAGTTTGAAGCTAGTAGTAGATTTAAACACAACGTATAAGTATGATAGTTTTAAAGTAATGGTAAGTTTGGATACAATGTTTAAGTGCAGAAATAATGTCGTTTCAAATATACAATGATATAGTACAAAGGTACATGAAATGCCAGTGCACAACAATTGTTTTATACAAGTCTCAATAGCAGTCAAAAAGAGTCCACATTATATAAAATTAGAATAAAGAATAAAGAATGAAGGATCAAATGGGGCCAAAAAGGAGTATCCGGAGTGTGAATCAGATGTACGGCTCAGTGGTGGTAACCAGGACAGGGCCCTGTTTCGGAGTACACGCCTTCTTCAGCTCGGTTTTTTGACGACTATAAATCTGTTGGAAGTCTGTATCATTTAGTTCTTTTATGTTTCTATTTCGACATGCGTCTTAGATAATTGCATCCAAGTTTTCTTGCACTTCTCTGTGCGTTTTCTGCACATTATTTCTGCACTTAAACGCTGTATCCAAACTTACCATTACTTTAAAACTATCATACTTATACGTTGTGTTTAAATCTACTACTAGCTTCAAACTGTTATTCTTAGCAGAATACACACGTTTTTCATTTCAACTCTTGAGTAGGAATTATTCCTTATATTGAAACTTTTGGCCAGAGTTCTTGATATATCCTTTTCATAATATCTCCTGCACTCAGGTTTAAGACTATAACAAATGGAGGTCTTTCCGAACTTCACCCCCCTTTTTATTGTTAACATTCAGCCTGAAGTGTTCTAGGGATTTGGTTCACCATTTTGGGAAATTATAGAGGGTTCTAAAACAGTCCTGTGTGCTGTTTGAATTTCCAAACAATGTGGTTATGTGAATCCATGGGGCTGGATTCAAATGAACTTATTCCCAAGAGGTGTCGTGTTGTTGCCCACCCCTTATCTTTTTTTTATTTACAAATATGGAACAGTCTCCCTCGGGAGGTTGTGGACTCTCCTTCATTGGAGGTTTTTAAGCATGGATGCTTTAGCTGAGATTCCTGCATTGCAGGGGGTTGGACAAGATCATGGGTCAGTAAACCTTTTCATCAGGGGGCTGGTCCATTGTCCCTCAGATCTTGTGGGGGACTGGACTATATTTTGAAGGGGGAAAATGAACAAATTCCTATGCCCCACAAATAACCCAGAGATGCATTTTTAATAAAAGCACACATTCTACTCATGTAAAAACACCAGGCAGGCCCCACAAATAACCCAGAGATGCATTTTAAATAAAAGGACACATTCTACTCATGTAAAAACACGCTGGTTCCCGGACCATCCGCGGGCCAGATTTAGAAGGCGATTGGGCCAGATCCACCCCCGGGCCTTAGTTTGTCTATCCATGAACTAGATGACCCTTGGGTCCCTCTATGATGCTATGATTCTATGAAATATATATGTATAGAAAGTGCACAGCACTCTGTAGGCTTTGCCTAGGCATCCAATTGGCTGTCATGATTCAGCAGGGCTCTTGTTATGTTTTTATGTCAGTGGGGGCAGCATCTACAAAGAGGTTCAGCCAGGGGGAAATGCAGTTGACTGGTCAATTGAGACTCCCAAAATGTGCCTGTGTGTGAGAGAGAGAAAGAGTGGTGGCGGAGTAGCTGACAAACATTTTCTCTACTAGTCTCTTTCAGCTCCCAAACAATCCTGGGCCTTGCTTTGCAGTCTGAACACCACTTTTAGGGTCAGGGCATAGCATGGACAGGGAGGAAGCAGTTCTCTTGCTCATAAGCAGTGATGTCATAAGCCCCCTTCACACATAATTCAGAGGAAGGAGGCTTCAGGTGCAGATGGGGGGGAGCAGGATCTCAGAATGTAAGGAAGCCTACATGCATAGGCTGTCCATCAAGAGTTAGGAGAGTGGAGCGATGGGGCCAGGGAGCCTTGAGACATTGGTGGCATGGCTGGTGATACACCCCCCCACCCCTGGAACATGAGGAGCCCCCTTCACATGAATAGCAAAAGGAGTGAAGAGAAGCAGGGCGAGACCAGCTCCTTAGGGTTCCTCCTCTCCCTGAACTTTATCCACCCAGCAGGTCCTGAGAAGAACTTTGTAACTAAAGTACCTGGGGTTGCCTGTTTTCCTCCTTCCTTCCCAACACTTTTCCCTCTTGTGCCATCTCATTTTGATTGCAGGCCTGTGGGCAGGGGCTGTCCTGTTAATAAAGCAATACAGGAAGGGGCCAGTAATCTGTATGCACCCAAGACATGGCTGCACCACACCTTGGAATGCACTCGGGCTCCAGGGAAGAACCAAACTTTCCCAAGAACTTGCTTATTTCCATTGGACTCCCTCCCACCATGTGTATTGTACAGCAACATCTCATTAAGCAGTACAAGGGGAGCGAAACAGACCAAAGCACGATATATTCAAGTCTACCCTGGAAAGCAAGCCTGAGGTGATAGTAAGAGCATGTCAGTGAGTCCCTTCCGCTGCACCCTGGGCCCAATGTGCTCAGCAGTCAATTGTAAAACCACTTTAGACAAAGACCTTGCAATTCCAGTGCTCTGACAGAGTCGCGTTGAGAGCAGAGCCAAATAATTTTGTTGATTAGCTTCCGCCCTGGGATTTTTCAGCCCTGGCATGGCAAGAGAAGGCTTTAAAGGTCAACTAGAAAACCAAGAAAAGATTTTCTGGATAAATTGCTCCAGTTTATACTGCCATTTATAAAGTAATTTCAACAGGCATGCTTTGCTAAGTGATTTTTAAGATCCAGACTACTGCCCTTTTCCTATAAAATATATAAACATAGATATCACAAGGCAGGTCATCATCTCAGTTTGGGTTTTGTGGCTGTCTTCATGGGCTACATAGATTTGGGGTATATTACAGATGAATGCATGAATTGCTCATTCTTTGAGTCAAGCCTCCCAGTTAAAGTCCAGGCCTCTGCTGGCTTCCCGCCCAGGGGAAGGTGGGAATTGGACAGTCCCAAGGATGCAAACGGAGCAGTCACCTTCACCAAATGTTATGGAATGCGGAGGGATTTACATGTGAGTCAATATGTTTAGGATTATGCTGCAAGACCCTTTTGGTAGTTGTGAGGCCCAGCTGGGTACATGTTCAGCTCTTTTCCATTCTATTCAATACACTTAATCATTTGGGTGTATAGTGTGTTTAGACACAGGGATCAAATACAACACTTACAGAATGATCTACAGTTCAACAGTGGAGAACCAGTGTTGAGAAATACTTGACACCAACGTATCAGTTGGGAATTGTGAATAAATAGTTCTTACTAAGTTAGAACTTTGAGGTCTTTGTGAGACTGGACCACCTGTTTTCTCAACTGTAGATATTACAGATTTAGTGATTTGAAACACTGAAAAATGTCTACAGTTCAGATCAAGGAGCATAGCTTAGCTCATTTTCATATTAACAATTGTAGATTCATTGCCATTAATGTTTCAGTTCTGCCTTTGGCAGTGTTGTACTCTTAACTCGCTTTCCTGGTACATTTAGATAATATGCTTACCTACTTCTTTTAGAACATCTTGCAGATTGAAAGCTACAAGCAGTCTTTTCTTCCTTAGCAGTGTGTATTATGAAGCTAACTCCATCAGTTTCTCCCTTAGTGCTGGATATTGTGGAAGTCACACATTCCTTCATTCACTCCAGACTGCAACATGTTTAAAAGTTCAAAGTGGGGTCCAAAGATGGGAGTGTCTTGAAAAAGAGAGATTCATAGAATCACAGAATTGTCAAGTTGGAAGGGAGCCAACAGAGTATTCTAACCCAACCCCCTGTGATGCCCTGTGATCATAGCTAAAAAACCCCTGATGGATGGCCATCCACCCTCTGTTTTAAAACCTCCAGTAAGGTTGTCTAGTCCACTGCCAAACAACTCTTACCATCAGAAAGTTCTTCCTAAAGTTTAGTCAAATATTATTTCTCATAGTTTGAATCTATTGGTTCAGGTCCCACGCTCTGGAGGGACATAAAACAAGCTTGCCCCATCTTCCATGTAGATGTTTGAAGATAGCTATCATATCACCTCTCAGTCTTCTCTTCTGCCTAGCCTCTTTGCATCCTGAGCTGATTGTGTAAAAAATGGCAGGGTCCTCTCCACTGAGTTGAAGGGTACAGAAGATGGCTACATGCTCTGCATGGCAAGCCGGGTTGCTGGTGCCACACTGATGTTTCCTACAGCAAACCCAGAAGGTATGAATGGTACATATGCATCTCTAACCACTTCTGAATATGTCTTTTGGAGCTTGGGCTCAAACGCTGACAAGACTTATTGGTGTTATGGAGCCAATTTACAGCACATATTCAAAAACAGCTGAATGAATGTCAAGAGGACTGTGAAGAAGAAAGTAGCATATGTAGTATCGGTATGAGCTCAGTTTTTGTCAGGATTTCAATGGTAGTGTTCTTAAGCAAAGAACAACCCCACACCCTCAGCCCTCAGGAATAATAATGTGTGGATATTATGGGAATAGTAATAATGGCAAAATGGGAATAATAACAGTACCCTGTTTATGGGATTATGGTAAAAATTGTGAGGTAATATCTGTGACAGTCTCTGAACACACACTCTCTCTATAGATAGTAACTTGTTATTCATGTAGTAGTAATAAATTGCAAGGTTCAAAAAGCCTCAGTGTATTTCAATGTATTTTGCATTTTTCCTTCCTCCTCCTTTTACTTCTTTTCAAACTTTAATGGAGAATTTTGTTGTAAATATACATACCTCAGGACTGGGGGGCAAATGTGGCCCTCTAGACTCTCCCCAAGCCACGACCCTTCCATAGCCACACCCCTCACTGCCCCTCCCTTACACCTTGCTTGGGTGTTTATGCTTGGCTGGACTATATCCTTGAACTCTGATAATGCTTCTCATGTGCCTGGATGGAGGATAAAGAGGGGTGTGTGAGCATGTGTAGAAAGTAGCCTACTATGAATCCACATTTGTTACTCTGCCTACTTTTGCTTGTGTCTCCACCCATCAGTAGCATGTCCCCATCCCCCTCGAAAGGTTCCCCAGAAGATATTGTGTTCCTCAGGTTGCAAAAGCTACTCCATTCCTCCTGTAGACAGGTGGTACCTTGAAGAGATTGTTTTGGCACCCACAAAAGGGATTCGGTTACACATTTGGGGTAAACGGGCAACATGAGACTCCTTTGCAGCCGAAGGAGGCTGCTGCAATTATGTGGAATGAGTACAATCAAGAGAGTGAAGTGACCTTTGCTAGGCAGTAATGGTATTTGATGATATGGAAGAGGACTAGAATATCTCAGAGACGTAGTTATATTGTTGTTTTGAAGGCTCCAAAAGCAGCTTAGTCTTCATGGTCCGTTCCAGCCTGGCTGGCTCTCCTGAGCAGTTCTGCACACAAAAGCAGCTGGCAATGCTAAGTTGGCCAGAGAGCTCATGAGAGAACTGACTGTGAAATAAACATCAGCATTCTGTGTGCTATTTTTATGCTTAATTCTCACTTTGTAAACATTCTCGCTGTTGTCACAGTTGTAGGTAGGCAAGACCCTCCTGAGCAGCAAAGGAAATGAATCAACTGCCAAGCTGAGGCTGAGCTACCAGTTTTCCATGTGACTAGAAGATCAAACTGAAATTCCAAACAGTAAATAAGGTCCTTGACATAATGTTTCCTGGAGCCGCAGCTGCTGATGTTGATGTTACAACCAGGAAGACCATGGTACAGTTGCTGGACTCGTTGCACACTGGCTGGCTCATGATTGGTTGTTTTATTACTCTAGCCAGTTAAACTAATAAAAGCAGGCAAACAAAAATGCAAGCATTTGGGATTTGCATATTCCTTCTTGCAGATTATTGCAGAACAGTCAGGGTAAAACCAGACACAAAGTAGTGTTTCACACAGTGCACAATTCACTGCCACAAGATGGGGTGATCTGCCACTAGCTCAGGTCATTTTTTAAAAGGGAAGAGAGGAGTTAATGAAGTTTGCAGGTGTTTTTTTCTTTATGATAGTTAAGAGGAATTTGAGTTTTCATGCCTTTAAATGTTGCAGACACACAATAAGGAAAGTATATTTGGCTATTGCTTCATGTGCAGTTCATAGAAGGTATACATAGGAGTAGCAGAAGAACAAGAATTTCTTTTCTATAGGCCTAACAGCATAAGGAGGTCTTAATTCTTAAAAAAAAAAAACTAGGAAAGAATTTGCAGCCAAGCTGTCACAGGGAAGAGTGTTTTGAAACACTGAAAATGGGCCTTTTGGATGCCATCTTTTTTTTTATAAATAATATTTATTAGTAGTTTCAAAGTTATAAAGAAAAAAGAAAAATTAAAAAACAACACTATAATACATAGGAAAAAAAGAAAAAACACAAAAACCAATACAACAATACAACAAAAAGATAAAAAGGAAAAAGGAAAACAAAAGAAAGAAAAAAGAAAACAACACAAATCCCAAATTACATATCTATAACTTCCATTTGCTTGTTTCATTGACCTCCTCACACCTCCCTTTTTGTATTCTAGTTTAATTAGTTATTTCAGCAAATTCTTTCCATCTTTCTCAATTTTTGTTAAAAAGTTTATCTTGACAGTTTAACTTAATAATTAACTCAGCAAATCCTTTCCGTCTTTCCCCATATTCTGTTATTCAAATTACCTTAATTTATTTAATCTTATCTTACCCTAAAATACCTTAAAGCTTGAATCTTAGTTTTCAAATATACATAACTCCTGATATCATTTCTGCTAGAGTCATATAGTTTCATTCCAACATTTTCCCTAATATTCATTAATTTTAAGCTAATTCCCTAAATAGATAGTTTTCTTTATAAATTTTCTTCCAATCTTCATCCAACGTCTCCTCTTCCTGGTCTCGGATCGTGTCAGTCCTTACTGTCCAATCCATCTAGTCCATCAACCTGGAAGCCTTATGTCCGAGGCCCTTAAGTCTCTTCCATGTCCCTTCTGCATTTCTTCTTGTTGTTGTTTATACTTGCCTTTTTCCTTGTCTTTTGTTGGTCTCTTTCTTAATTCCTTTCCTTTCTCATTGAGGAGTAGTTCTCTGGGGGATTCCAACCCAGAATTGTCTCCATCTCCCTTCATCAAACCCGCCCATTCCCTAAAGTCCCACTCCCCACAGTCCTTGATAAAATCCAAAAAGTATTTAAAAGCATATTTCAAGGTCTCTCCAAAGTTAGGAACCTCCTCAGCACCAGACTCCCCCTGGCCCATTCCAACTTCAATCTTCAGTGACAGCGGCTTATGCTCCTGTAGGGCCTCGGGTCTCTCCATTTGTATTATTTGAGGTGCAACCGCATCCTCCTCCATTATCTTCTGTACTTGCCCAGTCAGTACAGATTCATGAGTTGGTCCCTGAATAATTTCTGTATCAATGTTCCCTGCCTGTCCACAGTCATTAACCACAACAGTCAAATCCATTTTTTCATTCATCAAGTCAATCTTCTCATGCATCTGCTCCAACAGGGCACTTGTCTTGCATAAGGCAAGCACCGAATCTTCCTCCCAGCTCATCTTTAGTGAAGGTCAGAAAAGACTGTTCCCACGATCTTAATCTCACAGCTGTTGAGTCCTCAAGTATACTGCTGCAACAATTTAACAAGCTCCCTCTAGAGGAGGCAATTTCTATTTGTATCCATTTTTTTTTTAGGCAAGTCCAACAAAGGAGAATTACTTTCATTTTTCACATATTTTTCGGATATTTTGTTTCTTTAAGATGCAAAAGGCAACATTGGAATCAGCTTGTTTCTCTTCTTTAACTATCTGTCAAAATATTCCATTCACAGTCAATGAACCTCTCCAACAATTTCTGTCACTGACACCCCGTTCCCAGGTTAGAGACGGTGGAAACTTATCCTTCTTCACTCCCTCTCCTGCAGGGGTTAAACAAAGTCCCCCCCCCCTTTTCTCCTGCTTCCAAGGGGGTTTCAGTAATTCTGAATGAAGCAAATTTAGACTTTTTTGACAGCTTTCCAGGCCTTAGCTTACGAAGTTTTTGCTTTAGTCTATATACAAAAAGCGGAAGGCGGACTTCCTGTTTTGAACCTTCCCGCTTCGATGCCAAATTAAAATATTTCTTGATCCAATTTTCCGTTTCTACTCAGGGGTACTTGTTTTAAATCCAATTGTCCACAGGAAAAAGTCAGCGCTCTCCGGCAATGGCTGTGCGGCTTCACTCCGTGAAAGTAGCAATCAGTTCGCAGCACCGCGCCGCTCACCCTGCTTCGATCCGGCGCCCCAAAAAGGGGTTCCCGGTGAGTAGGGGGGTGCTTCTGGTGCCCTGCCGAACCCCACATTCCCAGGCTTCCTCCGCCTGGGATTTCTAGTGGGTCCCCTCCTTTGCCGCGGCGGGAAGACCCAGTTTCCACGGAGCCCATTCCTCCGGTCGGAGGAACTCCGCCATTCACTGATGGCGCTGACCCGGAAGTCCTGGATGCCATCTTTACCTCAGTTACAGAAGGCACCCAGCGCAAGGCCCTATCAGACAACTGTGATGCCCAAGGCAATTTATCAGATGCTCTCTATAAGGTGTCCATATCCAAACAGTAAACTTGAATTTAACATCTTGAATTTAGCTTGTAATCTGGTGTGGTCTACACAATACTAGCATACTATCCTCCATCCAGCAACAATTAGGAACCATGAAGGCAAATTACCAATATACCCATCGAAGTTTCTGAAGTGAGCTCAAGGGTAGCCTCGTGTACAGCAGTCTACAATAATCTAATCAGAAAGTAACCAGTGCTTGCGTGCTCTTGTACTCGCATAAGAGGTTTCACTAATGAATCAGCTGAGCAGGCGGCCGGGTGGGTGGGTGACAGTTGCTATCTGGGTATCTTAGTGCATGATGGATCAAGGAGGCCCAACATCCTATCTGGTTCTTAAGACATAATGGGGTCTCAGGCGGAATACCCATCACCTGGCTCCCTACCATCAGCAGCTGCATGTTACTTGGGCCAAGCATGTATTCCTTTTCTTCTAGTCCTGCATGATTTCAGGTAACTCTTAAGGGAATCAACTGTCTTCTCTGGAGAGGGGAGCCCTGACAGCTCCGTGTAAGTCAAATGGATGAATTTGAGTTATATTACAGGCAGTCCAAGCGACAAGGGTCACTCGTCAATCCTGAAAGGAAGGAAACTTAGCAAGTCGTCTAAATATTTATTGAACGCATTTCAACAAAAGTACACCAGGCTGCTTGTACAAATTTAACACAGTGCTACTTAAAACAATCCAGAAAAAGATTGTTTTCCCTCTTTCCTCCTCCACGTGGCTAGGCTTGGGTGGTGAGAGCACCCAGAGAGGGCTGGAGCTTTCCCAAGAAGTGTGTGCAACATTAGGATGCAAGCCAGCCCTCTCCAAACTCCCCGTCTCTGATGAATATAATTGAGTCCCGAGAATATCCTAGTTCAAAATAAATAACTCTTCCTATTCTGTCCATGCAGGTGCATTTCTGCCAATGCTCTTGAATCTTTCGCAGACAGTTGTACCTACTGCTCTCTATACAACTGTCAGTTTCTACCTCCCGTGGGGATTGAAGGTGTGGAGGGGTGAGGCCAAAGCCGAAAACAGATTTTCATCTTATTCACAACCGATTTGCTTTTGAAACAACAAAGGAGTGTTCTAAAATTAAACGGCATTGACACAGGGCTCCCTCAGCTACAGGAGTGATGGGCTCTGTCAGATTTGTTTAGGGCTCTCCTGCTAACCCTTGGCACTCTGCTAACTTCTATTTTATCTTGCAGATATTTCAAGCCGTGCTTTCCTAATTGAATTCCTTGTCCTGCCTCTTGATTCGTGATGCCTCAGTCCTTTGAAAAATGCCTCAAAAAATATGCCCCGCTAAGCTCTTAAAAAAGCTTATTCCAGACTGAACATCTTTGATAGTGTTGAAGTGAGGCACACTGTTTGTTTGGCACCTTTAGGTAAGATGGCCAAGTTATTGTCAGCAGCAAAAGGTATATCTAAATCTTTAGGAATATGTGAGCTGTATCCAGAGAAGGTGTCCACCTGTGCAATGAGACTTCCTCTCCCTTTCTTCTCCCCCCACAACCCCACCCCCACAAATATTCTCTGAAGAGTTGAGGGGACCCCAAAAACAGATTTCGAGAAATCCCATTGCATTAATATGGGACAACTTGATCTTTTTAAACAGCAGCAGCAAGGAAAACCAACATTTATATTAAGGAAGAGGAGAAAAGAAGCGGGTAGATCTAGTGTATCTTTGATTTAAAGTACAGGCTTCCTTCCACTTACGTGCAATGGATGTGCACGCAACCGTGTATACTTGTGGTGCTGGGAAATAAATAAACAATTCAATTCAAACCCGGAAATGGCGGAAAGAAATGGAGATTCCTTGTGACTCATGAGGATACCCTCCCCAGAGCCTGAAAAAGATGTTGGTGAGGGCAGAGGAAGCCCAGAAGTGACCGGAGGCACAGTGGGGCTGTGTTTACGCTGCTGAGCCTCCCCGCTTAACAGCTGATGTGTGGGGTAGCGCAGCAGCAGCTGCTGCTTTCCTTCGTGTCCTCCACCCTCTTGCCAGCCCCAGAGCTTCAGTTATAGTTGTGGATATTTTTGGATACGGTATTTTTTGTATGGGTTGAAAAAGAGCAGCAGACAGGGTTTTAGAGGGTGCTCCTCACTTTATGTGATTTCACTTATGTAACCCCTGTGTAAGTGGGGTGGAGGCTGTACCATAAGATGCAATAACACCCACACACTCACATTGATTCAGCAGATGCAACAAGAGTATGCCTATGGTACCCATCCCTATATTGAAATCAGTGGGGAGAAATCAGTGTGGGGTGGGTGGAGCCATAGTGTGTGCTGGAGTTCTGTGTCCACCTCAGGCCTCAGCATGCCTGTCTGTGTGGGGCTGGACTGGGGTGTGTGAATCTTGCTTTCATGTTCCATTGCTCATCCAGATCTCTTCCCTTATCCTCAACCTGCACAGGTGTTACCAAAAGGACAAATTAATATATAGCTGCTAAAATAAACAACACCACTGGCATTTCCCCTCTTCTATGTAATCCGTTATGTCCATGTTCCACGTCAACACAAGCGGCCTTCTGCATTGAGGTTCATTTGTCACCTTCCGTTTTGAGTATGGGCCAGCTGCCATTTCTTGCCAAATGGATGCGATTATGACAGCATTTTTGTTCTCTGAGCCCTAGAACTATTACAGATAGGGGTTTTGAATCTACGCACCAGTAACACACATGAGTAGAACTATGACATTTCATTAATTCATTTTTCTCTGCTCCCTCATCCTGTGAGTGAAAAGTGCGCAGAGAAAGGAGGGTTAGGGGAGGAGAGATTGTTTTTAAATGAGACAAGGGTAAGGAAGAGAGGTGTGTAATCTTGACAATCAGAAAGAAAAGTGGTACACTGCGAGACTAGAAGCAGAAGGTGCACGTTGGGAGTTTCATTAAAGTGTGATTAGGGGAGCTATTTAAGGTTTGTGAAGCAATGTGAATGATATGCACGGATATTCGGAGGTGGAACCGAAAAGAAGGCTGCCAGAAACTATGTCAAAATGTGTGGGTGTGGGTTTTAATAAAAGAATTCAGGTTTTCAGAGATCATTAAGATACCTTCTTAATAGAAATTCCATACACAACCACCCCATTCTTTTGGGAGAGTTTAGCTATAGTGGCTTATATGGTACCTCATCCAGTGACAAGCCATGTAGTGGTCAAGTAGGGACTTAAGATGCTAGTTAGCTAATTGAAATATTCCTAAACTGTTCAAAAATTGCTTTTCAAACCATCAAACCACTAGAGCAGACCAATTCAAATCAAAATGTTGCAAAACTGGTACGGATAGTATCATAGCAACAACATCCATTGTACCTCCAACCTGTCCTTGCAGTGCTGACTTTGGTGTGGGCCTCAGACAGAGCTTCAACTTGCTTGTACAGTGGTACCTTGGTTTACGAACCTAATCCATTCCGGAAGTCCATTTTTAAACCAAAGCGTTCTTAAACCAAGGTGTGCTTTCCCATAGCAGCGGGGGACTCAATTTACAAATGGAACACATTCAACAGGAAGTGAAACATGTTCTTATTCCAAGGCAAAGTTCACAAACCAAAACACCTACTTCTGGGTTTGCAGCGTTCTTAATCCAAGTTGTCCATAAACTAAGCTGTTCTTAAACCAAAGTTCCACTGTAATTCTTTAACTTGGGGGGGGGGGGGCAGGGAGATGCTGAACCATCTCCTAATTTTTCCAGTTCTCACTCACGTCTTCCTTTCCAGACAAGATTAAAGGAATTCCCCTCCTCCACCCTTCCTTCTGAAGTCCCTGCCATTTCCTACTGGTTAGTTTAAAGTGAAACTAATGAAGAGCCAAAACTTTCTCAGGCAGAGTCATTGGTGAGGGAGAGCAAGACAGAGGGGCCTAGTTCACACGTAACGCTAAGCTAAGCCCAGTAGCAGACAATGTGGTGGGTGGTGACACTCACTCAACCTCTGGTCAGTCGCCTCACTGCTGCTTAAGGGAAGGGGGAGTGGCAAGGTGGTGGCAAGGAGCAAACACACTGGTTGGTGCACTGAATGGGCTCCACTAGTGTGCTTGCACCATCAACCTCGGCCCACCTCCTCTATGTCCCTGAAAGCAGCAGGTATGCAACTGAGCATCATCACCCCACACTTACCACTTACTGGCTAAGTGTGAGTGTGTGAGTATCCACAGCAGAAACTGTGGTTCAAATGTAACCATAGATTATTCCAACCCAATTTTGCTAAGCCAAATTACATACCATGTTCTTTAACGATGCTCCTTCTCCTGACCACTGGGATTCTGTGTCTTTTGACATTTCTCTGGTTTCATCCACTGGTGCATTTAGACACTTGCTTTTTTTAAAAAAAAAAAAAATTGCTTCTTCATTTTGGCATTTTTAAAAATGCTGTTGCCCTGAACATACTCTTTTTCTCTCTCACCTCATTGCAAGTCTTGCCTTGTGTGTCTTGCTTCAGATTCTAAGTGTGAGGGCATACTGTCTTATGCCTCTTTTATGCAAAGCGCCTGGTCTTTGTAGGTGCTCTAGACAGTATAAATAGTGATGATCTTATTGCAGGAAGCATTCACATATTAACACACACTTTACCATTTGAAAATTTAAACAAATCCTCCTACTGTCTCATTACATTTGCCAGATTTTTATTAGCCAAAGATGTATTGATAGTGCTGCCTTTGCTTTCGACATTTAACAAAGACTAATGTGTCTGCCAATAAATGAGTAACAATGGTGTCTTAATTGCAATAAGAAAACTGCCTCAATTGAATTTGGGATGCCCTGGAAGTTCTTTGGCCCCTTGAGATCTATGTAAAGTGGGAGATGATGCTGTGGTTAAAGCATTAAACAGTAAGGGGTATCTCTTTTTCTTAGAATCCTAAAGTCCACTTGAAGCTAGTGGCATTCAATTATGTGAGTAAAATGCTTGTGCCTTTTTTCCTTAATTGGGTCTTTGGTTGCTCCTTCTAGCCTCCGGGGTGCACCAGCGGCCATCCATTTGTTTCTCCTTTTTTAGCATTTCAACAACTTCAAGAAAAAGAAGCAAAGCAGAGGGAACTGTGCGGCAACTAAGCTCAAAGCAAGTAAAATTTAAAGCATCATATACTGAGCTAATGGGGAAAAGGTACCTCCTTCATTCCTCTTTCTTTACACTTGCGAAAAAGAGCCCACTTCTCTTCCGCTGGCTGGATTTATAGCTTTAATAATGCTGCGTTTCCCAATTGCTCTTTTTTTGTGTTTTTCTACCCTTTGTAAACTTGCCGAACAAATTAAAACATAAATCATTACCTTTAATACATTTTGTAATGTTAAGCTTTTGATCAATTGTTTTTGTAGCAGCTATGGCTTAATCTGGCAACAGAAGATGCAGTCTGAAAACCTCCTTGGTAGCATTTCATGTTACAGGTAGTCCATTCTTTCAATTCCCTGAACGTTCTCTTTGGCGTATTTATGAAAACACAATTTTGGTAGAATTCTTTAGCTGGAAGAGTAACTTTGAACACTCTTCTTGTTTTTCACTCTGAAATGTAAAAAGAGGAAGGGAAGCAGATCATTAGTGAAGGTGTGTATCCATTTTCTGAAATCCACAGTCAGGCAATAACTTTAGAATCCTAGAATTGTAGAGTTGGAAGGGACCCAAAGGGTCTAGTCCAATCCCCATGCAGGAATCTCAGCTAAAGCATCTGTGACAGATCGCCATCCAGCCTCTGCTTAAAACCCTCCAATTAAGGAGAGTCCACAGCCTCCTAAGGGAAACCGTTCCAATGTCAAACAGCTCTTACTATCAGAAAGTTATTCCTGATGTTTAATCATAATCTTCTTTCTTGTAACTTGAAGCCATTGAGTTGAGTCTCACCATCCAGAACAGGAGAAAACAAGCTTCCTCCATCTTCCATATGACAGCCCTTGAGATACTTGAGGATGGCTATCATATCTCTTCTTAGTCGCCTCTTTTCCAGGCTAAACATATCCAGCTCCTTCAACCATCCCTTGTACGGCTTTTTTCCACTTCTTGCTCATTTTGGTTGCCCTACTGTGCACACATTCCAGCTTTTCAACATTTTTCTTCCATTGTGGTGCCCAGAATTGGACACAGTACTCCAGGTGTGATCTGACCAAGGCAGAATAGAGTACTATTACTTCTCTTGATTAGGACACTATACTTCTGTTGATGCAGCCTAGAATAGCATTAGATTTTTTTTTGCTTCTGCATCACACTGCTGACTCATGTTAAAGGTTGTGGTTTAATAAGACCCCTACATCCTTTTCACATGTACTGCTAGTAGGCCAGTGTCCCCCATCATATTTGTGGAGCTGGTTCTTCCTGTCTAAATGAAGAACCTTACATTTGTCCCAATTGAAATCCATTTTGTTAGTTTGGGCCCAGCTCTCCAATCTGTTAAGGTCGTTTTGAATCCTGATTCTGTGTTCTGAGGCATTAGCTCCTTCTCCCAGTTTGGTGTCATCTGCAAATTGGATGAGCTTTCCCTCAATTCCTTCATCCAAGGTGTTTATACAGATGTTGAACAACAATGGGCCCAGATTACTCTTTTGATTTGGTCAGTCAATGAAATATACTCGGGAGTCCTGTAGTGATTTCATTCTCTTTATTGCAGCTTGTAAAACAGTGATTGAATTGCCCCCCAAACCTCAGGCTTTTATATACATTATTTACACGATGAGTCCCGTCTGATTGGCTGATTCTGCTTCCCTCCTGGAGCTTGATTGGTCTTTTCCTGCAGGCCAATCAGTTGTTGCATTCTGGGATCCTACTTGCCTGTTGTTCTAGGATCCAAGGTTAGTAAATAACAGTCAACTAGCTACAAATGCACCTAACAGTTACCTCGTTCAACCCACAAGAATATCATGGGGGACTTTGTCAAAAGCTTGACTGAAATCAAGATAGACCATGTCCACAGCATTCCCCTGATCCACCAAGCTTGTAACTCCATCAAAAAAAGAAATGAGACCTATCTGGTATGACTTATTTTTGAGAAACCCATGATGGGTCTTAGTAATCACAGCATCCTTTTCTAAGTGCTCCCAGACTGACTGTTGAATAACCAACATTTCTTGAAATAAGCCCTCTTGAGTCATTACAAGCCCCATGTTGCTCTGCACAATTGCTCCCATGCAATGGGATCTGCATGTATAGCATAGGTGTCTGTAGAGCATGCTCCAGGGTTCCATTGGTCAGGAATATGTGTGATCATCAGGAAGTGCAGCTCCAATTTAGAACAACACAGAAGCTATTATGACTGAAGAAAGCCAGTGAGAGCAAACCTTTGAGTTCTCCAGGGTTCTTCAGTAGTCTAGAAGTTCAACGAAACAAGGGGCTAGGAGAAACAAAACTCGTTTGAAATTGAAGCCACAGTCTGCATTTTGTTACAGTTTTAAGATGGTGTGTTGGAGGAGATAAGAGACTTACTTAGATTAAGGTCTATTATGTGCAATGCAGTTTTAAAGTTGCAGCCAGGATTGCTGGGACAAATAAATATTTAGTGGTCGATTCCCCCACTTTTGAAGATATACAATTCAGCTGTTCCCTCAAACTGTCTCCAGCCTTAGGCAAAAACACACTGGTTCCACAGAAGGTGTAAACCAGAAATAAAAAGAAATTAGGCATGTTTTGTATCTCCAGGTGGTAGGACCTCATCTTCCTCCATTTTTAGGATCCTGCTCCTGATCAACTATCCGATAGTTTTTAACTTTTTAGATTGTGCTTGGTAATGAAATAGCATGGATAAGGAAAAAGTAACAAGGAGCCCTGTTCCAGCTGCTGGTGCAACCCCACTATTTATCATGTTATGAAAAAGAAGCTGCCTTTATGTGGCATCCTCTTTACCAATGTGTTCATAGGATCGGGCCATTACAGCGTTTTTACTTACTCAGGCAAGTTGGACATTGATAAACTTACAAAGTCTAATCTGACTCACTCTGGTTGTTCTTGGCTTTCTTATCAATAATCCCCACATTTGGTTGTATTATCTACTCCTGACTATCAAAACAATTTTTGCCCGTTAAGACCTAATGCTTATCTTTCCAGGACTCTTCTGCAGCAATTTCCTTTTGCTGTCAGTCTTTGACTTCTGTAAATATCGTATGATCTTAAATTTAATTAAATTAATAAAAATTAGGACAAGAACCAAAGAGTGGGATTCAACACTGTGCTATTGCGAACATTCCATCTGTGCAAGTATGGTATATCTGCTTGCCAGACAGAACAACACCCTGCCTTGCCGCCTCCTCCACGCTGTTGTGGGGGGGTTCTCCTGACACCCCCTAAGCCAATTTTGGGGGTGGGAGGCATAAGGGAAGAAAGTAGGGAAGACTCCTTGCACAGATCGAAGCCCTTCCACAGAGCTTTCACTGGCAGGGATAATTAGGTATACCCCGCCCTAAGAATAGAAAGGGAAAACAAAGAAGACAATAGTTTTTGACATTTGCCTCTTCAGTCATGCATTTTATCCAAATTGCTTTTTCTAATGAAACATCTGCTCAATAAACATTGTCAAAAGTTGAACTTGTGCACTTTTGCTTAGTATAATAATGTTTAAAAGTTAAATTAAGAGAAGCTGCTTGATTTTAGAGTGAGGACTAAAGCTTGTCTCCAACCGCACACCGTGTGAGATTTTTTTCTTGTTTGATCAATGGTAGAAGCATGCCACGCAGAAATAATTTCTACGTTTTTGATCTTCAGGTTGTACTTTCCTGTATTAAATGTATTTTAACGACAAACTATTTTCTGTTTGCTGAAGACGCTTTTGTGCCTTGAAATTCTAAGCACAATTAAAGTAAGTGAAAAATAGCAGACAGACTACCTTGTCTTCTGTATTGCTTTTTAACACCAATCCCCGTCATTCAAATACACAGCGGTACAAGCCAGCTGGTAGAACGTAATTATGTTCAATTTGTGTAACTCAATTATTAAAGATCAATTTAAAGTGTGCGTTGCAGTGCCCTATCCAGTTGTGCTGCTTGCTCAAAGGATGGTAGTGTGAAACATACATTTTAAAAAATGCCTCTGACAAAATTTAATCAATGCATTGTTATTCCCTCCTTTTTTGCTGTTTTTCTCCCTCCCTCCCTCCCTCCCAATATATTGTGGAATCCTGTGCACTCGTTCCTGGGAGTAAGCCTTATTGAACACAGTGTAACTTACTTCTGAGTAAACATGTACACACTTGCTCTGCTAATACACAACTGGCCATTTCAATGTTTCTTATATCCTCATTCCTGTTGCCTGTATGGATGTCCACATACAGTTCTGCAAATTGTGAAGTCATTGCAAATTACTTTCCAGATTTTGTAAGATGCAAACACAGATGGGCAGTGAGAAATTAGAGTGTATCACACAGAGAAGCTGTAAGATTACAAGTCAGAGATCAAATTTAGTCTTGCCACAGAGAGGACTATATTATACCGTTGAGTCACAAAAGGCACAGCTAGACTACATGAATTATTGGAAACTGCTAGTAAGTGAAGGAGCAAGGGGAACAGTGAACACCAGCAGTCTTTGCTATCACTGAGTCAGTTTTGATATATTTCTGGTAACCCTTGTAAGAAATTCATAAGGGAAATTCAGAGCAATAAGAAATGCCCACAAATGTATGTGTCTCTCTTGGGTGTGTCACTTAACTTAATGGAACTTACCTTTGAATGTAGTATCAGGACCACAACAGAAGCCAAAGAGTTAAAAAAAATTCCCACATTCCATGCCACAGTAGTTACCATAATGTGCGTATCTTGGGATGTGGATGATGTCCACCATTACTACACATGAAGTACTGATACTCTTATTTTGTAGTTCTGAACCAGTCAATATACAGTCTTACTTTGGATCCCAAACACCTTGGTACTCATACGTTTTGGCTCCTGAATGCTGTAAGCCCGTAAGTGCGTGTTCCAGTTTGCAAATGTTCTTTGGAACCCGAACGTCTGACGGGGCTTCCGCGGCTTCCGATTGGCTGCAGGAGCTTCCTGCAGCCAATCAGAAGCCGCACTTTGGTTCCCGAACATTTTGGAAGTCGAATAGACTTCCAGAACGAATTCCGTTCTACTTCCAAGGTACAACTCTAACCAGCTGCTCAGTTGGTTAGAGCGTGGTGCTGATAATGGCAAGGTTGCAGGTTCGATCCCCATATGGGGCAGCTACATATTCCTAGAATCATAGAATCATAGAATCATAGAGTTGGAAGAGACCACAAGGGCCATCGAGTCCAACCCCCTGCCAAGCAGGAAACACCATCAGAGCACTCCTGACATATGGTTGTCAAGCCTCTGCTTAAAGACCTCCAAAGAAGGAGACTCCACCACACTCCTTGGCAGCAAATTCAACTGTTGAACAGCTCTTACTGTCAGGAAGTTCTTCCTAATGTTTAGGTGGAATCTTCTTTCTTGTAGTTTGGATCCATTGCTCCGTGTCCGCTTCTCTGGAGCAGCAGAAAACAACCTTTCTCCCTCCTCTATGTGACATCCTTTTATATATTTGAACATGGCTATCATATCACCCTTTAACCTCCTCTTCTCCAGGCTAAACATGCCCAGCTCCCTTAGCCGTTCCTCATAAGGCATCGTTTCCAGGCCTTTGACCATTTTGGTTGCCCTCCTCTGGACACCTTCCAGTTTGTCAGTGTCCTTCTTGAACTGTGGTGCCCAGAAATGGACACAGTACTCCAGGTGAGGTCTGACCAGAGCAGAATACAGTGGCACTATTACTTCCCTTGATCTAGATGCTATACTCCTATTGATGCAGCCCAGAATTGCATTGGCTTTTTTAGCTGCCGCGTCACACTGTTGGCTCATGTCAAGTTTGTGGTCAACCAAGACTCCTAGATCCTTTTCACATGTACTGCTCTCAAGCCAGGTGTCACCCATCTTGTATTTGTGCCTCTCATTTTTTTAGCCCAAGTGCAATACTTTACATTTCTCCCTGTTAAAATTCATCTTGTTTGTTTTGGCCCAGTTCTCTAATCTGTCAAGGTCGTTTTGAAGTGCGATCCTGTCCTCTGGGGTGTTAGCCACCCCTCCCAGTTTGGTGTCATCTGCAAATTTGATCAGGATGCCCTTGAGTCCATCATCCAAGTCGTTGATAAAGATGTTGAATCCAACCGGGCCCAAGACAGAACCCTGTGGCACCCCACTAGTCACTCTTCTCCAGGATGAAGAGGAACCATTGATGAGCACCCTTTGGGTTCGGTCAGTCAGCCAGTTACAAATCCACTGAGTGGTAGCATAGTCAAGACCACATTTTACCAGCTTCTTTACAAGAATATCATGGGGCACCTTGTCAAATGCCTTGCTGAAATCAAGGTAGGCTACATCCACTGCGTTCCCTTCATCTACCAGGCTTGTAATTCTGTCAAAAAACGAGATCAGGTTAGTCTGACATGACTTATTTTTCAGAAATCCATGCTGACTATTGGTGATCACAGCATTCCTTTCTAGGTGCTCACAGACTGTTTGCTTAATGATCTGCTCCAGAATCTTCCCTGGTATTGATGTCAAACTGACTGGGCGGTAATTATTTGGGTCCTCTCTTTTCCCCTTTTTGAAAATAGGGACAACATTTGCCCTCCTCCAGTCTGCCGGGACTTCGCCTGTTCTCCAGGAATTCTCAAAGATGACTGCCAGTGGTTCTGAGATCACATCTGCCAGTTCTTTTAATACTCTTGGATGCAGTTCATCTGGCCCTGGAGACTTGAATACATCTAAACTAGCCAAGTATTCTTGTACTATCTCCTTAGTTATTCTGGGCTGTGTTTCCTTTGCTGAATCATTTGCTTCAAATTCTTCAGGTCGGGCATTGTTTTCTTTATCGGAGAAGACTGAGGCAAAGAAGGCATTGAGGAGTTCAGCCCTTTCTGTGTCCCCTGTTTGCATTTCACCATCTTCTCCTCTGAGTGACCCCACTGTTTCTTTGTTCTTCCTTTTGCTACGAACATACCCATAAAAGCCTTTTTTGTTGCTTTTAACCTCTCTAGCAAGCCTGAGTTCATTCTGTGCTTTAGCTTTTCTGACTTTGTGTCTACACGTGCTGGCTATTTGTTTGAATTCCTCTTTGGTGGTTTCCCCCCTTTTCCATTTTTTGTACACATCCTTTTTTAATCTTAACTCAGTTAAAAGTTCTTTAGATAGCCACCCTGGCTTCTTTAGGCACCTTCCATGTTTCCGTCTCATTGGTATTGCCTGACGTTGTGCTTTTAGCTTTGTTAAAACTCCCAGCCATCATGAACTCCCTTTCCTTTTAGTATTACTGTCCATGGGATCTCACCCAGCACTTCCCTAAGTTTTATGAAGTCAGCTTTCTTAAAGTCAAGAAATTGAGTCCTAGTATGCTTGGCTGCTCCTTTCCGCTGTATAGTAAACTTCAGAAGAGCATGGTCACTCGTGCCTAATGATCCTTCCACTTCTACCCCACTAACCAGGTCATCAACATTGGTTAGGACCAGATCTAAAATGGCTGTTACTCTTGTTGCTTCTCCCACTTTCTGGACAATGAAGTTGTCTGCAAGGCCAATGAGGAATCTGTTTGACCTTATGCTCTTGGCTGAGTTTGACATCCAACAAATATCCGGGTAATTGAAGTCCCCCATTACTACTATCTCCCTTCCTTTTGCATGCTTGGCCATCTGTTCCAGGAAGGCATCATCTATGTCCTCCGTTTGGCTTGGGGATCTATAGTAAACTCCCACAATGAGGTCACTGTTATTCCTCTCTCCCTTGATTTTGACCCAAATGCTCTCACTTTGGCTTTGAGGTTCTAAATCTTGGATCTCTTCACAGGTATACACATCCCTGACATATAACGCCACTCCTCCTCCTTTCTTGTCTGGTCTGTTTCTCTGAAATAGATTGTATCCCTCCATTATTACATTCCAATCGTGGGACTTATCCCACCAGGTTTCAGTGATGCCTATTATGTCATATTTAGTTTGCTGTACCAAGAGCTCAAGCTCATCTTGTTTATTTCCCATGCTTTGCACATTAGTGTACAGACATTGAAGTCCATTAATCATTCCCCCGTGTCTCTTATTTAAGGATTTTTTCCTCCCACCACTAGGTCTGCGTGCTGTTTGCTCCATTTGGTCTATGACATTTGGATGATCATCTTCATCAGTTGATAGACTCCTACCTTCAGGAGCACTGTCTCCCTCCCCCACATTAGTCAGTTTAAAGCCCTCCTGATGAGGTTTCTGAGATTTTTGGCAAAAACATTTCTCCTAACCGTTGTGAGGTGCAGCCCATCGCTTGCCAGAAGTCCATCTTCAAGAAACTGCAGTCTGTGATCTAAGAATCCAAACCGTTCCTGTTTACACCATTTGCGAAACCAGCTGTTCACTTCCACTATTTTTCCCTCTCTCCCTGGGCCACGTCGTTCAACTGGGAGGACAGATGAGATCACAATTTGTGCATTTAATTGCTTCAATTTCCTGCCCATAGCCTCGTAGTCTCTTTTGATCTTCTGGAGGCTATTGCTTGCAGTGTCATTGGTTCCCACATGAACCAAGAGGAAGGGGTATTTGTCAGTGGGTTTTATGATTCCTTGCAGTCGTTCAGTTACATCTTGGATCTTAGCCCCGGGGAGACAGCACACTTCCCGAGACATCTTGTCAGGCCCACAGATCACTGCTTCTGTTCCCCTCAGTAGGGAATCCCCTATCACCACTACACGCCTCCTCTTAGGTTTGGTCGGGGTTCTTCCGTGAGCTGTCCGTTCCAAGGTTGCCTGCACATTCCCTGAGGACTGACTTTGCTGCTCGTCTTCATATACCTGATCGACTGTAATGAGGGAGAGATCCTCAAATGGAGTCTGCTCTTTGTCTTCCATGCTAGGGGAGAGGACCTCAAAGCGATTGTGTATTTCTAAACAATCAGAGCGAACCCTGGGCCTCCTACTTCTTTGAGTCACGTTTCTCCATATATCTGGCTCCTGTGTTGGTGTACTAGCCTCCTTCTCAGGGGAGTCCCCTGTCTCCTCCTTGGTGGAGACGGTGTGCTCTGTTGCTTCCAAGAAGAGCTCCAGCTCTCTAATTCTTTGGAGCGTAGCTACACGTTCCTCCAGTTGCTGGACTTTGTCTTTTAAGAGGGCAATCAACATGCAATTGCTGCAGGTAAAGCTGCCTGCAACCTTTGGCAAGATGGCAAACATTGCGCAGGAACCGCAGGCGACTGCAGCTGTTCCATCCCCCTCCATCTTGAGAATGTGTCGTTGGGGGTGGCTACAGCGGTCCTCCATCATAAAAAGCGTGAAGACAGGACAAATAACTCTCCCCACAAAAAAACCTAGGTCTCCCCCAACAAACGTTTGAGACTAGCTCCCCTAAATCTAAAATTTAGATTTGCAGGGGGTTGGACTAGGTGATCCTTAGGGTCCCTTCCAAGAGTTGTACTCTTCTGTGAATGTCAAGCCATTGATTTTTAAAGGCTTTCACCTCAAAGGGAGGCTAGCCTGGTTTATCCAAGAATTAGAAGCCTTGATTAAATTCTAACACTTGCTGGATCCAGGGATTAGAAGACACAATCTGAATACCCCAAATTTATAACAATATTTATGTTCTTCTACAAAAGGTACTTGCCCCCACTTTCTAGAACACTGTGGATCCTTTTCTGATTTTGTTGACATCCATCTGTCTCGAGAAACAATGGAAGTGTGGGCCATCAGGGGTTAAGTCAAAGCAGTGGAGATTTACAGTACCTGCTGCAGCTGTAGAGACCTGCGGTTATTTGCGGGCTGATTCTTATGTAACCAAAAAAATATACAGCCAGCAACACTAGCTGAGCTACTGATGTCAGTAACTCATGTTATGCTGTGCGTTGCTGGTGATTTGTTCAGAAAGGCAAAGACTACTACCTATCTTGAATGTGTAAAACTCCCCAGTGATTCAAGAAGTTTATTGGAAAGAGCAGCTGAATGCCTCCTGGGAAGCACCACAGAGTTTCTGCTGAGCACCCATTCTGCTTGCTTGCTCTGACATAGATTGCTCTGTAGCTGCATTTCTCTAACCTTGTTTTTGATGACAAAAGGCATTTGCATGAAAACAGGGTCTTTGTTTCCTAAGTGCTCATCTGTTCCTGCTGTTTATTTCCCACCTCAAGTCATAATCCTCGGCTTGTGGCATCACAATTGGCTGCTGTGCAAACCATTATGTCGTCACAAACAGAGGATTATGACTTCAGGTGGGGGGGATAAGCAGCAGGAACAGATGAATTCTTTAAAGCAAAGATGCTGTTTCATGTAAATGTTGATGCCAATAAAGAGCAGGGGGAGGGAAAATATGATGGAGAGACAGAAAATAGGCAGGGGGAAACTTGGTAGGAGTTCCTGAACTGTGGCTTCCCTTCAGGCAAAAGCAACTCTTGTAATTCTGCATGGATAATTTTTTTATTTCGCCCTCTCTTTTAGGGTTTCAGAACTTGATCACACCACTGCTTTCTTCTCTTGTTGCTATTATAATAGGAGAGGCCCATATTTCTCATTCTTCATCTTAATGTAAAGAATAATGACCCTCCATTAATGGATTGCAGCAAAATCGAGGTGAAGCCCCTAGGAAGCTGCCTTATACTGAGTCAGACCAGCAGCTCTCCATGACTTTTCTCAGAAGTCCACTTAGTCCTACCTGGGACCAGGGACTGGACCTTGGATGTTCTGCATGCAGAGCAAGTGCTCTGTTGCTAGACAACAGCCCTTCTTTTGCACACATTGTAATCTTAACTGTGTTCTGTTATATGCTCAGTAAATGGAGGGAAAGCCAGTCCTGTAAACAACTCGTTTATGTAGATACCTTTTGAGATTTGCAAAAGTTTGTGCAAAATCAGATTAAAATGGGTTCAAAGGCTTAACTATGGCACAGAATCAATTCTACTCCACATAAGAAGGTGCTTTACACTGAATTGGACCACTGATCTATCTAGGCTACTGTTGTCTGCATTGAATGGCAGTAGCCCCTTTCCCTTCTTCAGGAATGCAGAAAATACAGAGACTTGGTCAAGGCAGAGTATGGTTTTATTAAAGCAACATTGGCTTCTACAGGATGGCCTATGGGAATCTTTCATGGCTTGCCCAACCAGCTCTAGCTGGTTTGAATAGAGAAAGAAAGTCTTAAGGAAAATGTGGGCTGGAGGTTCTCCAGGTTCTGGTTTGTTAACAGTACTAGAAAAAACATGGAGTGGACTTTTAAACACCACACATTGCCTGCCTGCCTGCCTTTCCACTCCAAGTCTACCCAGGCTTACTTCTTAAAGAGGAGAGAGAGGTTTGTAGTTCA